>NW_017728932.1:11943999-11972526 GCF_001723895.1 Crocodylus porosus | reverse complement strand
GATGGGAATTCAGTCCTCGCATAGAAACGCTCTCTCTCTCGTAGCAAGCCGATACTTGTCACTCCTTTGCCAACGGTGTCTGCACGCTTCTCCCTCCATCTATTTTCCTGATTGTTTAAAATTAGTCCCCGGATGCCTATCCAAACACACAGTCGCAGAATATTAAGCTCCCCAGTGACTTGCAGCGAGAAAGAGACTGTTGTCAGCATCACCGAAACAAGCTTCTTGCTATTTCCGAGAGAGGCACCAAGCAGGGGGATGCAATTTTCCCCTTTTCTGGAAAACAAGCGCAGCTTCTCTGCCATCAAAGAGGCAGCGATTTACAGATTATCTCAGGGCTTCGGAGCGTCCCTGGACCAGACAAGGCCATTTCATGCTTCTCCTAACTAAGCTCTTTCATTTGCTTCAGAGATTCACTCGAAACAACTGTCTACCTATTACAACGATTCACATGCTGGAGTGGGGCAGGAGGAACGAGGATCAAGGAAAAATCGCCGCTGGTTCAGGAGACCCTTTCAGTTTGTTCGTAGCATCTTTGGCGCTCGCACAAAGTAAAGGCCAGACCTGGGGTGGCGCTGGATTAAAAGATTCCTTTGCTATTCGATAGGCAAACATAAAAATAATTGAAGTGCCAGTATTGCAGCTTCCCCACCCTCCAGGAAGGAAGGGTAATATTTCATCTGCACCAAGTCAAAAATCCCCACAAGAAGCAAGCTGGAAGCTTTTGAGCAAGTGTGCAATGCTCTCCTACCTCACGCGAGCTGTCTAAGGGGTCCTGGAAGGGATGCGTTTCGTGCAAAAACCCAAAGACTGTATAAAGAGAGCCTGTTTTAGATGCCATACAGCATTGGGGTGGTGTTTGGGTCTTCCTGCCCGCTCCTGCGCGAAGCAGCATGAACACTGGTTATCATGGCGCACCTTTTGCCCCAGCTTTTTGGCAGGATGGGCAATAGCTACATGGGGACAGGTCTCAACGCTGGCTCGGTAGCGTGGGGGAGACTTGGGTTAATCACCAAGGAGGGGATGGACAGCACTTTGGGGGGTGTTGCACCACCTCCCATCGCACTGTGTTTCTCTCTCTTTCACCATGCAGGTGAAGCCGCGGCACCGAACCCGAGTAAGCAACCGGGTGTAGACAACCCTGCCCAAGACGGGGAGGCTCCCGTTTGTCAAAGGGCTGTCTGCGTGCTCCCAATCTCACTCGAAAAAGGTGCCGCTGCAGCCGAATCGCTCCTGGAAGCGCGTGCAAAGCTCTGTCTCCAAAGCCTGATCCGTGGATCAGTCGACAGGAAGCAGCAGGGAGCCAAATGCCTCTAGAGAGATATCCTGTGCTGAGCATCCTCCTTTTCTGAGGCCGTCTCGGGCAGTTCTCCAAGCTCAGATTTCTGCTGAAGTGCTGTCTGCGTGCATGTATTTTCCCAACACTTTCCGGGATTAGGGAAAGTGCCAGGATTGGCGAATTGGCGCTCTGCGCCTATTCCCACCCCTCCGCCCCGCCCGGGTCCTGCCAAGTGCCAATGCTTTGAAAATGGCTACATCCTTTAATTCCTCCGCCGGTGCCAAGGAGTCTGTTTAGACAGCACACACACCCGTGTTGCGGCTCAGCCCCAGCCCCATGCCAAATGGCTAGGACCGTCTGTTTGAAACGCGAATTTGGGGATGCCGACGCAGAAGCTGCTTGCTCCTGCTCAGTCCACCTCCAGCCATAGGAGCCGCGTGTCCCCTCTCCGGTGCATCGACACCCACTGTAATCGGGTCCTCTTTGAAACCGTGCTTTCACGGCGCCGGGCAACACAGACTGCCTGGCGCCGGGTCTGCCTGCACCTGTTGGGACCACGGTGGCCTCTCGCAGGCACTTCAGGGGCCAGCGGCAGCTCTCCGAAGGGCAGTGGCGATGAGTAACATGCCTCTTGGCATATTTTTAAATGCCAGGACGCTCACATCTATATGCAGGGTGCAACAGTTGCTCGCAAAGCTCCTCTCGGCGCATGAAAAAACAAAACCTTGACTTAAAGTGCCTTTCAGGCTGAGGCACAAAGCAGCTAAAGCAAAAGGGAAAAGAAAGCAAAATAAAAAGGCAGAAACTTCCACCCCTGACCTGTCCCGCTGGGTCTACATGCTGCACAGCATATGGCCGAGAATATCAGGCAGCAGGCACTGCGATACTGGAGCACAAGAGGAGCGGTGGTGCCTTCATCCACTACCCAATTAACTCTTTTTGTCCTAAAGGATCCAAAAGCATTTCAGTTGCTCACGGCAATGGCAAAAATACAGCCATCTTTTTTCTTTGGAGGGAGGGATGGGGAAAGTTAGTCCTGGCCAAGGGCATTGGGAAAAACGCCCAATCCTATTTAAGAAAAAAGACTCGTGGGAGTTTAAAAAGAAAAAAAAAAAAAAAAAAAAAAAAATCCGCGTGCGCATTAAATGTCATGTTCCTCGACTTCAGCTTCCCACGCCAAATTTCAGCTGGAATGAGACTCCGCAGCCAAGCTTAAATGCAAGCCTCATCACAGAAATGCAGACACCACTTTGTCTATATTGGTTGCAGCAGGTGCCTTTATATTGTGTTGACATTGGACACGGGGATGACACAGCTGCTGGCAATCCGACTGGGCCAGGAGACAGCGAGTCCCAAACCAGATCTTCAGCTAATATCCATTGCCGATACTGCAATGCGGTCCTAGGGGGTGTCGTATTATTCAGAGGTGTTGTCCTTCAAATGAAGCGTCGAAGGAAAGGCTGCCTGCCGGGCTCCGACCAGCTGCCAAAGGGGGAGGATGAGACCCCACAGCAAGCTGGGTTACCGCCCTCACCCGCTTGGTCTCCGCTCCCATTTTAATAGCCAGGGTCTCTGCCGCTCTTTATCCACAGCTCATACCAGTCCCCAGAGATGGGACAGACAGACAGCGCTCCCGAGCTAAACCCTTCGGTCCACCAGCAGCACATTGCAGCCACTTAGCAATAACTTTTGCTGTGCCTCGTTTTCCCCGTGTCTGTGAAATAGGAACAAATGCCAGCCTCCCAAAGGACTGGGAAAGAAAAAAAAAAATTCAAAACATGAAGCATTTTGAGACCTTCAGCTAGAAAGGCAAAGTAATCAAGCGCACAAATATCAAATCAAAGCTCAAATACAAGCATCGTATCATCCAAAATCCCTGTCTGACCTTGCAGTTGATTAGGAATACACCTCACCAGGACACATCCATTCATACCCATGTTTCATATGGACACGGAAGTACATTTGCCTTTCCCTGAGATCATGTTATGACTCCTCTTGCCACTAAACCTGCTTCTTCCCTTATTATATTGGACTCGCCTACTGTAATTCTCCTTACCAACATCCTGCCGTTTGTTATTACGCCTTGCCTTTGAATTGGATTGTAAGCTCTTTGAAACACAGACTTTCTTCCCAGAGTTTGTACAGTGCCTAGACACCGAGCCCGGTTGTTGGACTGCATCAGAAGAGATGGGGAGGGGGAAGAAAAAAAGAGTATTTAAAAAAAAAATACACAACCCTTACGTTGTGTGTCGGCCAATGCTCAGCATCATCCCTGTGTGGTCAGTCCTATCCTACAGTTAAAAGATGGTGAAGGGGAGGCAGCAAGGTTATGCAACTCGCTCCCGATCCTGGAACAAGCTGGAGCTGGAACCGGGGAGGTGCGTGGGTCTGGTTTCCTGCTGGGACCCCTGCACCGTTGTGGACCTCTCTGCAGGAGTTTCAGTGGAAACCGTTCCCTGAATTTTTACTAATAGCTTGTATGTTATGACAGGGTCCGGCTGGAAAAAGAAGAAACCCTGCTCCAAAAAACAAGACAGGCCCTCTCTGCCATTTCACACAGGTGGAGAGCTACCTTTTGGCAGATGTTACAGCAGACCTGAACTTCTCATAGAAAGGCCAGGTGCCTGGAACATGCCCAGCTCAGGACGGCACTGAAGTCGGAGCCTAAATCTCACCGGCTTACGTGAGACTTCACTTGCTTACAGCGAAGCAAACTTGAAATGCTTCCCCAGTTTGGGACGACAAGTCCCCATCATTTCTTCCTTTCCTTCTCCCCGTTTGTTCCTTCCGGGAAGCGCGGGCTGCAGGCGCAGCCGATGCAACGAGGTGGAAGAGATGCTCGTGTTTCCCTCTCCCCCAGCCCGCGCGCCGTCTGCGTCTCGACAGCAACTCAACAGCCGAGCGCTAGTGGCAAGACTGCAGGCCCGGTTGCCGTGAGCAAATGGGACGTTGAGACGGAGCGAATGCTTAATTCCTCATTAAATCCCCCCCACGAAGCACTGGGGAACTGGATTCCTCCGCTTGAAAGATGGAAACAGCCCATGAATCGACCAGGATTCTGTGTCTCAACTGAGTGCTAACGACCTGGGCCGAGATCCTTATTAATCGAGTCATGACCACCTAAGAGTAGGTGACAGTCATGAGCCAAGGGCACTCAACGCTATTACCCAACTTTCTAAAAATCAGGCAAGGAAGTCATGACGTTTATCCCATCTTTTTATGGTGGTGGTGTTAATATAACTTGCTACCTTTCTTTTTGCTGCACATAGCTGTAAATCACTGAAGCTGGAGATTGGGAAGAGGTGGGTATCACTCCAGAAGAGGTTGAATATTGCTATTATTTAAGTACGCATACACCATAAACATGCCCGGCACTAAAAAAATACATGAACCATATAGGTGCACAGCGCAAAGAGCTTCTAACTTGAAAATGCCCAAGAGGGAACAACAACAGGGGACTAAAAACATAGGGTGGGTACAGGGGCTTTAAATGAGCCCAGTCACAGACAACATCCGAGGACTCCTCAAACGAAGATGCTCGGTGATGCTATGCTTGGTGCACATTGCACGCAGACTTCTGGGTTTGGCCTCGAGAAAAGGCGTTTCAGATAAGAAAGCAGGTAAAAGCCACCCAGGACTTTTGTGGCTCTCTTAGAGGACGCTAAGCCAAGACTTCATCCTCTAAGATTTTGGAGATTAGCTCATTTGAAATTCCCCAGGAATCAACCAAAGGGGGCTGCAAAGCTGCCCGGCGCTCCAACATCGCCACCACCCCCCGGGCCGGCGACACGGGGTCAGACTCCCTGGTTATCACCAGGTAGAGAGGTGTCACTTTGTTATCAACACGAACAGGTTGATTAGAGACAGCATAACGATGTTCCCAATGAATTTACATACCAAGGGGGCTGAGCTGCAAATGTATGGTTGGTGGCGTACCACAACCGAACCACACATCATTTACCCAGCTGACCACAGGAGTCAAATTTCCAAGACATGAAAAAGGCAATGGGTGGGGACGAGGACGGGATGCTCTTTGCTAAGAGGCAGGTTTTCTGCCGCCTTTTATTTTTAAAGGTGCGAGCCTGCTGAAACAGAACAAAAGCTGAACATCCTCAAGCTCAGGAGAAAATTGAATGCGGCCTAAAATGCATCATAACCAAGGCCCAACTGGCAGGAATCCCTCCGACTACCCAAAGCTGGCGGCAGATTTATTATCATCATCAACTTTGATAGGGGCCAGAATCCCAACCTCAAAATGAACAAGTAGCCGACGCAGCTCAACGATGGACGATTGCAGCCCCCGAGAGAGATAAAAAACCCCATGCCACAAGCCGGAAAAGGAAGGGAAAGAAACCCCCGGCAAACACAAAGGTTGTAAGCAAACATTACAAACTTAGAGGGGGGGAAATAAAGACAGGACATTTTAAAAGGTGAATGAATAAACGGTAGTAAGAGAGGCTAAGGGGAACGAGAGGGCTATTGCACGCATGGCTGCTGCGCGTGCCACTACCTCGCTGCAATAACAGGTTTGCGACTCACGGCCGTCCCGAGTCACCCTGGAAAACGCCCAAGCTGTGATCATCGCTCGCTCGGCTGGTGACTCAGTGTCACAAGACCCAAGATCTGACTGTTTTCCCACCTCCGTTTTGCCTTCTGCGTGACTGGGGTGCTCCGAACAGGAATTTCAAACCCGGTCAGGTGCAACGCGGCATAGATCCTCTCCAGAAACACCCTGCCACGTTCTTCACGCTCCCCGGGCACTAGGAGGTTAAGCTAATTATTAGCCTGTGCGTTAACCAAGTCAGGGCTTAGGTGGTGATGTCACTCCATTTGTGACATTGCTTAATTTTCTCCCGGGCCGATGCACGCAAGCAGAAGGGGCACCTGCCAGGACTGAAGGAGGCAAATGATCTCAAAGTGGCATTGCATATATGATGCTTTTGCATTAACTCAGCTCTCGGCCTCCCCGCACGGGATCTAGAGCATCTGTATCAAGAAGCACGCTCTCTTCCACTTGACATCTGGTGGACTACTGGGGATGTATTTGGTAAAAAGAAGTGCAAAACGCCAGAACTCTTGGCTCAGAGATGATACCTTTTATTAGGCCAAACAAGAAATCACACACAAAAATAAACCTTTTTTCTGCAAGCTTTCAGGCTCACACGCCCTGCCTGCCTCAGGCCCGCGGAAGATGAAAGATGGTCAAAAGTCCCCGTAGGGAAATAAACTGCATTTTTGCACAGAGGAAGCTGCAGGTGGAAGTCGGTCCATCTGGGCCCACGAGTTGCTCTCTGTCGTGCAGATAAGGCAGGTTGCCACTTCTCCAAGTTATTTCTGCCGGCAAAATAAAAGCGACCTCCCGCCTCTCCGGCTTCATCATCTCCCCCAAGTCTCTGCAAGATGCTCACCGGGGACAAGGTGCTACCGGGGCAGCGCGGGGGGAAGGGGAAAGGACAACTGTCTGTGCAGCTACTGGAAAATGTCACAAGCCAGATGGCTCTGGGACAGGCCAGTGTGCTGCCCCTCAATATTTGGACAAGGGAGGAGCTAGGCCTGTAGAAAGGAGCATCCTGATAGGAAACTAAATCAGAAGAGGCGTCTGCTAGGAAGCAGCCGTGCCCCTTTTTCCCCCCCCAGATCCCTGACTCAGCCTTTTTCCCCAGACCCGTGACTCAGCAATGCTGCACATGGCAGCGGCAGGCGGATCGGGAAGAAAGCGCGCGGCGTTCCCGGATCACAACTGGTTAACGCAGCTGCACTTTACAGTAACCCAGCATGGACAATATTATGAATGACACCAGCAAGCTGCCAGCTCAGGAACTCATTACTGTCAAGGTACAACATGGCTGTCTGCCAGGCCCCAGCTTTCACACTCACTATGCCAGAACATCCACACACAATTTAATTGCATTATAATTTCAAAAGTGCTTTTCAAACTGGAAAAAGGCATTCACTGATTAACCAGCGAAGAGCAAAATTGTTTATGAAATTGAATACAAAAGCTACAGAAATGTAATTGGGTCGTTCTAGCACCTAATTTTCAAGCCATTTTCCCACTTATTTAATCACGAGATACAAAAGGAGCTAGTGAATTGACTTCATACTAATTAGATTACTCCCCGCGATACTCTAGGCCTATATTCCAACGGGTTGATAGCAACGTTTTAAAAATGAAACAAAAAAAAAAAAAAAACCAAAATGTAGCAACAGCTTGTCCGCAGGACATTATACACTTGCAGCCAATCAGCCCACCCTCGCAGGGGTGCAATAAGCTGGGCCAGAAAAGCCCCCCAACCTGCTGTAGCTATTCACCCAGAACTCGGCAGCTCTCCTGTATGGGAATGAGGACCGCGTGCCAGATAGCAATTGCGGTCGTAATGCTTATGAAAACCAAGAATTACCTACAGACACCATGGTCTGGCCAGCGTCTTGTGCGGGGTCCAAGTTAGCAAAGCCTCTGACTTGCACGGAGATGGTGCAAGTTGCACAAGTTCACTAAGACTCTGCTCACTTTTGTAAAGTGTTGTATCTGTGACCTGAATTTCACAATGCCTCGTGGGGATGAATGCAATGAGCCTCGGGGCTGAACAGCGAGGGCCGATCAAAGAGGAAAAGGCTGTTCCCAAATGGGGTTTCCCCAATGATGGCAATGCAAGCGTGCGAGGCGCTAGCACGCGGCCCGTGAGCGCAGGGAATAAATGGGAGGAAAACACAAAGTCAGTGCCTCTCCCTCGGCCCAAAAGAAGGGTGCTTGTACCCAACAGCTTGCAAAAACCCATTTTCCCAGCTACTGAATTGATCTAATAAAAGATATCACGTTGACCCAAAGAGCCTTGTCCGCCAGCTCAATGGAGAAACTTAGATAAGAGTTGTCTATGTTCCACGGTGGCGAGTTGGTTTTGGTTTTGGTTTGCTCTGCCCCAGATCCTTTAAAACGAGCCGGGTTTATAGGCAATGCAGAGCTGCTATTTTCCAAAAAAAAAAAAAAAAAAAAAAAAACACAACAGCTCCTCTAAGGTGTCTCAGCATGGGCAACCCTCTCCCCCAAAAATCACAATGACAAGTAAAGACAGTAAGCTTTTGGGCACCAAAAAGTTCAGCTGTTCACCTACCCAGCTCAGTGACAGCACTAGCATCATCAGTGTGCGCGGAGCAAGGGCCATGGAAAAAAGTTGGAAAAACTGGACCATGGAATAGGGCAGAGATCTGGGAAATGAAAAGCTTCCAACCAGATTTGGGCTGAACAGTGCAAAGCAGGTGGCGAGATAACTCTGGCCCAACTGGTTCTTACCAAATTAGCAGCTGCCTGGAGAAATGAGGCAAGGAAACCCATAGGAAACGCTCTGAAAAAGAAAAGCGGCTGTAAGGAGGAATTTAGAGGAGACGGGGGGAAAGGGAGAGCGAGGGACAGGAGTTGGCAGGCAAGAAAAGATCCTGAAATGAACTGTAAATATCCTTGAGAGAGTGTGTAAACTGGAACAGCTATAAATTGACTTTATGGTCTGTTCTTCACGACGGCTACGCACCCATGAATCCCAATGAAGGCAGCAGGAGCTGCATCGCGGGAGGAAAAAAAACCCCGCACAAATGTCTCCCCACAAACTGCTTCCACCTTTTCGGGCAGCACGGGCCCGAGGCTTGCCAAGATGCACGTGGGTTCCCTCCAGCTGAAGATGGCAAAGTTTCCTTAAACCCGGCCAAAAGGACCTTTCTGTACCTGGCGCAATCTGCGCATGGCTTTTTAACTAATTTGAAATTTTATTAGGTGCAACATAATTGATTATATAATCAAATGTAGACCGTACATTATCAAGATACTGTAGCACTTCACAGGCCATTTAATCAGCATATCTGGGACGGTGCCAAAATGAATTAGCTTGCATTAAATCTCAAGTACATATTATTGGTCATATTTGTTTCCATGTCTAAGAAGGATCTTGCTCTTACAAAAGGGGATCTAAAATCTTTCAATTATAGAAACACGTTTACAACAAATAGGGAAATCTGCTTCTCTACCCCCTAACGCCCCTGTATTTTCTGCTGTCAACAAAATGCTTGTTCCCACACCAGTCCGCACTGCAGATGGACAAAGAGCCCCGTTTTATTTTCAGTGTCTAGTCTTTAAACCAAACTTGGCTCCCTTTTGCAAACTCGCCGTTCCTCCCGGAGATACAGAAAGAGAACTTCAAACAGGGATTCGTTTGCAGCTTATATGCATGCAGAGGGGCAAGCTTCTTGTCACGCACCTCAAAATAAAGTGCTTCTATTATTAGGGAGCCAAACAATGGTAGCAAACTGCATTTCGAGTGCCGTCGAACTGCAATTCTCCACACAAATAGCTATACTTAAAAAAAAAAAAAAAATGTCAAATTTCACATAATGGTAATGGTAGTGCTTCATACGGTGGAGATAATATATCATGCACAGTTAGCAGATATAATAAGCACAGGCTGATAACAGGATAAGTTAGATGGCTATTTTAGTGTAACAGTAGCTCTGCTTGCTGTAAAAAACAAAATTAAAGGATCTACAACAACAACAAAGTTAGCTCTGGGCTTCGAAAAACATTCCCTCTAGTTCACTATACTAATGTGTGGCCTTCTGTAGTAATGGGGGCCTCTATTTTCTTTCAGGCATTTATCCTCACAATAGATCGGAATCCCAGTTTCATAGGTAAAAAACAAAATTAAAGGATCTACAACAACAACAAAGTTAGCTTCCGATCTCGAAAAACATTCCCTCTAGTTCACTATACTAATGTGTGGCCTTCTGTAGTAATGGGGGCCTCTATTTTCTTTCA
Source organism: Crocodylus porosus (assembly GCF_001723895.1). Classification (NCBI taxonomy): domain Eukaryota; kingdom Metazoa; phylum Chordata; order Crocodylia; family Crocodylidae; genus Crocodylus; species Crocodylus porosus. Next base: position 11,962,447 of record NW_017728932.1, on the reverse strand, counting down.
GGCATTTATCCTCACAATGTCGCTATATCCCAGTTTCATAGGTAGGAAACAGAGGCTGCTTATAGACGTGCACACGGAGCGGTGGGGGACAGGCTTTAATTAGCACAGCAAAAAGCCGCGCTAATTAAAAGCACTCGGAGAGTTGCATGCATCAGCATCCCTCCCGCGCTGAAAAATTGGCAGCGGGGCGCTTTGAACAAAAGCTCGCTGAACCAGCCTTAAATCGCCCTGGAGTTTCAGTGCAGCAACGCTGATGCACGTGACTGTGGGGTCTGCGGGAGCACAGTCGTTACCACTCTCCGGCAGACTCGATTAATCAATTGTGCTCCAACGCGCTGTTGGAGCGGCCTCCCTGACGTGGAAAATGCCCCAAGGTACCAAGAGGAGAAGTGATGTGCCCAGGGCCACACAGAAAGGCTGTGCCGGGGCAGGGGACTAAGCCTCCAGCCAGTGCCCGGCCCATGGGCAATTCCTTTGAAGATCTCAAAGCATTTTACATGTGCCGTGAATTAAGCTTCGCGACCATGCGCGGGGGAAAACGGCTTCACAGGATCTACGGGAAAGCCTAGACTAGAATCCAGGTGTAAATCCCAGCGCTACCTTTTTTCAGCTATCGGACCACAGTCATGTCGCATACATGTCAAGCCCTTAATTGCAGGGGCTCCCAGATCCGCAGGGCAAGGCAATGCATTAACAGACGACACCCGTGGGCACGGAGGCTGCCGAGCCCCAGCGAGTCGCATCGCAGGGCTCGGTTTGGCCAGACACCTGGCGTCCAACTTATCTTCAAAGGCTCCTGCATTCATCAGAGCCCAACCCACACCGCAGCAAGGGGTCGCTGCCCTACAAAATGAGTTGGCAGAATGATTTCCAAGCCTAGCGAAGAAAGGACTTGCCCCGGCTGGCTGCTTCGGCAAAGAAACTAAGGACAACAAGCCCAGAGCAGAAAGGGGGAGCTTCTCCTTCCACCTCCCCTTGCATGGTGGCCGTCCCCTTCAGGCTCACGGCCCAGAGGAAGGAGAGACGGGTGGCAGCTTGCTTACAATGACGACCAAGATGCTCCGCGGCTATTAGCCCACCACGCTTTTGGACCGCTGAATTTGTATGTTTAAAAAGCTACTTTGCTTTGCATTTTGAGTAACTGGTTTCCCAAGATCTGTGGAAACTTGTGCCTCGCTTTGGGAGACGGGAAGGAACCGGCCCACTGTGTCTTCCCATCACAGGCCCATTGCACTGCATGCCAAAAACCTGCACATCAGGAGAGCTCAGTCTCCGACACTGCTCCAGATAGCCAGTCGTCTTATAAAACCATCTCTTGCCACATGTCGCAGCCCATCACGCGAGTGAACCCATAAAGAAGGCATCCAAATAAATCTCCGTGAGCTTGCTCCGCAAGAGCAAGAGGAATATGCCGTTACCTGCGGACAGCCCATTTCTAACAAGCCAAGGACAAATGGGAGGCAGATACTTGGGGGAACACTAGCCTTTCACCAAAGAAATGCCAATAAGGACACCCCCTCTTCAGATACATAAATAACACTAGTCACTGGAGAAACTTGCCATTGCTCTTACCTCTTTGAAATGTAATTATTCCCACCTGAGAGTTCAAATGATCAGCAGCTGCGAGACGCGGGGAGAGAGAAATGGCGCGTCTACAGAATAGAGTTCGCATGGGGGAATTTTTCAAACAGCTGAGGCTGCTTTCAAGGTGACTCCTGTGCACTCAGTTATTGCAAACAGAACGGGAGACAGGCCCTGGATGAGAAGAAAGATAAATTCACACGTCCTGCTGCACAGGGCAAAAGGAAACCCCATCAAGAGGAAAAGTAGAATTATTTGCTTAGGCACAACGCCATTTTGCCATGAAATCTTGCCAGAAACCCAGGCTAGAAAGCTTTTTGTGCATAAAAAACAGTGAAGGCAAGCTGAAGTACATTTTACTATAAACACATGGGCACTGTCTTCTTCCTCTGCCAATGTGTACCAATTTACCAAAGGGAGATCACAAAGAGAGAGAGAGAGGCGGGAGGTAGGGCCAAGCCACACCTTAAAAACCAACTAGTTCAGAGAGGCATGAGCTCTCGTAAGCAAAAATTGACTTCATCAGCCACCTCTTTGCTCATGGGAAGCAAGAGACCACACTTTAAAGGGATCAAAATCCATAAAATACTAATTGTGAGATCACTAATAGCTGTCAGCAGACTCCCGAAGTGGATCAGCCACGTATAACTCTTGAAAGCGTCCTCCCCTCTCACCTCCCATGTTACCACGAAGAAAGAAGAAGTCGGAAGTATTGCACGGGAGCTCTATTGCATCGCGACTTTTAACATTCGCTATTCAACATTGTCCAGAAGGATTAGCCTCACTGGCCACGTCCACACAGGTGTGGACGGTTGTTCCCTAGGGGCCTAGAAGTGTGCCACTGCTACGTGTCCCCAGGGCATGCGTGTGCCACACACCCCCTGGCACGTGGCAGTTACGCCACGTGAGGTAGGGGAGCCCGGGGTCAGCGCTGGGCTGGCCCCAGCAGCTGTACTTGGGGCCTTGGGGGACTTATGGGGCGATCCTTGCAGCGGGGAGAACAGCTGAACGCGCAGAAATGTCTGTGGCATCACATACCACGCGGCCACGCTCGTCTGGATGTGGCCACCGACTTTACCGCGATTCCTCGCGTATGGAAAGTCATGTACTTGCTTCTCTCCCACCCGCGCGCACGCTCCCACCCGCCTGTTACCTTCAGCACGTGCCCACCTCTTTTAGTGTGTTTCAAGCCACTTGGCTTGGTCGCACACTAAAGGACTCTATTATCCAGAAGCCAATGAAGATCGGGTACCCCACAAATAGAAAGGACTGCATCCCGCTGGCTATCACGTCTCTTCTGTGCTGGGTCCCGAACCCACGCAACACAGAGCGGCGAGGAACAGCGTTGGACAGCAAGAAGATAAGACAAATCCAAGAGGCTATAATAACTACTGATAAGGGTCAAAGGGAACGACAGCAGAAAGCAGCAGCTTGCTGTCAAGCTAAAATAATCCCTTTGAATGTGTAATACGGCTCCCCCTCAGGCCATGGCTCCAGGCAATATAGAAGAGTCTCGGGCACTATTTTCATCCTTATCCAATGCTTTCTTGCTACTGCTCCAAATCTCATTAGTCTTTGTGTAACTATATAACGAAGGCATCTGATGCAGAGGGAGAGACGGGAGGCAGGCTGCATCCGCTGCTTTCTGTACGTGCATGAATCTACCACAAAGTCCTATAAATATACCTGCAAAGAGCATCCTTTCCTAGGAAACTAGATATAGCTGCCTAGCGAAAGGTGGCAGCCTCCGATCTAACTGAAGGGGCTCGCTTAGTGAAGGACAGAAGGGCAGACAACGGCATCGCTGTGGGTTTCACATAGGCGAAAAATAAAAAATAAAAAATCTCTCACAGTCCTGAACCAAGTAGGATTTTCCCCAAGTGCAGTCGGCAACTGGTCGAACTCAGGTGTGCCGCACATGTGCATTTACAACCCTCACACACAACCTCCAGTACACAGCTAATTCTAACCAGGAGTGGCGGGGGGGGGGGAAATCCTTATATATATAAGTTGAAATCTGTGCTTTATTGTTCAAGACCACAGGCAAAGAGAGAAAGATACCGTCAGTCCCTTCAGCACATAAATGCTTATCAGAGCAAGCAGGTTCAGGTTTAGCATGCACGCCAAGCAAACGATGAATTATATTAGGATAATCACTTTCATATACACATATTTTGATCTGAAAGATGGGAGGGGGGGGATCCAAACCACCTCAATTACATTAGCACCATTTAAAAATTCAAGTCGGTTTTGACTTTGACAACTTGAGAACTGCCTGTAGATCTGATCTGGGCCTTGTCCCAAAGGCCCCCTTAATGTATATCCGAGCGTACGCCGGGTGTGCAAGAGGTGGATTCTCCCTCCAGCTGTCGGGGAGCGCAAGGAGTGACGTTTCATTACCCTACCAAACTGAAAGCCCAGGCATCTCTGTGGGGCGACAATCTGTTGGGAGGGAAAATGTACATACGCATGTACAACTGCATCAGATACATTAGCACGGTCTATAAAAGAGAGACGATGGCTATTCAGGCCTTAAATTAACAATGCTTACCTGTTTAGTCCACTGGACAGAGGCAACCCTATTTTTCCCCTTTTTTTCCCCTTAGCTATGTCTACATCAAAAGCAGACACTCTTTCCTAAAAAGACCCTCTGGTCATTGTCAAAGGGCCTTTATCACAGAAAGCCGGGGTTTGATTTCAACAGTACTACACTTAAAAAAAAAAAAAAAAAAAAAAGAGTGCCATATAAAAGAAGAAATCTTCAGTCATTGAATGTCCGCACCTCTTTCATAGCAAGCCAGATGCAGCCTGCTGTCAAGATGCAGAGGCATCAGACTCCAAGCTACGCTACTGAAGTGTTGTGCGGGTACCTTTCAGCACAAGCTTACATTTGAGGGAAGTACATGCCACAGAACAAGAACTGCTACTGGAATTAATGAATAGCGGATACAGGGGGAAGGGGGAGGGAAAAAAAAAGCTGCTATCTAGCACATGCACTCACCGCGTTCAAACGCTGCCCATTTTCTAATCCTGAAAAAGCCCACTTCTCTGCCAAGTCAGTGCAGCATTAATGCGATATCACTCCCATTTTTAAAGTGCTTTTGCCCAAACAAGGGGTGCTTTTGGAAGCAGTTTTTTGGGGGGGTTTTGCGACTTGCTGTCATGGGAAATTCCTTCTCGCCCAAGAGGGGTGTACTGTAACAGATGCTGATCTTTAACCTTGAGGGTGGTTGCAAGGACAGCATGGGGCAGGCAGCAGAACGAGCCTGCCTTGGGGCTGATTCGAGATGCGTGGGCAGGGGACATCGACCGGGGGTGCCGTGCACATTTTATAGCCGATGAGCTTCGTGGCTGCCTGTCCAACATTTCCCATGAGCTTCAAACTCCCCGAAGCCCAGAAGAAGGTGGCAGTGGGGATTTTAATGGCAAGCCAAGCCTAGGACCTACCTCCATGCGACTGCTTATGCTGGGTCCAGGGCAGAGGATCAACAGCAGCGCCCTGAATCCCCAACCTCTTCCTGTGCCATTACTCCCAGGGGTGTTTGAGCCACAGCTCAAGGCCCATCTTGTGCCTGGACCGGGCCTAACCCCCCTTTTGTTTTCATCACCCTCTTTTGTCTGGGGGGGGCTCATGTCTTGCTCCAGACTTGAGCTGGGGGTGCGTGTGCAGGAGGGCTGACCCAGCTAAAACCCAAAAGCCCCGCCATTCAGAGGGCCGCACAACCAGCCTCCTGCCCTTTGTCCACGCAGGACAGGAGGAAACAGGGGGCTACTTTCCAGGCTAGACCTTCCCCTCCCAAACTCAGGCCAGGACTGCCCCACAGCATACCCCTCACCTCTGCCCTAGGCAGCATCTTACCTTCTTTGTCTGCTGGAGCCTACCCTTCCTGCAGCTCCCCCCTGCCTGCAACCTTGCAGCTCCCTCAGAGCAGCTCCCAGCCCTGGGCCCTGCACAGCTGCTCCTAACTAGCACCTGAGTCACAGGTGGGGAGGCAATTAGCCCATGCATTAACCCTCCATGGGCTGCTCTCCTGTTTGGTCGGTCTATCCCAGCCCGGCTCCAGTTTCTTCTTGCTGCTACCGGGCGTGAGGTTGACGGCTGCCTTGCATGTGGTCGAGCCGCCCCCGGTGTTAGAGCCGTTCAAGTGGCCAGATAGCATACCCCCCCACTCCCTAGCAAAGACAGGGAAATTCCTGGCAAATTCACCAGGACCCTAGACAGTGCAGAGAAAACCTTAGTTCACTTTTTTTTTTCTTTTTTAAATCAGCTCCTCCTGTTTTCTCTTCTCTGCTTCCCTTCTTCACCTGGACAGGAAACTGCATTTAGGAAAGGAGTGAGGAGAGCGGCTCAGAGCCATAGCGGGCGCATTCGCTTGACAAAGCCACCACGCGTGTCCAACCAGCTTGCAATCGCGTGCCCGTGACCCGACACGAGCCCGGTCCCGTCACCTTTGCCTAACTTGAGCTGCGCTGTTAAATCACAGAGGCTTCCCACTGCTTCAGCTGCCTGTTTGGCCCGAAGAGCGTGGACAGGGCAGGTACATCTTGCTTCAGCCTCAGTGGCAAGAAGTGGCTAATCCCTTTATAGGAATCCTTTGTGGATGCTGCCAATCCTTTGCGGAGGTGACCACAGTAAACCTAACACATCTAATCATTTTTCCCACCGTAGGAAGCTACGCATCAAAATCGCAGGACGTATTTTTGGAGTGCTGCTGCAGAGATCCCATTGTTCTTTGCTGCATCAATAAAGCCGGTTTCGCTGTCTGATATTATAAAGTGTCTGAGGTAGCAGATGCAACAAAGGAGCAGAGTCACCCTGGGAAAGGGAGCTTTAATAGGGACCACACAGAGCTGAATGGCTCCATAAAATGGAAGTGCTGATGGCAGTAAAGAAAGCCGCGGACGCCAGCTAGAATCATCACAGTCACGAAACGCCGACCCCCTTTGCTAATAACCAGTTCTGTAATTACACACTTGGCTCTTTCTTTTCAAGCATTTTTGGATACACCTGGGTATTTTACTCCGTGTACAATTGCTGTCGGGGAGCGGGTTGGAGGTAATGGACTCAGATAGGACTTCGGGAGCACAAAGGACAATGCGGCACTTCTCTCTCTCGTTTTTTTTTCCTTTGCTGACCATTCTGTCTCAGCACACCCGTGATTTTGCTGCTGTCGCTCAGTGACTTAACGTTACTCTCCGCAGTTCACCAGGGACAGTTACAAGCAACCTAGTCTCTCCGGTAAATCCTTCCTGGTTTCCCTGAAGTTTTGCTTCCCACCCAGTGTGCGAGCCCTGGACCCATGGGGAGGAAGCCCTCTACCACGAGCCTCGGAGGACGGGAAACGTACTCGAGAAGGAAAACCAGCCGAGCAATTAAAATCTAGCATCTTTGCCCCACGGCCCCCCCAGCCCGAGAGGCGCTGGCTTCACCACGTTTTCATCCGCGCCTTTTGCCGGCGGGCTCCCACCACTGTGAACGCAGCCGAAGCCAATACCCAGGTGCACGCATACGACGCCGTCGCTTGTTTAAGCGCTTGCACGCTCCTTCCGTTTGGGGCTCGTGCTGACACCTCGGTATGGATTCCCCCGCCCGACCTTTCCTAAAACCTGTGGGGAAAACCCTGAAATCTTTAAGCTTAAAAATGAAACGGCCGCCAACTGCGGGGAGGCAGGTGAAGAGGTGATCCAATTACACACTCTCGAACGGTCCGCCAAGCATTGGCGCTGATGCTGGGTGCTGGCTGCCCAGGCCTAAAGATGCAGCCCACCCCGCTGCGCTCCCAATCGTCCACCGGCTCCATTCGCACCCACAGTAGGAGCCAACCAGGCTGCCTGTTAGCAGCCAAAAACACAAGGATCAAGCGCGCTTCCTTGGCTTTAATGGGCGCGAGGCTATTGACCTGAAGGTGCGCGCAAAACTGGAAAGCTCGGGGAAGGGGGAGGCACTTGTGATTCTCCCTCTTCCTCGCGTGCGCACGCAGAGTAGCGCTTCAAATTAGAATACACAATGCTTCCCAGCCTTCAAAACACACAAAGAAACTGCTTTCAGCAAAGCTCGGCTTTATGCAGTGACCCCTTCCCCTCTTGTGTCTGTCGGCAGCACGGGAGAACAAAGCTCTGCAAGAATCTCATTGCAACTTCTGGGCTCTTTTGAGATGTGGTTAATTAATTATTATTGTAAATGGTTTTTTGTTTTTTTTTTCCCTTAAATAATTCGGGGGCTTGGAGCTGTTGGGAAAACACAGCAACAGGTAAAAATTGGCTTCGTGCAGGGTCCCGAGACACTGTTCCAGGCAGCTGAGTTCAAAGTTGTTGCAGGCCTTTAGGATGGAAGTGAAATAATTGCTTTCTTTTGATTTGTAGGCTAGTTTTAACCCGTTACAAAGCAGAATAAGCCGTACGGGCCACATCCATTACCGTACATGTGCATGCGCATCCTTTGAACCATCAAGGGAAGATTCAGAATATATCCCTTGCACAGAAAGGTTCGGTACCCGGACCCGGTGCTAGACTATTGTAAGATGGATTGTGTTTTGTGGGGGGGAATATGTCTTTCGGTTTCATCAGGCACTGCATTGTACATTAGACACTTGTACAGCCCCCGTCCGAATGTATCAGTCACCTTACCATCTCACAACTCCCCTGCAAGGCAGGGAAGAGGTATTGGTACATGGTTTTGCTTCCGTCTTATAAGAAAGTCTAAATTCCTTCCCCAAAGTCCCACCAGAAGCTCGTGGTGGAGGAAGGTCTTGAACTCGGGTCTCCCGAGCACCAGGCTCATGCCCTGACTGTAGGACCAGCCCTTGCTCGTTAGGGCATTTATTTATTTATTTATATCCGAAAAAAGAGGTAAATGAAGACCTCCCTTGCAAGCCCTTTGAGACGGGGTCCGTCTTGTGCAGTGCCTAGCACAGTGGGGCATCCTGAAGGCCTGGGGCTCCTAGCAGCTACCACGGTCATCATTTTACCTCCTCCATCCTCCAATCTATTCTGCTCTTCATGACCTCTCACATCAGTGGCAGGTTTAAAAGCTGCCATGCACCGAAAAATGCCACTTTACTTTTCGGTCAGCTGCTATTAATAATGCCACAGTCCTTTTCCTTTTCTCAAGCAGTTGCCGCTCACTTAGTACCTGGCAAAGAGGCACTTTGCTGATGGCCACTGCAGCAGAGGCCAGGGCTAGACGGTCGACAAGGACTGAAACGCTCATTGCATTGCTCATGGCCACACAACCCCTATTTCGGCCATAAGAGATGTCTCTGGATTTTAATTTAGCACCTTCTCTATGCAAAAATGCTTCTGAAGTTTAAGGACAGTGGAGTCTCCATGCCTTGCTGCCACGATGGAGCTGCTTCCACTATAGCCGTGCCAGCGGCAGAGCCCCCTCGCAGAGACGCAGCGTATCCTAAGAGCGGGATTTTTCTGCGGCCAGAGTTACACCCCGCTCCCAAATGCCAGAATCCTTCTCCCACCTGCACGGCAGGAGGGGGCTTGCCTTTCACCATGGGCTTGCCCCCTCCCCACTACCCGACAGCTATGCCAGCGAGACCCCGTCAGCAAGAGCAGAATGATTACAAGGTGTAACGCGTACTTAGCTAGGGTGTGTGCAATTTGCTATGCTTGTGAACAGTCGTAACGACCTCCCGTCATTATACCCAGAGCTTTTACGTGTTTCCGGTTTTCACATTACGGTTGAATCAAAAGATCAATTTCCCACACCGGGCAGCTCCCAGCAAAAAGCATTTTGTTCGCTTGCTCGCTCTCTGCAGATTTATATTTGCCCAAGGATTTATTGTGTCAAGACATCACTCTGCTAAGACCCTGGGTTTCTGCAAACTACCCAGGTTCTCGTCATTTCAGGCTCTTGGGCTGAAGTTGAAAAATGCAGTCCCATTGTTAGCACAGCAATATGCAGCCACCAAGCTCAAACAATGTAATCTCCAATCTCGCCCGTCCTCCAGTAACCTACATTCATATTTCAACTTGGAAATATAACAAGCAAACTTTTGGGGCACAACTTCTATCGCCACAAGCTGTCTGTCTCACTAATTAAGTAAGTGTTGTCCATTCCTGGTACGAAGCCCATTGCTATTTTGATATACCCACTGGTCATAACAGCGTAGCGTCAAAACAGAGGAAGGATTGTCTAAATGACTGGAAGAAAGGACGGGGAGCCCTGGTTCTGCCATTAACCCACAGTAGGAATTCAGACGAGTCGCTGGATCTCCACCTCTATTTCCTGGCTCAACAAAGTGCGGAAAATGCCCGCCTTCCTCCCAGAAGCGGTATATGCAAAACAAGCCAGGTAAAAGGTGCAACCATTTATAAGGAAAAAAATAAAAAAAAAGAGAGAAAGAGAGCGAGGAAAGCTTTGCAGCTCTACAAAGGGAAACGCAGACCCCTCACTGCCGTTCCATGGGACATGCTATTTATAGCAAAGGATCATTAACGGTAATAAAAAGTTTGATGTTCCCTAACAATCTATGTCATTTTAAATCGCCGGCCTCCCCCCCTGACGGATGTCTGATAACCAGAGCTACGGTGCTGAATAGAGGTAATTATATGCTAGTTCAATAGGCTGAGCCCACAACTGTGTGGTGCTTCTACTCAGAATGCAAGGATGTCCTTTCCCCAGGGCTCTTATTTAAATATTATGCCGGCTCCCACGGCCTCGCACTGGAAGAATACTGCATGTGCACGCTCGTAAAGCTGCATAATTATGAATAATGCCTCACTTTTTAACAAAATAAATCACTGCACACCAAAAAAAGGGCTAATTCCAACCTACTGCTGGAAGATATTAAAATGCCAAGTGAAGTGAAGCATCTCTCTTTTGAAATACTGACATGCACCACTTTTGTTAGCCGAGTCCATTATTCGGCTATAAATTTAAGGAGCGAGTGTGCAGTGGAAACGCTGCGGTTTGCTAGGGAGCGTGCCGGGCTGGGAGCTCACTCCCAGCTCTGCCAGGGGCCCGTGCAGTGAGCTTGGGCAAGACGCATGGGCTTTCCGTGCCTCCGTTTCCCTTCACATCCCCGATCTATGCGGATTGCAAGCTCCTTGGGGCAGGGGCTGGTGTTTCCTAGATAGCCGCACAGGGACTGACACAGTGGCGCTCGGATCTCAGCTGGGGCTTCTAGGTGCTACTGCAATAGAGTAATAGCTGCTGAATGTAAAATCATTATTTCTGGTAGCATCGGCGTCCCGTGGCTCCTGCCACCAAAAGCTTTGCCCGTGCACCCGTCGTTCTGTCCGTTTGATACAACCCAACCTTAACAGAAATTTGGGGGAAAATAACTGGTACCGGCCTCGGTTGGAATGGGTTATGAGCATAGGAGTGGGCTATGTACTGGGCCCTGGGGGACGAGGGCATCCCCAGAGCACGTAACGTGGGAGTACATAACATGGGCTATGTACTCCAGTCATCTTATCCAGTGCACCTCTTGCATCAACCTTAATATTTGCCCTTTGAACGCCAATAGATACGTTAACAAAAAGGTACATTTGATTTCAATCCAGGTCAAAGTTTATCAGCATGAAAGAAATGCTGAAAACCTTAGATACCGCGCTCGCGATCGTAATCACGGAGAGCATAAAGCTCTTGTGCTCTGACATATCTCGCATATGGTTTTAAGGACCGAATATTTTGATCCGCTACGCGATGCCATTGTTGCTTCAGTCTGGCAAGGCCCATGACACGCACCTGACACCGTGTTTTCATCCGTCATCTGATGCAGGCTGTATTCTTTGCCAGAGAGAAAAGGGCTGAAAAATAACACAATTACCACAAAACCTTCTGTACAGTTACCACATGGGACTGATGTGCTCAAGGAAAGAGTCTAAAAACCCTCGTTCTTTGAGTAAATGTGATCTCTTTTATTAGACCAACTGAGTCGCTGGGAAAAAATGTTCTTTGCAAGTTTTGGGGTGCAATCACCCTCCTTCACCCTTCTGTGAAGAGCCTCCCTATGCCTGACGAAGGGCGACTGTGCCCGAAAGCTTGCCGAAAACTTTTTTCCAACGGCTCAGTTGGTCTCATAAAAGAGATCCCATCTACTCATCAAACCTGGCCTGCCTATGTCCTTAGACCAACACGGCTATAACCCAAAACCTCTACAGACCCTGGATTTTTAAGAGTGAAGGCACTGCTTCGACCAAGGGAGGTAGGAGAAGATTATTCTGCCTTTGGGTTACAGCAGACCTAGTTAATATGGTGGTCTCATGCAGAGACGGGTCCCAGTCCCACCTTGTCAAGAGATGCAGGAAGCAAGAGGTGGGAAGGAGATGCAAAGTGGTAGGACTTGCCCCAAGTCCTGCAGCAGGCCAGGAACAGGGCTCAGGCCTCTTGACTTGCAGCCAGCTTGACCACCCTGTTTCCTCATAATAAATGTTATAAATTTATTATATTAATTTTACAATATAAAAGAACACGGCACCGTTTGCCGTCGCGCTGCCAGCCCATGCGTGTCCCAATTTGCCGGCAATCACAAGCGGTTACCATCTGAACGCTGTTTGGCAGCCCACGTGAGACGCAGGCCGCGAGGCTAGCCCTGGTGTCACGCGCATCACACAAAGCGAAGTAATTGGCAACCTTGCTGGCAGCCTCGGGAAAGAAGCCGAAGACTGAATGGGCAGGGAGGCTACATAATAAAAAGTGCATGAATTCATTACAGCCGAGCTTCCCTTGCCTTCCTCGGGGAAGAGAGGTCACGGCTGAGGAGGGCCATTGTCTGCCTGCGCTGTATCTGTGATGAAGATCAAGACAGGCCTTTGGTCTCTGGAGCTGTCAGTCTTGCACCCTCCAGCAGTACTAATTTCCCTGCGACGGTTTCAGAGATCGAAGCGAGAGGTATTCGAAAGGGGCCGTGGGTCCTGAGGAAACCTGTCTGTACCATCTACACATCACATTGTGTCCACTGTCGGCTTCCCTTCCTTTCATCCTTGGCATTTGGGAAAGGGCTTTTCACCCACGGCTTTCAAAGCAGTCTGCAAAGAGCGAGCAAGTCATTACTGCCTCCATTTATGGGTTGCGAGGTGTTAAGGGACTTGCCAAAGGTCGCACGGGGAAGCAGTGGCGAAGCTCAAAAAACCAAACCAAACCCCAGACCACTCTGGCAAGAGCAGCGTTGGGTTCAGCAATGCAACTGCACCCAGCCAGAGGGTCTCGCTTTGGATTAAAAAAAGACAATGCCCAGTCCTGAAAGCATTTTTAAGGGGTGGTTCACAAAACAGAAGGAAAGAAGAAGTCAGAGATCAACCGGAAGTAAGGTGGAGAATGGAAAGACCCACAGCTGAAGGTGCCACTGTACCGCCGGGTTTGATGCGGCGTTTGCCGAGCGGCTCTGTGCTCCCGTAGCCAGAAGCCAGACGCTGCTAATTCTTCATAAAACTACAAATTTACTTTGAGAGCAGCAAGTCTAATTACCTTGCCAAGTCCCTCTGCATTTCTAAGAACCTTCCCCTTAAACTCTTGATAATAAGGGCTCTCGTTAGAAATACTCCACGCAGCTCTTGTTTCTCGAGTTGCCATAGCTACAACGCACTGTTTGTGTGTCCTTTCAGCCTGGTACAGCTTTATTAGTACCCATATCCCAAGAGGAGGAGGAAGCTGAGGTTTAAAGAGCACTAATCCCCTTAAGCTTTGTCAAACCTCTGTGGTTAGGAAGCGCATGGGGTGGAGGAAAGGAGGCATATTCGGTTTTATTGGCCTGCTGGAATTGTTAAGGCTGCTTAAATATTGGACTAGAACGGAGCCTCGCCTCGCTCTTGCTCCGAGTGCTTTTTTGGAAACAAATTTTAGTGGCAGGAGCCTCCGTTCTGCAAAGAAAGTTTTAGCTCCATCAATCAAGGCTGGCCTGGGGCACCTGCCTCACCATGCTCCTTTGACCACGCTGCTCTCTCGAGATAAACACGGTGCTTTTTAAAATTATCTTTTGCCCACAAGCAACACACGCACAAAAAAAAGCAGCCTTTCTACCAGTCAATAATGGAAACTTTCAATAGATCAGGAACAGAGATATTTTCAGCATGTTTCAAATCAAGTTTGGAAAGACAGCTGGAGGAAAGGGGGGGGAGGGAGGGAAAAAATTCACATATCTGAAGGTTGGGGTTGGGTTTTTTTGCACTTTTGGCAAGCGGCATTTATTTTTTCCACCTTCAAGGAGAGACTAAAAAGGGAAAATCTACTTTTTCTGCAGCCCTCCTCCAGCCCTCCTCATGGTGCCTTCCCCATCATCAGCTCCTTTCCCCCAAAAAGGACCTCGCCCAAACCCAGGTTGGATGGGACATAAAAGCAGGGCTTTGGATGCCTGCAATTAGAGGCCAATAATGTTTCGGTGCCACGTGCATATCTGAAGGGCGGCCTTTCCAATCGCACTTGCGTGGCATTCGTTTGGGAGAACTCGAAGCTCTTGACAAAACTATTTTTAAACCCCTCCTTAAACAGGACTGTTTAAATGAGTTAATTAAATATTACAATATAATTTGCTAGTGCACGTGTGTGTTACTGGAAAGCGCTGGAATGACTCGGATGCGTCTCACGGGCCCTTTTCTACAACAGCTAACAGAGCTCGGATTTGGACCGACGGGGGACTGTGTTCGAAAAACAGCAAGTTTTGAGCTCGATCTCCACGACCGACATCTGCGTCGTTGTCAGCAGCCGCGGGTTTATTACACGTCACCTGCATGAGTGTAAAAGATGGCACAGGGGAACTTGCCCTCAAATCACTGGCTACGTCCGTGGCAAAGCTGGAAACTGGATCCAGAAGTTCGGACCCCCGCCGGCACTACCTGGTTTGGGGCTGTGTATTTATAAAAGGACCTCACACCATTTAAATCATCCCACTGATGTTTCAATCCTCCTCCAGGCTCTAAATGGAACAGCTAAATGCATGGCTGTCCCAGGTCTGAAACTCAAGTCACAGTTATTAGCACCTGACAGCAGAGCAATGACTTAACAGACATTTTGACACTTAAATGAAGCCCACAAAAATCCTCCACTGAACTGTTACACCGGATCCACAAGAAAAGAAAACGAGGCTGGGGGCGGGGAAAAAATCATTCAAAACCCTTACAGGAGCAAAAAAAAAAAAATTGCTGTAAGCATGGATATGAGCTATTTGCATGAAGAAGTTACACGCGCAACTCTTTTCCCCCTCAAAGACCTATATAAATATTAAAGGCCATATTCCATTTCAGAAACACGCAGGCAACTCCCAGGGAAGTCAGTAGGTGTTGGAGAAACTACATATGAAGGCAGAATATGCCCACAGGAGACAGGTAAGTTCCTACAGGCAGCTTGGGTGTTTAAAGATATAGCCTTTCTTTTGGCAATATAGTTTACCAATTGTCTCTATCAGTCCTTCAGAAAATTGTCTTTGGCCACATATTTCTATGCGGTTACTAGATCTCTTCCTATTCTTTCGCCCTGCCAATTGCACTATGTATAGCTTTGGTGCCAAAAGGTCTTACTTGCCAGTCCAGGATGGGGATGCAAGCGTAAACCTTCCCCCAGCCATTCTGCCGCCTGCCTCACGTCTTCTTCCACAAGACGTAGTTTTGTAGCATTTAGAGCAGCCACCTTGTTCATCGGCTGCAATTTATGGGAGCAGTCATCCAACAAGCCGCCGGATGCATCACCTGACACCCGATGACCCCCAAAGCTGGGATGCTATGGACTAGATTGGTGGTTTTCGAACTTTTTTCATTTGCACACCCCTAAAAAGCTTTGCGTGGACCCCTATGACATGGACATGCAGGTGTTCACATACTTCTGATTGATGATAGCCATCTTTCACGGACCCTTAGACATGGTCTGTGGACCCCAGGTTGAAAACCCACTGGACTAGATAATCTCTTGAGGTCCCTTCCAGCCTTACTTCCCTATGAAACTACGAAACGAATGCATATGTAACCAGCAGGGGCTTGGCGGATAGGTGAACGACAAAAAACAGCTAGTCCTGCTACAGACCTGCTATTTGAGAAAGATCAAGTGCTTGCTGGCCACGCTGCATCAAGCTGCATCTCACCAGCTTGCATGGAAGGAAGTTGGGGGGGAGGGTATTCTCCACTCACCTCTTTCCCACTTAAAATCCTTTTTTCTACCTCCACAGCCCAGTAAGGCATCCCTCCAGCCAGCAATCAACTGGGAAATTTATTCCTATTAACCTTCACACCTGCGCTCGATAGCAAAATGCAGCGATCGGGGAGGGAGGAGGGCTGGAATGGAACAAGGGAAGAGAGTAAGAGTGGTGGGGTGAAAGGAAAGAAATCAGGTTGCTCTGCATCAGAGATGGCCTTTGCGGGCCCCTGTTACTGCAGATGCCTATCCAGCTGTTTGGGCATTACTTCAAATAGCCCTTTCCTTTTGTTCATCTGCAGCCATACCGCACCCCGTTTGAATCCCACCCAACCCCACGATGCTACAAGTCTAAGACGCTGCAGCAGATAATTTGACGCTCAAGGCCGACATTAGCAATGCCTATCTCTCAACTAATCAGTAGGCAATTAGCTGGCAGAATTCAGGATGACGCTTTAGAGGAAAAGTAAACCCACAGATACTAAATACCAACCTCAAATAATGAGACTTTATTATAATTTCACAGTGATAATATTGCATAGATTCTCCCCCCCCCCTTATTTACCTTTAGGAACCAACATTAGCATTTGGAAAGAAAAAAAAAAAACTGCTTCACCTATTCCTACATCTCATTCATCCCTTAATTTGAGAATTAAGCTCCATTAATGGGCGCAAACTATTATTTTGGGCGTGCAAACAATGTTAATATTTGACTAAGCGAGCAACAACAAAACAGGGGACTAATAAATGCATGGTCATTCTTTCTAATAGGAAGGATTTGATTTTAATTTTAGCTGAATATTAAAACAAAGTTTTAATTAGTTTATACCAGCCACTTTCTATTGCTGGGCTGGGGGGACCACAACGTGCTGCTACATGCTTGACTGTGGAGAGAGAAAGGAAAACTTCAGTCTGTAAAACAGATTAATCACTGATGTGCTCCGAGGTGGGTTTTTTTTTTTTTCCTTTGTATCCTTCTCACACTTCCCAAAGAGGTTGTCAAAGATGTTTAGTCATAATCATTTCTCTGGAAAATGAAAAGTGCGCTTCATAAACAGGAGCGAGACCGAAAAAGAAATGACAAAAAAAAAAGGATCCGTCAATACATGAAAGACATCCTGTTCCTTCCCAGTGACCCAAAAATCCAAGGCTCGCTACTTTAAAAAAGAAAAAAAAAAGAACAATCTGTGAGGAACAGCTTGTACACAGCTGAAATCAGTGCCATTTACACTGTGTTTTTTCTTTAATAGCTAATGATTCCTCTGGTGCACTTTTGCTATGAAGGAGAAAAAAAAAATACCCAGGAAGGTTTAATATATAGATAGAGATATAGCATCAGCATTACGTAAGCCTGCATCTGTCATGAAGGTCAGGGCTCCGACAACAATTATGATCAATATTGTGCAAGACGCATTAGGTCCGTTTCACAGATTATGGCTCCAAGTAATCTCTCCCTTATACTATTTGTGTGAATGTGCGAGTGGGTGTGTATATCATGCTTATGCACACACAGAGCTTTTCAGAAGTGCTGCATGCCTGCAGCTTCTGCTAAAATCCACGGGAATTATAGCCGTGGTACATCCAAAAATGGGATCCCCGTAGAACTGGTTTTCTTCTCGTACAGTACTGACACACTTGTGCAAACCGGAATTAACAGTGCCAGCGTGGTATGCCATTCGGCAGTCTCCTGAGTGCCAACAAAATAGGCCTGATGTCTACCGATACTACTGAGAATCAGAAGAAACTCCTTTCAAAGGACACCAGGGTGGATCGCAGCTCAACAAGCGATTCTAGAGAGCCCGATATCTGGAGGATTGCAGAAATGTAACGCAGTGTGTTTAGAGAAAGATTTGCATCCAGTTTCTTTTCTGAATCACAGGAATAGGTGTGTGGGAGGGGGAGAATCTCCTTTTTAAAATGTTTTAATTCCTATTTAACAAAATCTTAGCAAGCCTAGAAAGGGGAGAAGAAAAAGTAATGATACAAAATCCTGTGCTGACCCAGTCTCGTGATGACCAATTTAGTGATCAAATAAATGCATTGTCTAGAAATTCCCCTCTCTCCTCTCATCAGCATTCATCTACTACAGCAGATCTCAGAACTGTGTAAACCTTAGTGGCAAATTAAGTTGAAAGCTAAAATTACTCTGCCAACGGGGCCCACACAGCTGCTCTTCTAATGCTGCTTCTCCTGGGCAAAAATGCATGAAGGACAACCAAGCAGCATGAGGCACTCTTGCACCTCCAAAACAGTAGCCCTGTGTCACGAATCATGATGTGAACATATGATAGTTCAAAGATTTTAAATGCTGTTCTAGGAGAGCAGATGTGCTTCTAGCTGACTTGTGGAAAGGATCTTCTGCCGAGTTCAACCCAAGCAAACTTTCTTCTGCACGGGAATAGAGTTATTTGCTCTCTCTGCTTCAATGTAAGGAACAAGGGGAAGATCTATGGAGGACATTATTGAAGCTCAAGTTTTGCCCAAAAGTACAGCCCCCCCCCCAC
Source organism: Crocodylus porosus (assembly GCF_001723895.1). Taxonomy (NCBI): domain Eukaryota; kingdom Metazoa; phylum Chordata; order Crocodylia; family Crocodylidae; genus Crocodylus; species Crocodylus porosus. Next base: position 11,944,285 of record NW_017728932.1, on the reverse strand, counting down.
TCTCTTCATAGGAACTGAGTGTTAAAACAGGTCAGCATGAAATTCTCTGTACACTGCAGAATGCAGAAAGATGATTGTAAGGTGAACAACAAGAGACTTAGGGTGAAGGACATATATGGTCAGTAGGGAACAGACGCAGTTACTATGCAAGTCTTGTAGACTACTGGGGAGGGAAGAGGGCAGAGGATTAGAAGTTCAGGTCCACAAAGTACAGGTCTCAAGCTGCTTGGCTGGCATGGGTAGTAGGTCCCTTAGTAGGTCAACTGCTTGGTAGTAGGTCAACTCT
>NW_017728932.1:11918120-11943729 GCF_001723895.1 Crocodylus porosus | reverse complement strand
AGGTCAACTGCTTGGTAGTAGGTCAACTCTGTGGCTGACATGGGTAGTAGGTCCCTTAGTAGGTCAACTGCTTGATAGTAGGTCAAATGCTTGGCTGACATGGGGACTAGGTCCTTTAACTTGTCTGTGTAAATGCAACATTACCCAATATCCATGTGCACACATAGCCCGTATAGTCCTGCGTTCTCATTTCCATCTCTGCCAGGTGCTTCCTGCGTGACATTGGTTAACTCACTTTTCTAGCCTCTGTCACGGGGATAAGCCTTACACAGCCCTTGTAATACTACTAAACATTTGCGAGACTACATCAGCGGTTAAGGGCTTAGGCATTTTCATGCGGAAGCGCTGTAAGTAATGCAGCCAGGTGTTCAGAAGTGGCACTTAGCAAAATCCATGCAGCCTATCAATCAAGCTGGGTGCTAAATGAGAGACATCTGAAGTGGGACCCGCTTTATTTTCAAAAAGCCTCGAATGTTTGCACCCTGGAAGCCAGCCCCCTCTGTTGGAACATCCCATTATCCGCCAGTCACTTTAGGAAACCTTGGCTTGCCCCCATTACCAAAGCAAGAGCTGCAGGTAGAAGCGAGAGGCGCTCGCTCTACAAAGAGATTTTGCAGCTTGGGTCCAACGCAGCGAACTCACGTTCCAGCAAGGGAGGGGGGGACGAGGGAAGCAAGAATGAGGCGGTGAGACGGCGGGAAGGAGGAGCTAAAATAAATTGCAGGGCCCCGATCTAATGCTCTTACCTCTAATTTAAAAAGCGTTATCATCCTATTAGGCCACTTACTGAAGATCGTTTCCTTGTGAGCAATAAAGCATTCCCGATAACAGACGAACTGCAGCTGTAGGGCTCTGATTCAGCCAGGCATCAAACAATGCCCCTAACTTTCAGCCTCTGAGAAACCCCAGATATTCACCTTGCTGTATCCCACCCACACTCAAGGCCCCTCTCTGAGGCTACTCAGGGCAGCATGTTCCTGCCCACACCAGGACTAACCTTGGGGGGACGCGGGGCGGAGGAGGAGGCTGCCGTTGTGCAACCAGTGCTCCTCCGTCTTTATTTTTTACTCCGCAGGTCCCAGTGTTTACAGCTCACTACACCACAAATCTTTATTTCATGTCACCCACTGGCCCACGCTGTCCCCACTCACTGTTTCTCCTAGACAAGTTAATAAGATGGAAGGCTCCCTTGAGGCCTGGAGCCAGTGAACATTATCACTTGGAAGCAAGACAGAAATACTGACACATCGGAAATGACTTCAAGCCTATTAATTACCCTTTCTTCTCTGGCAGATCTTTGAGAAAAAGCTTGACAAATTGAAAGGCAGGATAGATTGTTCTTCCCGGCCCCTCAAATGCACCCCCCTACCCCACCCCCAGACTAATGGAGGAAAGGCTTTCCTTTTGCTTGATAATCAATTAATTCATCAAAAATTAGCTACACAATGAGAGCCCTTTAAATGACGGAGGTACCCTTTTCCCCTTGTTTCCTCCATTTTAATGGGGACAAAGCAAGCAGGGTGGTATCTTCTAACAGAAAGCTAGGCACAGAGCACCGAGATTCCTTTGTTGGAACAAAACCCGCTGGAAAACAGAAAAGGCTTTGCTACAAGACCAGTAACGTGGCATTTCTATCCACCTGCAACTGCAAAATCACCTGGCCATTGCAAAAGGAAAGCAGGTCATGCTTTGAATTTCCCATTGTTTCAAGCAAGGGTGATCAAGATACAGCCCGCGGGCCAGACCCGGCCAGTGAAGCTCTGTTACCTGACCTGGAAATGTGTTGGCAGGGGATGTCTTGGCAATTCATGCTGCTACTATCTCACCACCAAATTTCTGGACCTACTGAGAGCCCTGGACCTCTCACCTCACCATCAAATTTCTGGACCTATTGAGAGCCCTGCAAGACAGATGCATGGCTCCTTGTGCCAGATCAGGCTTGCGGACCAGACCCGTACCACTCATCCAGCCCACGGGGTCAAAGGAATTCAGTATCGCTGATTTAAAGCAGAACAACTATCATTAATAAACAAGCTTGCCCATGGATAAATGGTAGAGACTCGAAAACCGGCAGGGACATTTCAAAACTCTTAAGCGAACATCCCCGAGACCATTTTATCCTCTTCCTCAAAATATAATTTAAAATCTTCACCGGTATAATCAATCCTAATTATTCCCAACATTAGACATTAAACGCATGCCTGCATGCAATGTTGCTTCAGCTATGGGCTTTAAGCAAAGACTATTGTATAAATAAATTATTGGATTTCTTATTCAAGAGCTTCAGATTTGACAGTATTAATTTTGATGCAAAGTAGCTCCACAAGTCTAGATAAAGTCGCTACCACCCATTATGGCTTTATTTTAAAGGTGATTTTTATAATATCTGCTTTTTAAAAAAAAATAACTTGAGCAAAATCTTTAAACCATTACCCAGGCAACTATCATTAAATCATTTGTTCATTTTTATTAGTGTCATTGTAATTAAAGAGAATCATATTTCAAAAATATATCTTCAGCAGCACTTATCAAAACCCATCCCTGCAGCCTATCAATTAGTATTACAATAACCTCACTCCCTTGTTGCCTTTGCCATTAGCATTTTGATTGAATGGCTGTTGAAAAGTGATTGGTAACAGAAGATTGTGTTCAGAAAGTAATGTTTCTTTATTCACTTTCATTGAAGCTTGTCTAGTTGTCTCCAGTTCCTACTCAAAAGAGACAAGACAGTTCCAAAAGCAGTAATTTTGATGCTGGATTATTTTTCCCCCCCTCTGCCTTTCTTCTCTATGAGGTGAGATAGATTGGTTTAGGCTGGACACAAATGCTATTAAATCACTTGACAGCAGATTTGGGGTCTTTCATTGGCTGTGACCTAAACGCACTCCCAACACAGACAAACTACCAGCGCACTGTCATCACAGCGACTGCCTAGAAGTGTGCCCCAATAAGGCAGGAAAACAAATATCAGATCTGAGCGAGTGATCTTTCAAGAGACCCAATAATAATAATAATAATTAATAATGGACAAGCTACCCAGGGAACTTTTCGACCGTGTGTTGTTAGTTTGTTGTTTGGTTTTTTTTTTTACTAATAGCATTGTGCATAAAACACAACCCTTTATTATATAACCCCTTGCACTTTGGAAACGAGCTGCTGCAAGTCAGAGAGAGTTAAGTTTTGCCGCTGTAATAAACCCCTGTAACAAAGGACGGATCTGTAACGTCATTAGGAGAGAAAGTGGATGTATTCTGCAAGTACCATGAATTATAAAGACAAGAGTTCATTAAATCTACTATATTAAAATAAAAATGACCTGCCATTTCAGACAGTTCTATTTACTGATATTCCCGCCGCTGATGCCTTTCTACTGATAAATTACGCTCGCCAGCCACAGCGAACAGTCATCCAAAAACATTTCAATTACTTGAATATGCTGGAAACTTACAAGCAGCCTCATATAAAACCTCTGTAGTTTTGATGCTTGCTTTTGTGGCGATGGAAAAAACCCCAACAAAAGCCAAGATGCCCCATGCCACCTAAACTTATTCCCGGGCGGCAAGCACTGGGAAGGTGGCTATACCAGTAAGCAACGCACCAGAGAGGAGAGAGCACCCCGGTGTGAGATACGGTTCATTATCCAACAGCAGCAGAGAAATATTAGTGCTAGTCCTCACTTTAGTGCCCCCCGCCCCCCCCAAAAAACTTCTCCATCACGCTGTTTATTAAGGTTTCCTTGAGTCTCGATGCCTTTACATTCTCCCGTCTCCTCTCCCCAACTCCCATTCTCCTTTGGCAGTCAGCCAAGAGTTTATAATGGTGTCAGGTAGCAATTTCATTTTTAAAATGCTCTTATCAAAGATTTAAGGTGACTGATAAGAAGAGCACACTAAATCATCATAAAGGAAACATTGTATAAGGCATAGTATTTTACAAATCAAAACAGTTATCAAAATGAAAAGGTATGAATATAAAAACAAACCGAGCCAACGCTCGAGGAAGGAAGGGGCGGGTGGATTTCCAGATTAAACAGAAATTGATCAGGCTTCAGGGCCCCTTTGGTAATATTCTTATAATGTTTGCTAAGGAATGGAATGGAAGACTTGATTTTTCATTTCAGAGCAGGATGAGAAATGCCAGGCCGATGCACACACGTTTACATCCACACACACAAGCATCTGACATATTACTATAAAATGTATTTTCATGTCAATAGAGATAGCTATAGATACTGATTTTTTTTTCTTTTTTTTTTTTTTCAAACCATTACCCACAGTTGTTGGGTGCTGTTATCAGTCAGCTGACCTGGAAAGCATCTGTTGTTAATACCACTGTTTTATTATTTATCAAATCCATTTCTTGATAGAATGACTAATTTCATACCCACAGCTGCTCTCATCTTCCCTTCACAGCTGCTACTTCCCCAGAGCAGCCAGTCAGGTTTTATTAGCCCATCTCCGTTGCTTGCCACCCACATTGTACTTGTGAACCTCTGGAAACCCAGAATGTCCTTTATAAAAACAGAACAGGGGTTGCGTGCATTGCCATTGCAAGGGCTAACCTACTGCAGCTATCGAGAGTCAATGATATGACCACACACCATCTGCTCACCTGCATTTTACAAAAGGGGGCTGTCAACCCACACTTTTATCATCTGACCTTTTTCTTTTTAACCTAATACAAGAAACACTCAAAGTTTGGAGACAATCTCTCTGTGTACATGTATGCATAGACACACAGGATATATACATGTCCATCCCGTACATACACAGGATAGATGTAGATATAGATATCTAGATATAGATATAGATATCTATCTATCGATATATCTAGATACAGATGGGCAGTAGGTCAACTGCTTGGCTGACATGGGTAGCAGGTCCCTTAACAGGTCAACTGCTTGGCTGACATGGGTAGTAGATAGATAGATAGATAGATAGATCCATCCATCCATCCCACACCCCACCCCAGTTTTCAGGTGGGATAGAGTCCAATTCCATATGAACACACTTGAACATCTTCCTAAGTACCTTCCCGAATCAGATCCCGTAACCCAATAGCTTATCCCTTTAAAGGGCCAGGGGCCATATGATATCAGCCGGCCTGGTCTGTGGCACAGCTCCATTAAGAACAAGGTGGGGCCAGGTAGTTTGTAATAAGTTAAAAGAGGAAAGCCTGATAAGCACGTGCCTCTTATAAAATAAGAAAGTAACTCAGCAAGGGTGAAGAGCTGCAGGGAGCCTCTCGGCTTGAGGCACAGGTACTGAGGAAGAGTTGCAAGGAGCTGACTGAGCTGTTGAACGTATAGGAAACTTTATCTGCAGGTTTGTACCGGTGCCTCCAATAAGGGATCTAGACTGTGTGCGTGGTAGTCTGTCCTTCCTGGGCTGGACAGACAGGCAAAGTCTTCCCTGATTCCTGTGTCCCATCACCCTATCTGCTGGGCCCTGCATCCTGCAGCGGAGAGAGCGTGCTAACAAGCTGGAAAATGCAAGCGGCAAACCACACAAGGAGCAGGAGGGATTTAGGCAGGGGCAAGAGAAGAAACCACTGTGAATTCTGTTTCTACATGGCTAGACTTTATCTCGTCGGCCTGCCCTGTGCACTACAAAATGGGCAAGCCTGAAACCCACTCCCTTGCTCAGTTCGTTCGTGTGTTTATTGCATTCATTTTGAGCCAGCTATTTAGAACCGGTGTCCGACTCTTCCAGTCCTGTTACAACTGGGGTCAAACAAGAAAACTCTCATTGACTTTGAAAAAGAGCAGGAAACAGTCCCATTAGAGGTGAATGTGGAAAGAATTGTGGTTAAAAGTGCAGGGCTTGAAGTTGGACCCGGTTCTATTCTCGGGTCTGACGGAGACCTCAAGGCAAGTCAATTAACCTTTCTGTGCCCCTCTCTTCCTACAACTTATCTACTTCACAGGGACACGGCAAAGCTTAATCCAGCACATGTTTGCAAAGTGCTTTGAAATTGCTGGACAGAAGGTGTTATAGGCTAAACATTATTATGATATTTGTCCACGGGTAGTTCATTTCCCATGCACAAAACAGGAAAAAATATAAGTCATCAGCCATGCTAGATCTAGTGCCAAGGTCAATTTGCAGACAAAGTGTAATGATGCTTGTGTGTGCTCTTCTTGGTGTGTCCCCCCCGCCACAACAATCTTTTTTTAAAAACCACAACCCTGCAATTTTTAGCGGCTGCTTTTTTATTGTCAGATCCAGGGGAAAAAAAAGTGCCAGATGTTCCCACTGCAGCTTCTATACAAAATACACTGCACCAGCAGTATCAGAAGTTCTCACCACTACATATTAATCAACCTCATTAAAGAAAACTTGAGTCCAAACTTTGCATTTCATAAATAAAAAATTATATGCAAATCTATATGCACAGCAGGTGTGTCTACATGAGATGCTAACTGCGCAGTAGCCCAATAACACTGCGCAGTGGTGTGCCAGTACCTTCCTGCTTGGTGTTATTAGGCTACTGCGCAGTAAGCGTCACAAAAAAGTGTGTCGGCGCTACTATGCAGTAACTGTAGTTACTGCACATTTAGCTAGTACTTCATTAAGCAATTACTAAACAAAATGTGCAGTAACTACTGCGCATTAATGAACACGTAAACGCACCCAGAGTGCATGTAGCACGACACTGATAGGGAATTGTGCTACTTCAAGTTACTTCCTGATCACTTTGCAGGAGGAATAATAACAAAAGAGTATGAATAAAATAATAATAATGAAATAACCAATACATAATAAAACAACTAATACAGTAATCAATAAAAGAAACTAATAAAAGAGATCAGATTTACCCAAAGAACCTTGTTTGCCAAATGAAGCATTTGCAAGCTGCTTTTTTAGCTGGCGGGGGGCTTGTGAGAGCAGGTATATAACTGATTATCAAACCTGGATCCTGAGACACCTGGGCAAGAGTTCAAAGGATCTGATCTGAAGAGGAAGTGGGAGAGAGTGGAAAGTAATCCACCCCAGTGGAAACAGATCTCTAGTCTTCCCTGCATCATCGGTTGCTGGTGGACAAGGTGAACAAAGTAGAGATTTTCCAGTTTTGGGGCAATGAATATTTTCCTTCTGGGGTGAATGAAAGATAGAATAGGGGGCAAAGGAGAGAGGGAGCCCGACTCAATGGAGAATGCAGGTATTGGGGAATTTTATTACCCACGTGCATGTGGGGATGAGGGAAAGTGTCTCACACCCCTAACTCCCTTTCCTGTCGCTTCCTGGTGATGGTCCAAAATGCCACAGGTTGCAACCCTCTTCCAAAAACCTCCCACACCGCTCATCTAGGCAGGGACTAGGGGGCAAACCCTCAGCCGGTATAAACCTGAACGCTACACGCTGATGCCCTGGAGCGAACGCCGCCTCCATGCTGAATGCTGGGGCCGCTGAGTATTGTAACTTTGGTGAAGTCCAATTTAGTTTTAAAAGGCAACCGGCTCCCCAGGAAAGCCGGAGGGAGAAATGCATCCCGAGTCGCACATCTCTGGCTCGGTTCTCTGGCGTATTTACAGCCTGGGAGGTCACAGGTACCTATTAATTATTCTCTTTGGGACTTGCTTTGTCAAAGCTCCTCGCCTGGAGCAGACTCGCATACCGGCCCTTTTGTCTCCTGTGCTTCCGTATGCACGGGAGGGTTTGGCGGGGCGAGCGGCGAGGGTGGAAGACAAGAAATCTTCAGTGGGTGCAGTGTTACTCATCTATTTACAGCGCACGGGAGGTGCTGTGTCGTGCTCAGAGCCATGAGTCATCGGCACGCCAGCTTTGAGCTCGCGGAGATAAATCCATCGGGGCTCCAAAGCCTGCTCATCAAATACAACTTTTTGGAGGGGTTAAGCGTGTAGTGGGGACAGGGACACAACTTGGAAACGGCAGGCCCTGCCTGAGGAACCTGTGATTTTTGACACCAGTCCGACGGCAGTTTACCGAGACGTGCCTTCTTCTGCAACCTCCCTCCGACCTCAAATACCTGAAGGTCAAGAGGAGGAGAAGGGGAAATCTCCATGGACAGGGACCCGTCCTTGAAAGGCTCTTTTGTGGGTCCAGGCTTGAGTGATTACAGGGAAATTCCTCTAGGCTTTTATCAGGGAAATGTTAGGTCTTTCGGGTCACCCCCTCGGACTCGACTTAACCTGGAACGGGAATTTTTGGCATTCCAGACGGTGGCGTGAAAGCCACTCGCATAAATCACTAGTCAGCTTAACCTTTGTCTCTCCCTTTACTAGGCCACATAAGAGGGTCCGGCTGCTACTTCCGCGGCATAATGGATTTAAGTCCTTAGCTCCAGCTCTCTACATACAAACAGATCCTGGCCTAAGGGTGCATCGAGCCTGACTCTACAGCTCCGCTGACATCCGTGGCAAAATGCCCACCGACTTCAACGGAGCAGGAGCAAGCTCCAAGTTTTGTCAGCAGTGAGACGGCAGCGTGATGGATGCATTGGTTTGTATATATTTGCCGAGATAAATGAACTGGAAGCCGAGGATATGTAGGAAGGAAGTGGGGTGAAATTTTGGCCAGCGCAAACAGCATTAATTTAGGAAAGAATGGCAAGCTATACAACGCTCTACCCCAGAGACCAGACGCATTGTTATTTCAGCACGTATTTTACATCTTTAAGCTAGTAATTTTAACAGCTTCTGGTTCACTAATACAACAAGAGGATTGATTAGATGGAATGTATCCATGCAAGAGCTGTAAACCATTAATTATACGGTAGTGGCATTTCCATTTATAAACCCCCATTTCCGACCCCTCTTTAAACATCAGAGTCATTCCAAGCTTACATTTGGCAAAAGACAGCCTAGAAATAATTTCTGCTCCCCAGACAGTTAAGGCCTGATTCAGCAAAATACATACGCATGAGCATGGGAGTCGATAAGACTTTAGCACATGCTTAATTGGAGCTTTTAGGTATCAGAGATAACAGCGGTAGTTTTATTTCCTGGACTCTACTGAGAAGACTGTCCCGTAAGAAAGATATGCTCTTTGCTCTCAATTCTGTTTTCTTCTCGGCTTGCTGGCTGTGCTGTGATGCTCAAGCTGTAGTCACCCGATCCTGATCGTCTTCCCTCCATCCCCGTCACTGCCACCATCAAGAAAGCATAACTCATTGGGCTTTTGGCATGAATCCTGGGAGGAAAGCCAGCTCAAAGTTTGGTTCCTCTGGGTATTCCAGTGCAGAAATTACCTTTGAGAAACGTCCATGCCAGTGGGGCTCAAACGTAGGAACTTTCTCAGGAAGCAGATGCAAAATGATCATTACCATAAAGGCAAATTCACTTGAAAAACTCAGAGATCGCCTAGTCTTACTCTCCCAGGGACCCTTTCAAAGATGCAACGCAAGCTGCAAACTCCCTTCTGTGCTGCCTCGCCTGACCAACAGACAGACCGTGACCATAGAGTTGTTGGACTCGCTTGACATTTGCCCTGAGAATAGGAAGTTTTTTTTACTTTTCAAGAAATCACCAGTTGCAACGGTCCTAAGGGGAGCTGAGGTCCACTGCTTCCTAAACCCTGGACCTCCATGTCCCCATCCAATGTGCTCAGATACCACAGCCGTTGGCGATCTTTAAAACTTCCTTCATGAGTCTTAGCAACATCAAGGTGCTTAAATAAAACTTGCTGATCATCAGAAGAGAGGTGCTGTATACTGATTGTTGCTGATTTCTAACCGAGGCCAGGCTTGCCCCTAGGTAGCGGGTTATGTCCCTGAAAAGCAAATGCAAAAGCTGGCCAGTCATAATTGTTACCCCTATTTTGCAAAGTGCTTGACATGAGAGCCACCTGGCCCTATTTCTGGATGTGTCTACGGTTCCCCTTGCCTCTTTCTACATTTCTATTCACCTCAAAGCCCAGCCTTTCCCATGGAAGCGTTCCTTGCAGCTGCAGACTTTTTGGAGGCAGGGTTGGGGGACAGGAACTCGGTTTTGGGTTTTTTTTGGTTTTTGGGGTTTTTTTTTAATTGCACGCATTCATTTAACAAGAAAATAAAAAATGTCAAGAGATCCCTCCAGTGCTGCTCTGGGAACCCGATTCTCTCCCCTCCATTAACGAAAACAGTTGCACACATCTCTATTCCTTGGGTGCATCCTGGAAAGTGCAGCTGTTCTTTCTTCTTTCTTCCTCTGGATGTAATTTTCATTACTGGTATAAAATTAAGCAATAAGGTATGACAGACAGTACATAGCTGGGCAATTATTCCAAGCCTCAGGTGGCGTTATACAGCACGAGGCTAGGGGTAGAATGACTGTAACCACCCGAGACGTCCAATAATCGCCTTGAAATGCATGACCAGGAGCCTTCCTCGCTATTCTGAGATGCAGTCCACTGGGATGCAGGACGCACGTTGTTGTCAGTGCCTTTCTCTTCGCATTTCACATGAGTTGCCCTGATGCGGGGGCACTGGGCACCAGGCAGGAAATTCAAAGACAAGGGAAGTGGATCCAAGGATTGGCAGCGTGCTTTCTTTTCCCCGTTTGTTTTTTTAACTCGGCTGCTGCGGTGCCAGGGAACGGCACCCCATTTGTCACGTATGTTCCTGGAACGGGCACAAACTAAGCGCAGCAACATGCACCATCGGACCGGGCGGCTCATCCTCTGACGTAGGTGGGAGAGTTCAGCCACGGTCCCTGTACGCTCCTTGGCCTCTCTGCCAATGCCGACAGTAAAAGGGGCAAATTGATGCCAAATGTGAAGCTGTTATGTGTGGTCTGGATGCCTGCCCACTAAAAGCTGGCCTGAAACCACCAACTCGTTCCACACGGACCACCAAGCAGGCCTCAGCTGATCACAGCGTTCAGCTGCTCTCCACCTGGGATGGGTCTGAACCGCTGACCTACTGGTTGCAGGAGGCATTTATGAATATTATTATTCAGCAAGAACCATATTAAAGTGGCTTATTATATGAATATTTATAATCAGCTAGGATGTAATATCCAAATGCAAATATATAAAATATTAATAAGCCATATGTCACCACTACAATATCAATATGCATGCATACAGGCATGAATAGCTGCCTTGTAACTCAGCGACTCCTGCTCCCTTTGAAAAGGTCTGTAAACAGCGGATGGCCCAGATGAATGAATTCACACAACACCCGCGTGAAGTTTTCAAGCTAGTACTTGAAGAGAGAAAAAACCCCTAGCTACGGCTACTCGGCGTAAGATCCTCTGCTCCGTTCACGGAGGATAAATGTATGCCTCCGTACACAAAGGGTTCACTTCTCATCGCAGGGTTGCAAGATGCACCTCCCAGGATGAACTTCCCCGCCTGGAAAGTGTGTGCAAGGAGCAACCCAGAGTAGGATGAATGCTTCTCTCAAAACAACTTCGCTCTCTGGAGTCCCACTTACACAGTGGTAAAATTGCCAAGGGAATAAAACCCTAAAAATAACAGCATCGCCCCTACCTATCTCTGACATCTGCAGCTCTCAAAGCACTTCATAAAGGCGATAACGATCATCACTGTACTTTGTGTTTCAGAACTGCAGCTGGCCGGTCAAATTTCTCCCTTACCCCTGTCCATGGCCCAAATAAAAATTGTCAAAAAATGCCTAACAGTTAACTTTGCAACCTTCCTCCAAAAAGTGCAAAAACTCAAAAAAACCCTCTGCACAAAATGACCAAATTAGGCAATACGTCCACTTCTTTTAAATCCAGGATTTTTTTAAACTGCTACGGGACACATTAAAAAAAAAACGCGCGATGACCTTGTTTTACTTGAAGCAGACAGCAATAAACAAATAATTGCGCTGGGTCTTAATCATTTTTATATCTCATATATAAAAATGTCAATTATGACTTCAGAGGTCAGTTACAGAAGTGAGGGTTTGGCAGCCGCGCAGAACATGACGGCTATTTTTCTCCTTAGAAAAGCGCTGTCCTTAGTCAAAGCTTAGACAATATCTTGCTAACAACATCACTGCTGTCTCCTTCAATAAAGAGAATGATTAGACCAATTGTTTGTACCTGGACAATTACTTTTATGTACTGATATGTGCTGGAAGGGGACAATCGAAATGCCGAGAAGAGCACTCAAATTCTTCCTTAAGAGAAGGAAGGAACAGGGAGGTAGGAAACAGATTACCTCCCTTCTCCGCATTTATCTAGGTCCCGGTGATAGAAATAAAGGGCGCCCGTGCAGCTGTGCTTTTCCACACAGAAAACCTTCAGCCCCATCTTCTCAGCCTAAATGATCTCCAAGTGCCCCAAAGTCACCATCCCTCTCTCTTAACGGGCTGCTTCTAATCAACTCAAGGGTGATGAGAGCTGCATAGCGGCACATGCCACAACCCAGGTCCGGTGTAATTCTTTGGGAGACCTTCAGTTTTATTTAGGAGATGACAGGAGGGCCAGAAATCCTCAGTATCTTGGGCACCGAGCTTTTGGGGAAAAGCTGGTCCTAAGTGCCACGGGAATGCCAAAATCTTCCATGGATGGTTTTGGTGCCACGGTTCAGGACCAGGAGAAACACGCACGTGGAGCAGCCGATACAAGCGGAAGCCCCACCTCCGTTACCCCACGGTAAATTGCTTGCACGTCCAAATCTGGGAATGCCACAAGCTAGCCTCATTTGTAGGTATGGAGCTGGCCCTTGGCCTCTCTTAACTCTCACTTCACAGCACGTGCAAGTGCTGAGAACTTCCCTCGCGTCTTTACACAAGCCCATGAACAAATTTAAGGCCCGCGTTCAGTTCAGGAATAGCAAACGCCCGAAAGCCAGGACACCTGCAGACATGATTCTGCTCCCACTGTTTTTTTATTTTAGCTTGTCGATGAGAGAGGCCCAGGCCACAGGTTGTCACCCTGCTTCCCCCTTGGCTCTGTCCAACGCAAGCGAGAGGAGCTAATCGCTAAGAAAACAACGCCAGGGCTTTTAGACTCGTTTAGTGTTACACTGAATACCAGTGATTACAATTTGGGAGAATCAAGCACTTGTCATCTATATTTTTCTTTCTGGGTGCCTTGTTGCTCAACATGGGACAGAGCACCTGGGCACACTGCAGAATCCAGTGCAGGTGTGCAAGAAGAGCCCCTCGGTGTTTGCTAACGAACCTTCATGCATCTTCCCTGTCAAATTATCATGTTGCTAACTCGCCCTCTCTGCCCTCCTCCCGTATGCCTCCATTTTACATGCAACAGGTATGCAGGGGGAGCGTAGGGAGGGATGTAATACTAATTAATTAGCAGAAACTCCACTGGCCAGGTATCCTGTCTCCGATTCACCCCGGCTCTAGATGGAACAACTCGGAGAGAATAAACCTGCTCCCCTGCCTTTGCACGTGGGTGCTTTTCCTCCATCCTTACCTCCTCCTGCTTTCTAGCCACCGGTCTCACACATCAGCTCTTCTCTGCCTTGGTGGACCGGGTAAACAAGCCCCCTCAAAAGTCCCACTGCCGTTATTCGGGGGGATTGCCCACCCTGGAGAGGAGCAGCGCAGCAAGGAAGCACGCACAGCTTCCATCCAGCTTCATCTGCTTGACATGCAAGTCAGAGAACCAGGATGCCTTCTAGAGCTCTCTTACATAATGAATTTAGAAGGACATCATCTTGCAAGATGCTTTCCAACCTGCAAGATCAATAACTAATGCTGGATTCAAGATTTTATCTGGAGCTTGCAAGGGTAACTAAATAAACTTTTTTCCCCCCCCCAATTAATCCTTTCAAGACTGACCGATATTTTTCAACAGGCTCCATGAACTCCTATGGCAAGAACAAAGTGATCTTCCAGAGCATTCTGACATTTCTCTTTCTTTTGATTAGAGTAACAGGAATAGCAGACTGGCAACGCATCCCTTCCGCTAAGGAACGACTAATGTGCTTATTAACTAATCTGAACTAGTGACTTCTATTAGCTCATCAGGTGCATATTGCTATAATAAAATTACCAAACTAAAAAAAGAGCCGTGATAAGATCTGATTATATCACCTAGGAGTAAAGCAATGCATTGTTTTTCCTCCAGTAATGCAAGAGCTCATAATTCCATCAATTATGTACTTAGATGGATTTTTTTGCATCCTCTAATAAATATGGCCAGGCAGTTAGGGATGAAATGTAATACCCCTGGAATCCGACTTTCATTAGAAAGCATCTAGGAATGACTAGCCAGATAAGAGACGCCGCCGCATGCAACTAAATGCTTAGCAGACAGTGTTATTTTTATGCTTTGGAGGTCTCGTGGGGCGCGAGACTGTGGCAAAAGCAGGCCAAAGTTAGTTTCTGTGATTGTAAGTGGGAGTTTCAAAACCTCCTATAGACTTCCAGAAGAGCAGAGCTAGTCAGCACTGAGCAGTTTAGAAAATCTCTTTAGCATCAGCTATTCTGAATATTTACATTTACAATCTGATGTTCATCAAGCGCTATGTATGTTGACAAGTCACCCTGTGCTAAAACTCGCATATGAATTAAAACAAGCATTATGTCAACAACTATTTTCAATTTACTAGTGATGAAATTTATCTTCCCTTCTAGCAACAGAAACCAAGTGTTAATATTTTCCCCCTTTTCCCTTGCCTGTGTCACTTACTCTGGGCATCTATATATATATAGATATAGATATATAGATATAGATACACACACACACACACACACACACACACACACGTAAACCAAGACAGATATTTTTACCTGCTACTTCTCCTTCCCTTGGCTTATTTGAAAACACAGGCTGTAACACACAAGTGGTTTCAAGGATTGCTATTAATGCTGCCATTGCACATTACTGCATTTTAAGTGTGTTTCAAAATCCAATCAGAACATGAAATCTGGGGTGCTTTATAAGCGATCCATACGGCAGCACCCTCTTCATTACAACAAGCTGGTGGACAGTTTACCGGCCTGATTAAAAGTGGCCACCTGTTCAGCGAAAACACATCTGAAAGGACTTGATTAAATCAAAACCAAGAATAGAGGTGAATCATTGCATTTCAGTGTTCATTTACATTTGTTTCTTCTTTTCACCTTTACGTGGCAGATTTAAAGATCCGGAGTTCGGCGTTTCATACCCGTTTGGCGCTTGCTCGAGCAGCAAAGTGACTTAGCACCACCTGAATGCTTCCCCCATTAGGAGGAATTTTGGCTAATACTCTCCTGATTAAGCAGCAGTCACTGTCATTCACCTGGCAACAGGCGAAGTCACTTCCCTGGGAGAAGGAGGTAGGGAAGGTGTAGGGGCACCCTCAAGTCATGTGCGAGACACTCAGCTGGTGTGTGCACAGGTCAGGGTGCCTAGCCCTACACAGGACTGAGTCCCAGATCCAGTTTAACTGGCGTATGTTGGAGGTGGGAATGACAAGATCTTTTTAAACAGCATTTCAGCATAGAAAAAATGAGGGCTGGAAGGGACCTCAGGAGGTCACATCAAGTCCACCCCCCTGCTCCAAGCAGGACCAGCCCCAACCAGATCACCCCAACCAAGGTCCAGCATCATCACACCTTCAGCCCTGAATGAATCTCTTTAGCTTCCCAGCCCTTCAGATCCTTTCAAATACGTCCACACAAAGCTGCTAAGGTAAAGAGATGCTACTGAGTATCTGTAGTAAAACAAGACTATTCAAAAAAAAAAAATGCAACCAGAGCTAATACAAAAAATAATACAGAATTGCTGCAGACTTGTTGCTTTCTCTCTTCTAGCAAAGGAGTCTGCTTTTTTTTTATTTCCATTTTTCAGTTGGCGTGGAGGAGCCAGGGTTTCGCAGAAGCAAAGGTGCCCTCTATATATGCAGCCCTGAACTTCAGTAGCGATGGAACTTTTTTTTCAGATAAGATAATGGAGAGATGGTTTTGACAGGAGAATCTGTCCTCTGAGGGCTTATCATTCAGGCTCACACCTGATAACGCCAAGCTACCAAACACAATAGTCCATTCCCCCCCCCCCCCCCCCAAAAGAGTATTTAAAAGAACTGAATTGAAGCAGCTAAAGCACAGCTCAGCATCAGCACCGAACAGCCAGAAACGTGTCCCCGCGCCCTCGTGGCTTGGAAAGTGCTTACAGCAGCACAGTGCCACACACAGGAGATGCACCAAGGGTCACCTTGAATCTGTACGGAAGGGGACAACGAGCGTCTCGGTGGCGGGAAAGGAGGAAGGACTCGCGTGCCGTGGTTTGACTTCCAACACCACTCCACCGCTTCCCCTGCGCCTTGGCAGTGGAGCTGTGGAGGGCAGCAGACACCGGGTTTCATCCTGGAAACAGGTTGCCCATGCAATCAGCAGGCAGGAACAAAGGCAGGTATCTTTGGGATTCGTGGCATCAGGCTCCTGCTTCTCATGGGGAACAAAAACCTGGACTTTTGGCTTCAGATGCACAAGTCTCAGCCACTCAAGTGAACAAGACTGGCTGCCTGGAGCAGGTATCCAGGTTGTAGCCATATTGGTCTAAAGGAAAAGCAATCAGGACTCATGGTAGAGGTGATATTTTTTATTAGACCCACTAGATTTTTGCAGAAGTTTTTTTTGTTTGTTTGTGTTTTGCAAAAATCTAGTGGGTCTAATAAAAGATATTGCCTGTACCACAAGTCCTGATTGCCTGGAGTAGAGCTTTTATCCCCCCGTGAGGCCGGCACTACAGGGTAACACAGTCCTACGGGTCGGAGCCAGTACTTTGCAGCTGCAAGAGCTGTGCAGCCTGGCTCCATTGCATGATGCTGGGTTTGCCGTGCCTTTGAGGGTACCACCCAGTGAACCTGAGGAAGTACCTTCCAAGACTGCCAAACGTCCGTCTGGGGCAGACAGTAAAAACCCCAGCTCAGGAACCTGCAAAGTGATATTACACAGGCCTCGGAAAAGAAAAAAAGAACCGGACCCACTTGAATTTGGGGATTCGGCTCCTTGGGCCTCCGGCTGGGTGCTGCATAAGCCGCTCCTGAGCCTGGACAGTTTCAGGGGAGAAAACAAAGAGCGTAATGGGTGGGTGGAAGGATTGCTGCAGCACATTCACGCTAGTTAAATCTCTGCCGCGGTCAGGACTCAGCCCCTTGGCTCTCCTCTACCTCTGGCATGTACCAGAATGAGGTCGGAGAGGAGATTTAAGCCCGCCGTGCCAAACACAAAAGCCCCATGCAATACTGCTCTTAGAAGCAACAAATAACCTGTCGAGCCCTTGACCACAGGAAGGGTATAGTTTATGTCCCTTTTCAGAACGGCTGGAAGGGGAGCGGTGGAAATTCCCCCGATACAAAAGGAAACCTTTTGGGCTGCGTGAAAGGTTTGAACTCTTGGTTCTCCTTAGAAATCAATGGAAACTGGAGGTGGGGCTCTATTGCCTTTGCAAATCACAGTCCTTCCCATATATCTTTTACTTGTGAAGGCTGAATTACTCTGGTTACTGCCGCTCTAACCCAAAGGCTTTTAGAGGAAAGTCAGTGGCGGGGATGAGCGAGGAAGGCAAAAGCGTCTCTGGAAGTTTTATTCCCCCCGTCCCACAACCACTGGTCACTAGGCGGCTTGTTAGAGCAAGCTCCTCGCACAAAGCATCATTGAAAAGGGCAGCGTCGGGAGTTCAAGTCCCCTGATCCTGCCATGGAGATGGACAATGCTCCAGCCAGCGGCGCTGGTATTCTAGCAAGTGGGGCTTGGCCACGGTCCCCGGGCCGCTTTCCAAAACTCGTAACACTTCTTGACTTGTCTCAGACTCCTTTAAACTTTTTGGCAGCCTCCCTAAGCAAACGCACGATATACATTACTCTGAGAAGCTGACACTTTTGTGGCCGAGACAATAACGGTATCAGTCAAGCGAGTCCCCACAAAGAGCCGACATTCAAACTGTTTAAGTGGCTGGAGCCTGAAGGGCAAATGACGTCAGCCTGGTAAGCTCCGTTTCCACGTGGGCGCAGGAAGCGGGGACCACCCCCATCAGATCTGTCCCCTGGCACGATAGCCGACGGTAAAACAGGAGAGGCCTTTGCAGGGCAACGTCCCTGCCACGCCAAGAGAGAGACCCGCTAAGGGTATATTTACACTTCATTCACCTCCGGAGGTTAAATTAGCCCCTGCTGGATACCATGCTGCTACAGGTAGACTGGCACCTCGTTCAAAGCTGGGTGGCTTTTTAATGACGAGGGTAGACCACCTCCTTGACGGACAGAAATGCCTCCTGTGACGTGGGGGGGGCGGAAATTATTTACCTTGAGATCCTGCTTGCTCAGCAAATCTTCCTGAGAGTCTCTCAGTCCCAGTTTTCAAAAATGCCACAATGCTTGAAACCCCTGGGAGAAGCCTTGTAGTGACGATAGCTTTAGAGATACAGTTATTCCCATTTTACAGACAGAAGGATTGTGTCTTGCCCCGAGTCAGATCAAAATTCAGGCGTTTCCTGACTTCCAGCTTATGCCTGTAGGTTCATAATTACCAAATTATACCACCACCAAAAGCATGTGCCAGTATGAGGCCTTATTCCAAATTCACAGGAAACCGTTTACCCACGACACAGGCCAACAGCTCCTAACGTTTTAGCCAGGAGGTTGCTGTCAACCATTTGTATCAACATTCGTAATCAGCACGTGGTTATGTTAACATGATCCGGGAGCTCGTGTAGCTCAAAGATCGCAGTCAGCGGATTATTTAAAATATACATTTCTTTTTTTATGCAGGCCCTGTTGATTCATTTGCCCCATTGGATCATTGCTGCAGCTGACAGAAAAATGAATGAAATAAGAAGCTTGGCTTGTAATTCTCAGGTGCCCAGGCTTTATAGGATTACATTTAGCATATATTCAAGGCAATCTGTACGGCACGCGGGGCTGGAAGGAAGCGGATGTATAGCACCCAAGATAAATGGTTGTTTAGTCAAGATGCTTGCGGTCAGATAGCGAAATGCTGGCCTAACTGCCCGCAGTTTCTGCAACTGTACAAGGAGATAAGGAAACCAACTGGGCTGTAAGCAGCTCACCCTGGCCACGATTTGGCCCAAACTTTCAAAGTGGGCGCGGGGGGGATTAAGAGCATGCAAAATGCGAGAAGCATCAACATTTTAGCCTCCCCGCTCAAAATTCAGGCCCGGCTGGGATGCACTCCCCGTCCACGCCTGCCTGGCATGGTCCGGCCGTAAGCACTTCCTTGACATGCGTTTGAGCAGCACGGTCACGCTGCGGTGACACCGAGAAATCAGTGACGATGGTCAAGCAGCCCCGTTTGTGACCGGGGGAAACACGGAGGCCGCAGCGGCATTTCTAATCCCACCATACTCCTCCTCCCCTTCACCCGAGCACGAGGCTGGCACTAAATTGTATTGCTTGTGTTCAGCGATCCTTGCTGGAAGTTGACACCTGAAACTCAAGGATGCAGACGTGACCGGAGGGGCAGGCGCCGCTCGTGCTCCGGTGAAGCCGTGGGCAGGGAAACGCATCAATAAAACGTTCCTGTCGTCAGCCCCTGGGGCATTAATTAATCTTTCAGAAAAACAGGCTCCATAAAAACAAAGCATCAGAGCCCAGAGCTTCAAACCAACAACAGCGCCTTCGATGTTACGGTGAGCAGCACAGCAGTAAAAAAAGCAGAGTGGTCAAAAAGCCTGGCTCCCTCCCCTGCTCATGCCTTGTGCAGGCAGGTCTGGGCACCCTCTTTTTGGTCTGTGCAGGGACAGCACCTAGCACCCAGCAGGCCCGCTCCACGAGTGGGGCTCGTAATGCCAACATAACAAATCAGACTAGCACATCACCACCACCTGTCCCTCCCTGTGACTCTTCTGCTTCTTCCCCATCTGTCTTTCTGAGTTGTCATTGCTTACACTGATCCGGTAAGAAGCAGAACACGCCGTTCCCGGAGGGGATGGGGGCGGACAGTGGAACCGGACCAAATCTAGCACTGAGACCTACGTCCCTTATAACTGGGGTGCATTCATTCAACTCCTTCCGGGAGGATAATTAAACCAACTGGCTTCTTAAGCCCGGTGGCATGCATCCTTCTTGCTTGCTTAGGAGAAGTCTGGCTCGGGAAGTCACACGGCAGCATTCCCAGGATCCCTGCTTCTTGCCTTGCCCCCATACCACGCACGGCCCTTGCTCGCGCTCTCTCTCTCCCGGCTGCAGTTTTGTTCTACAAACACCAGACTCTTTCACGCAATAAGAAAACTCAGATCACAGGAAGAGATGGGGAAAAAGGGGGAATCAAAAGAGTCAGAGGGCCATATTCTTAGGCACAATCTTCAGCGTCTGCCTCGGAAAACTTGCACATCCAAGTGGACTTCTGGCAATTAGCACGGGTCTTGCAGTGGACCTCAACTAGGCATGTTAAGGTCCACAAATTTAGATGGACTACGGCACCCAGCTGAGTGAAGAGAATCAAGGTCCTTGCACATGCAGAAAGGCTTCAAAGTTACATGCAGGTATCTACCGTGGGACCTCACAATGTGCCACGAGGTAGCGGGGAGAGGTATGGGTGCGTGCCCCTCCCTTGGTACTGAAGGCAGGACTGTATTAACACCCAGGTGCAGGGAGATGAGTGAGCGCACCTGACCTTTTCCTTCTTCTACCACTAATTATTATTTATTTCCTTTCTCTCCCAAACCCAGGATCGGATGCCTGACATCAGTTTTTCACCCATCCATCTCCACGGACATTACGTACCCCTGCAATCCTCTTCACCCAAGTCAACCTGCATAGGACTTCCTTTGGGCCACCGGGACAAGACGCCATCCAACTGGCCGGAAGAGCCCTCACTGATGAGACATCCAAGCTACTCGCAGACGCACGCAAGGACCAAAGCCTGAGCACCTCTGCTATTATGCAAACTGCAGGACACAACGAACTGGCCCAAGTCCCAGCAGTCGGCATGCGGACCCCTGGGTCCACCAGACCCTTTGGTGCTCCGGAGTTGGCACCGGCCAGCGATAAAGCACGACCCCTGAGCGCCGACACTCTCTTACCTCTATGCCTGTTGGTAGTCTTGTCAAACATAAGCATGGCGTCCTCTACCTGCAAGACAGAAAGGGGAAATGTGTGTTTCAGCACATCTGCCACAAGGTTAATGAGGACATGCAAGCAAAACGAGATCTGGGGAGCTGAGGCTAAGGCAGCAGCCGCCGAAGCTCAGGTACAGAAAACCACATGGACGCGTCAGATCTCATTTCCTTTGCTTACAGTCAGCTTTTTCTTTTGGAAACCTGCTGCTTTCAACACAAAACCTGGCTGGCATTTGATCCAGAGGAGAGAAAAGTGCATGTTAAAAAGTCTTACTGCCCTAAAAAGCACAGGCATCTAAGCAGATTTTATTTTTTCTCCACCCCCTCCTTCTCTTCTTCAAGCAGCTGGAGAAAGCGGAGCAGGGGCCCCCTCTTCATGCAGCACAGATGGGAGTCGCCGAGGCCAATCACACCCAGGGCTCCTCCAAAGGGGGGGTCGCTGTGTTGGGATGAGGGGGTTTTAAAAAGGACATGTGGGGCAGAGAGGTATTCAAGAGGCCTTTCGAAAAGCGACAGGAGCAAAGCGGGGCTGGGTGAGGAAAGGTTTCATTCGCATCAGGTGCGGCATTTCCACTTCAGAAGAGAGAGCCGACTCCTGGCACGTACTGAAGTGCAACAAAATTGCTTTCAAGTTTCATTACTATTTGCATGATTTATTCCACCTACGTGGAGCCTGTGCAGCCACACCTCCATCTTGCACCTATTTTGAAGTGATGCTCTGCTGAGAGGTCTTCCTCAGCATCCTGGATTTTACACTGCTGTTCAGAGCCTCTGGCAGCTTCAGCGAGACGACGCTGCACCCTGATGGAAAAATGCCCGTCGAATTTAACCTTCCTAAAGCTTGGCTTCGTTAATGGTTAGCAGGGAATTAGATGGAGACAGTGGTGCAAAAGGTCCCAAGAGAACAGCTCTCCTTATCAGTTCGGGGTGGTAGTTTGCTACCAAACTTTCAACGGCTGGCATCCTCCCTTTTAAATACTGCGGTGCAAAGCCAAACAAGTATCATTTACCTACTCGCTCGAGGAAAGCTGACTCTGCTCTTGTATGCTTAGTACGTCAAGTGATACTCTGCATCCACCCTGTAGAGATTACTATGGCAGGGACCCAATTAGACCCTTTGTACAGGTCGCTCTTGTCTGTTTTAAGTAGCCTTTGTCTTTGCTTGGCGGCAGCATCGTTTTTGGAACGTGCTTAAAAATACAGGGTGGAGACGTTTCAACTACAGTATAAGAAGGAGGGTCCAAGACTCAGGAGAAATGACAGCACGGTTAAACCTTGAACACTCGTTTCAGATCCGGCTCCGATTTATCTGGTTTCTAGCACAGCATCGTCCGAGCCACATAAGTCGGCAGAGCGGTATTAAAAACCACCCGACCTGGAAGAGCTGTGGCCTGCTTCCTTCGTCCTGCTTACGTCTTTACCCCCGTCTTGGGTGGGATTTGCCAATGCCATCAACTCCAAACTGAATTACGGCTAGGGTCATCTCGGCCTGCTCCCATCCTTTGAAACAAACCCTCCAGATTTCAGCACTGCCAGGGGGTAAGCAAGGACCAGAGCCCTCGACACTCATCTGTGTCCCGGGATTCGGGTTTGCTCAGCCAATTTTTAAACTTCTTAAAGGCTTCGGCCTGATTAAGCTCTAGGTTCAAGCAGCAAGAGCCACTCCCAAGGACTGCATGGTTTTTCCCCACTTCTCTCCACCCTAAGCTGAGCATCGCAGGAGCCGAGCTGGGCACTGAGCCCCCTTGAATCCCCACACTGGTCTATCGCACGGGTTTAAAACACATCTCTCACACTGCAAAAATTGTTGCCCAAACTCCCCATCACTGCACGTAATGGGCCCCTGGGGCTCACCTGCATCCTTTGAGGCGGCCCGGTCATAGCACTGTTGTCTCCTGACTCACGGACAATACGGCTAGTATGTGCGCGGTGGGACAGATCAAGCTCAGGCTTCAATCCCCGACACAGTTAGTCATCACCGCAGGATGGTTTGTGCAAGGCTTTGAATTGCCGTTCACCTCTGCCGTAAGGGAAGAGCTTCCCTCACAGCGGGAGTGCAAGCAGAGTGTGGCTCTTGATCTTTCTTTAGAGGCGAGACCCATGCACGCGGAGGGTCTCACCTCTAGGAGCTAACCCACCACTCTTTTAGCACAGGATTTTAGATCCACAGGGACCTAACCAGGGCTCACGGGTACGTAAGCCCAGTTTATTGCAACAGCCTGCTTCGGTAACTAAGAGACGAGAGCTGAAGGAGCAGGTGCCCAAAGGCCATTGCTTCACAGGACTCGTGAGCAGAGGGAATGACTCAGTGCCTAACAGGAACTCAATGCACATCGTGCCGTGGATCCTTCTGCCCCTGGCCCTATCCTAGAAAGCAGCACTGAGCTGACTCACGTTTGCACCATGAAGTCCCCAAGCACCTTCATCTTTGCTCATCAGCACTTTGCTGCAGGCCATGGGAACACAGCCCTTTTCTTAGAGGTGAATGGCAAAGGGGGGAAAAACCCTTGCGCTGCTCCTCCAAAGCCCGCACGAGAGTAGGATAGGCCTTGGCGGTGCACAGGGCCGCAGGAGACGTGGGCGCTCTGCCATCACCCTGCTGCATGGGGCTGGGAGCAAGCCGCATCTCTCCGGGCTTCAGCAGCCCAGGTGTCAGAGGAGGATAACGATGCACCTTCTCTCTCCCCCTTGCACTGCAAGCTCCCCAGGGCAGGGGCCTCGCATGCGTTTCAAAAGGACCTAGCACCGCGGAGCTGTGAATGCAGCCGGGCTTCTTTATTGAACCAGGGATCAATAACAAGACTGAGCGCACGGTTGGTGGGCTGACCTGGGGGGGACTTTGGTCCTGTTGGGTGGAAGCCACAAGAGTGCAGCCATCCTTGAAAGATTTGTGCTTTATCCCTTGGGAAGCAGGCATCTAAGGTTTGGATTAAGCCCAGAAGCAAAATCATAAAGGCAAGATTTAGATCTGAAATACCGCGAGGGGATAAACCAGCTCTTTGGACCGAATTTTGACCAGCCTCCGGATAAAATATACCCTAAAAAAAATTTAAAAAAAAAAAAAATCAGTAGGGTGTTCTTAAGCCAGTGGGTGCCCTTTCAACAATGCCTAATTGGTTATCTTTTCTTTTTTCTAAGGTCAGAACATTTTATCTCCGTCGCTGCCCTTTCTGAGTTTACCCCACCCTGAGCTACTTTTTAGGGCAGCCATTGTAACAGAAGAATAGCCTCTTTCCTCCATAGTCCAGTGACACAATGGGACTTCTTGATACCTCCTGAATAGATAAAGTGCAATGGAGAAAGAAAAATTCTATTAACGCTTTACAAAATAAAACATCTAAGAACGGGTGAGATGGGGGAGAGGCGAGGGGGGAAAAAAAAAATCAATATGGAGAAGGCTGTGCGTTTACAAAAAACTTTTCACCACTTGCAGAGGTGGGGAGCCTAAGGAGGGGGAAAAGAAACTTATTAATTCAGAAAACCCATCAATGCTACGGAAATCTGGCAGAACAGCAAGAACTGAAACTAGAAGAATTTGAATATACAAAGGGCTGAATAGAATGAAAAAAAAAAGAAAAAAATCGCACTGCTTCACATAAACAGCTCGTTTCTCACGGTTCTCCATGAATCAAACACAAGCGGCTTGTTTAAGTCTTCATCAAGGAGAAATAAGGGACGCAGTGAAGGTACCGGGAATAAACCCTGTAGTAAGCAAGTTGATCTTGCTGTATTTCAGAGAGAGGGAGAAGGGGGGAAAAGAAAAGAAGAGGCCCACACAAATGAAACTCAAGTAGGTCTGAGTTTGGTAGCAGCGCACAATAATGATCCCCATGTTAACCCTCTGGCTCACGCCGGGGCTCCTTCTGTTGTTCGGCGCTGTTAGAGAGGGCTGGATGCAGCAAGTCTCCCAGGTCTTGGTTAAAACAAGCAGTCTGCATCTTCCCCTTTAAAGGAAAGGAAAATGTTTCCCTAACACGGGGCTCCCGGCTTCTAATCTTACATCTCTACGCCCTCCGAGTGCTTTATGCAGGTGAGAAAAAAGCACTCTCCCTCTTTTATTGATGGACAAATGGAAGCAGAGAGATGCAAAGACCTACCGAGGGTGAGAGGCTAACCTCTGATTTTTTCGAAGGCTGAATTTCCATTTCATTTCAAGGCAACTCATTTTGAATGACAACGTGCCACAGAAGGGCAACCTGACTCCGCTGTGATATAATTTGCTTAGGCATTGGCCTCACTTTCTACCCGGATGGTACAATGCACAGCGTAACTACTTGGCCAGTGCATCTTAGCAGTTCCCCCTCCATGCCCAGACCGCAGAGGATCGGCCCGCTCCAGCTTCCCCGTGGAGAACGTGGCCTTTTAGTCCACACTGCAGGCACAAGGGGTGTTTATACACGTACATTTTGTGCCCCGACATGCCGGCGATCCGCTGCTTTGGAGCAGACTCAATTAATCGAGCCCGCTCTGCGTGCGAGCTGATGTGAACGGTGCTGCGCCGCATGCAGCTGCATAAGCACAGAAATGCACGTCTGCATGAAGCAAATGGCAGCAGCGCGCTTTTGAACCAAAACGCCTTCAATGCATTTTAGTTCAAAAGCACCGCTGCCATTTTCTCAGCACCGGCGTGCATTTCACCACTCATACGACTGCAAGCATCACAGTTGCTTTGCAAAGCGCCCGATG
>NW_017728932.1:11916482-11917680 GCF_001723895.1 Crocodylus porosus | reverse complement strand
GCTATTTCGCTCTAACGCCCATTTTACGTTGATACCCGATTCCACTTAGTGCTCAGCAAGTTTTGTTAGGCCGCCCGCGGGAGCCGTCTTGGTTGGTCAAAAACGCTCGTGGTCGCCACCTTCGTTCGTCGATAACTTTCGGTTTCCCTTAATGCTATTTCCGCTTAACGCTCGTTTTCTTTCGGGAACCGATTTAAGCAGAGGGTTGCCTGCATTGTCCACGGGACGCTGCTTTTTACTTTGGATAATTCAAAGAAGACGGGCTTACACGAAGCCCGGCCCCTCACTGAGAGGACATGGGATGGTGGCATTACACAGTGGGACTTCACAAATCAGGACGTTTGGTAGAGGATGAAAATCCCAGAGTTTTATAAATGAAAGGGTGCTGAGTCAAAACCAGTTTGGGTGCTGAACTGGCCCAAGCTGAGCTGTCTGGGGGCTGCTTGTTGGCCATGGGGGGTGGGAAACGAATGGCGTGGCACTGGACAGGTTTCAACATTACTGGAAGGCACCCGAGAGGGGCAGGCCTGAAAAGATGAGGAGAGAAAACTTTTTCCTCTCTCCTCCAAGCACGGTAAGGACACAAGTGCAGACAGACACGTCTACACCTGCCTGCTTTGTGGGGATAGGAAGGACTTTGGTCTCCAGGGCTCCCCATCCGACCCATTTCACTGGTACCGGCTTGCTTTGTAGGGGGTCGGGCTGATGATCTGCTGAGGTCCCTCCCGACCCGAGCATCTATGCCGCAGGTCCCAGCGAAGTAGCAGGAAAAACGTGGTAGCAACCATCTCCCGTAGACAGCTCGTCCCCGAATCCACCAACCAGCCAACCCGTCCCAGGGCCTTCGAAACGCTCAGCGAGAGGCCGGGTCTCTGAAAAAGCGCTTGGCAATCTGAAGGGTTATATTTAAACAAAGTAGTAACATAGACAACCAAAAACAATTATCCCCACACGGCTCGATGTGGAGGCTTAAAGGAGCTGATTAATCCAAACTAATTAAGAGCATCAAATGAGAGAGTATTACAAAATGCTCGCAAGGTCTCAGCACTTAGCAAAAAAAAAAAAAAAGCTCCATACGACTCAATAGATAATTTCAGTACTAAATGGATACTTTATAAGTCTGAAAAGGCCTCTCTTTACTTCTTAATACACCCCCCTCAACACCGCCACCCAACCCAGCCCCTACACAAAACTAAAA
>NW_017728932.1:11910541-11916127 GCF_001723895.1 Crocodylus porosus | reverse complement strand
CCCGTACAAGACCATGCAATAATCCTCATTCATTATTTCCCTCTTCCTCACAAGGGTTTTTAACTCCTGTCTCTTTTTTTCCACCGGGTAGGCCCAGCAGCCAAAGATCAAACTTTGCACCGGCGTACCACCCGCCGCAGCGTACCGGAGGATGGAGCCCCCGCTTCTGCAGGGGTTGGGATGCAACGTGATGGGTCTTTCTCGAGGGGTATTTTCAAAAGCTCCCAGCTTTGGCCTGACTTTGGTAATCTTGATGGGGGCAGAGCGTCTCTGGAAACATCTGGCCCCTTATCTGTTGCATCTTTCGTTTCCATGATCCTGACCTGGGCGGGGGGGGCTGACGTAAAGGCAGTTGCAATCGCTGGCGTACCACCAGTGCTAGTTTAACGTTGCCAGAAAAACTCCTGCGAGGCCTCTGCAGACTTACGCAGCTGGGGATTGCGTGGCATCCAACCATTTGAGAGCAGAGGACTGGGCTCGGGAATGACGTGAGAGAAGACAACGCTCCTTCCTTCCTGACACAGGGCCCGGTGCCCTACGACGAGTGTTGTTGAAGGTTGGGCTGTTATGCAAGTCGGCCAGATGACCCACCCACTGCCGGTCTCTTGGGTTTCTAGGCCAACCCAATGGCAGGTATCCAATATTCTCATCTGAGTTTTATTTCTTCTCTCCTGCCAAGAAGAGCTGCGAGACGCAGATGAAGAAATCCGCCTCTGTGCCTGGCCAAACCCAGCTCTCTCCCGTCTCGCCCAAGCGTTGATGCCTCCATGCACCACCAGCCTCCAACGTGGGCACGACTTCAGGCACGCGAGCTCTTATGGAGAACGGGCAATAGTGGGGACAAGGCGACTGCAACTGCACTTGAAGTTAAGCAAGTGCTTAACATGCAATGGGAAGCTGAGAGCAGACTGGCAAGGTGAGCAGGAGCCCCGGAGCAGGATGCATATTTACATCAGCGGTGGAAGAAGACGGGGAAGTGCCTTGTTGGATGGAAATCGCACAGCAAGTCCGAGACAGTGCCTCGATGATACCGGCCGCTCATCCAGGTTGGGAGCTGGGGCGGTTTGGCTACGTTTACACGGTTTCCACACAACCGAATTTAACAGCTGCTGCCCCTTTGAAACGTATGGACAAATGTCCGTAGCCTGAGTCCTCGTGGTACGTACCGCTGGGAAGAAGTTGCCATATTGCGCCGCAGACGCATTTCAGCGGGCGCTGCGGGGGACATGTGAAGCAATCCGGGAACACAGCTTTATAAAAGCATAATGCAAGCCTTTCAAAATGAAAGGTGCTACACAGATGTTAAGCATGTACCTTCAATATCTTAATTACTGTTATAATTTCCTTGTGTAGATTTTTACAGAGTGAATGAGGCTGTGAATATGATGAGAAAGTATTATCCAAAGTCAGAAATCTACATTTTGAATAAGTGTGGGAGAAAACAGGAGGCTGGAAATATGATCTAGATTCATACTCACACGGTACATAATACAGGCGATTCTGTATTGCCCATGTTTTGATTATCCTTTCTCATTATAGTCTTCATCTCATCAACTATTAAAATCTGCACAAGGAAATTATACAGGTTCATAAAAGTAATACAGGAATACACAGGAAGCTCTCACATCTACGCCTCGGGTCACGGCTTTGAGAAACGTGCCCCGATTTCAAACTGGAGTGGCCAACGCATCCAATCCACATCGAGAACGTATAAATGTGTCTTTCTTCACGTTTATTTCTGCATCAACACGTCGAAGATTAAGATCTCTTTCAGGGCGAGCACTGTCACTCTGATTTAGTGCAATGTTTTTCATTTGTTCAAGGTAAAGAGGAATTAGGCCAGACAAATGAAATAATGCACTATAATCTAACGTTTTGGCAATTCAGATTAGGCCCAGGGAGAAAGGGAAATTAAACAGGGATGACAGTCAACAGCACACATCTGGGTTGTGATTTTCTCTCTCCTCCCCATCTGCAAACTTTACGGCTCTATCCAGTCTTTAGCTCTTTGCTGAAAAGTGTTCTGGGTACTCTGGCCTAATTCCTCAAATTATTTATACACGTTGCACAACTCATACAATATTTTGCTTTCTGAAGCAGAAAAACCTCTTAGCCGCTAGTAAACTGTCAGGTGCTATTATTTTAAATACCCCAGTGAAATCTAAGAGCCAGCAATGTGCTCCTGCAGATTTACTAGCTTCCCCCACCTAAATTAACAAGGACAAATGCATGCGGTATGCCAGACAGTTGGGGGGGGGGGTGGAATTGCTCCCCCATATCAAACCTCTGGGCTTGAGTACAATGAAATTAAAACAAAGCACCAAATCCTTTAACCTTTTCTGCCCTTGCTGTACAAGATGCTCTCCCTCCTCAAACTCCCCTACACAGCTTTTTCCCCCTGTTCCACGCACTTCAAGGGACGTTCACGTATTACCGAATCCTCTCAAAGCTGGGTGAATCCCTTAAATCGCTGGCCTCGTCTACCATGGGCTTTAATCAGAAAGCCTGTCTATGCTGTTGACTTACTGTGCTAAGGAGCAGTGCCCTCCAATACACCACGCTGCCCTGACCAGGCTCACTTACCACATGGGAAATCAAGTGGTGCTGGGGGCAAGATGGCATAGTGTGACACGGTTACGTGGTTTTTGGGTTGGGAGGTAGCCTTCGTGGAGCAGCGTGGGACGGTTGTGAGCCTGGCACGAGGAGCCTGCAATGTATGCATGCCCAGAGTTTGGAAATGGAGTTTAAAACAGGGGCACCGGCTCCTAATTAGGTTAGGACGATAAGTGCAGCTGGGTCAAGACAGGCCATGTTTCATCAGTGCACAAGCTTAGCCGGGGAGCAAGAACAGCATTTCCAAACCATGGTGGTAACCAAGACCTATGCACCCCAGCAATGCCCACAAGGGCAGACCCTGCCAATGAACAGTTTGGTCCTCACCCCCTATGGACGCACGGATAAAGAGCCCCAGTGTGGATGGGGACCTTTTGCATTAGGGCCCTAATTCAGCAAGATACTAAGCCATCCCTAACTTGAAGCACATGAGTACCCCCATGGACGAGATTATTCAAAGTGGCTGTAAAGTGGGTACTATCTTGGCTAAAACAGGGATTGAACCCAAGACTCCAGAGCTGAAGGTATAAGTGGCTCCACTGTAACCTAAAAAACGAAGGCTCACTATCCCGATTGCAATATATTCACATTCTCTATAGCTCAGGCAGAGAGAGACCTATAACATACACTCCCCAGTGGGTTATAGATATGCACTTAAGTCCCTCACCGAGAGCTTCCCAGTGCATCACAATGATGGCTTACCAACCAGGGGCTAAGACATTATGTTCCATGATAATAATCAATGCCGTACTGTGCAAGAACAAATTCCAGTGCCAGTAATTTTTCCCCCCAGCAGTCAAGTCTTTAAAAAGTCTTCTTTAGCAATTACAGCTAATAAAACTACAATTTTATTCAACACACACATATCATTGTAACTAATTTTGCTCCATCAGGGCTGAAATTAAAACAGTCGCTCAATCACGTTAATCTCAGAGCTCGCTCACCAGCCGTAGCATGGCAAGGAGCGCCCCAAACGCTTGCCAACGAGCGCGGCGGCTACTCCTGGACTTTGAAGGCCCCCGCGCAAGTAAGCACGTCGTTCGACTTCTAACGTGCCAGGTATGGCAGGAAAGCAAGGAGCCAATGCCGGCCCTGGGGCTGCACCTTTGAAGGCGAGTAATAACGTTACTCTGGTTGACACGGAGATCACATGCAGAAAGGTTTTCAGGGTCTACTGAATCCTTCTGCCCCTCTGCCACGCTAAGAGATGCAGCTAATAGGAGCCCACAGGTTGCTTCCTGGCACCGGCAACGCTTTACAGCCACTTTCGCCACAACCCTGGGGGTAAAAGCCTTTTCCTGCCCGCGGTGTTGCTTATGGCTCGGTACTACTGACTCTTCCTAACAGCTGAGTGCAAGTCCTAACAGGTGGGCAGGATACAATGAGATGCAACAGTGCCCCGAATGACACCCAGGCTCGGCTGTCTCTAAGGAAAGCCGTGGGACCAAGCGTGCTACATCTGCCAGGACTTCCAACTTCTCCAGCGTCTGCAGCAGACACAAAAATATAAGAGAATACGAAAGCCACTGAAGCACCCTCCTGGCGAAAAGTCCTCGTCCTTCTGTATGACCGGGTACCTCCGCTACTTCCCATAATATCTGATGTCCTCGCAATCTGCAATGCTTTCTTCCTCCTTAAGGCAAAGTGCTGCTATGTGGAGAACCTGGCCGCAGAGAGGCAGGGGTTACGTCCTCGTGGCAGTTACCTGCACTTTAATGCACTCCTCCTGGCTCAAGAAGAGCAGCCACTGGAACTGCAGCTGTTCCAGCTGTGTTGGCATCTGCACGAGGCTGTCCCCATGTCCCTCTGCTGGGCTAGGCACCTTGGGTTAGAAGTGCCTGCGCACTCGGGTTGAGGGGTTTGGTTTTGTCCATGCAAGACAAGCTATAACTCAACTCAACCCTGCATGGAGGAGACAGCCGTACACACCTTGCCCGGGGTCACATAGGAAGTCTGCAGAAGAGCAGGGGATTGCAACTTGGGTGTCCCAAACACCAAACTAGCCCCTTGGACCTTGCACCATCTGTCCTCTCGGTTTCCATCACGGCAGATACCTGCCGCCCAGCATACCCAGCATGAAACACTGCAGGCCCCCTCCTAGAGAGGCTGTGTTGTTTTAAAGGCACGATTTAACGTAACAGAGCAAGGACACAGAACAGGCATCCCCACTCGTTTCTTGATCCGATGGCACATGATCCACGTGTTTACGTGCAGCTGTAGTCTTGAATTAACAGAACGCAAGTGTGAACGACAGCAGGGCTGCTGCAATGCAACCCCAGGCCGCGTCTCTGCCAAAAACCTCTGCCCATAGAAGTGTTTTGTGGGATCAAAGTGGGTCCATGTGAAAGGATCTGTTTAGAAGCAACTTTTAAATACACCAAGTTTCAAACGGTCTTGGCTGCTTAATACAGCCAAAATACGCAAGGAAGGGAAGAGGCTGATCTCAGTAGTGGGGCTGCAACCTTGGATTTATTATGAGCAGAATCTAGTACGAATCCTGCACTGGAGAATCCCGGAGCTCTTTCTGCAGATGCTAAATTCACTCTGCATCAACCCACCTCGATGTGCATTTCACCCGCTGAACAGGTGGAGGAACTAAGCTACAGATACTTCTAATGACATGCACATGGTTACAACCTCATCAAGCCTGGACTTTAAATGCCCAGCTCTCCTGTGTCATCAGAGGAGTCGTTTCTCGCATGCTTAGGTTTCAAGTCATATAATCAAGGTATTCCCCGTCAACACACTTGCGTGGACGCACACTCTCTGAGTAATAGTTGCACGTCATTTTAAACCAGTTGTCCCCAACAATTCAAAAACTCTTCATAAATAACTTGCCCCATCCTCCGGCCAGATCTACAAATGAATAAAAAAAAAAAAAAAAAGGATCCGCAATTGTCCTCCATTAATTGGCCATTCCCAGTATTGCCACTTCAAGCATGCAAAAAAAAAAAAAAAAATCACGAGTCAGGC
>NW_017728932.1:11898088-11910484 GCF_001723895.1 Crocodylus porosus | reverse complement strand
AAAAAAAAAAAAAAAAATCACGAGTCAGGCACGAGAAATCTTGAGGGTTTATTTAAAATAGCATGATTTTAAAAACACTGGGGTCCCGTTTCATTTCCATAAGGACATTTGGGAAATAGGTTTTACATTTTGCAGACTTATTTTCCATCGCAATGATGAGGCCTAGGAACTTAGCCCTTTTTCAATAAAAGCTGAGAGTCTCAAGTAATCGCATCAGTCAACGAACTGAAGCTTCAAGAAAAGCACCAGGCAGCACGAGACTTACAGGAGAAATGCAAGAGCTGGCAACCAGTTTATCCCAGTACAGTAGTAGCAATCTGTGACTTACCCTCCTGGATAAATACAGTCTCACCTAGGCCAGCTGTCCCAGCTAGAATGAAAATGTTCTGCTGTCCAGTATAAAGCCTTAACAGCACCACGTGGCGAGTAAGGAAAAGCAGGTTTTGGGGAGGGGGTGTTTGTACTTTTTTTTAACTTTCCACTACAAACTTTGAGGCAATGCCATTGCCAGGGTACTGCGGGGAACATTGCTCCTTCAGCATTTTAGCAAGCCAGGTGCAAGGCAGTTTGTGATTTTACTTTCACGGAACATTAGCTGCCGTCAGCAGAAATAATTCTTTTTCCCTTCACACTGCTCGTTTGCATATTACGGCCATATTAAGGCAGAGGAGTCGCAATCTGTTTTCTTTTCCAAACAATACTTAAGATGTATTGCCTGTTAGGCCTGGTCCACCCAGATTCTGCGCTGGGGTGCAGCTCCGCGGATGCAAAAATAGTTACAGCAATACGCGTGCTGGTAGGGCTGCATTCGTTCTCGGGGTGGCACCGCTTCGGCTGTTATCTGCACATCGCAAGCAAGACAGCTGGTGCGTGTGGACAAGGCCCTGTGGTTTTCTTTAAGAAAAAAAGACATTTTCTGCAGGATAAAGCTCAGCTCTGCAGGTCCGACTGTTTGAAAACACTAGGCTGCAATAAAGAGGCCATCGCTGTTTAGCATGATACTGTAATTAAGCTAAACTCAGCTCGGTCCACTTTGCCGTGCTGCAGGGAGAGGGAGCCAGCCCAGGCCAAAAGGGCACCAGACATTTTCCACCCAGATAGTTTCGACTTTCGGACGGCAACAGATCTTCGGAGTTTGCAGCGTGAATAAATACTGAGAGGTTTAATGACTGCCTTGGTGCAGAGCAGCTTGGTAGCCTCGCTGCTATGAATTGTAGACCAAGTGCATGCAGACAGGCACGGTCCTGCATCGCGGCTCTGCCCTCGCCCCGTGCCCTCACTGCCTGGCCTCACCCGCCCTCCCAACTCCCGGGCGCTGGTCCCCAGCCCATCCGCCCGGCTGAGTGCACCCTGCCACAGGGGCCCTGGAGACCCTGCCCACCTCCTCCGCCTGGTGCCCCTGGCAGCGGGTGCAGGATGGGCTGGTTGAGGTGCCCACATAGTGGGCAAAAATTGCTGCCACTGCGGGGGCTGCCAGGAAAGCAGAGTCTGGCTGCCGTGCCACCTTAGCCCTGCCACAGGGCTGCAGGCAGAGGGACCAGCCACACACACCACAGCCTAGGCTGCCCCCCCCACACCTGGGTCAGGCAAGCTGGAGGGACCCACAGCAAGCCGAATAAAATCCCTCGCTGGGCCGAATCCGGCCTGTGGGCTGTATGTTGCCCGCTCCCGCCCTAACTCCTAGACTTGTCTCATTGGTAGATCTCAGAGTGCTTCAAGAAGGACATCAGCAGAAGCAGACCCATTTTACAGGTGGGAAAATGGAGGCATAAAGAGGCGAAGTACCTTGCCCAAAGAAAACCCACGTCCCCTGAGCTTCAGCCTAATGCATCATCCCCTAGACCACACTGCCCCCTCTGCAGATCCCTGTCTCCTACCTCTTCTGCCAGGTTTCTTGATGGGAACATAGCCATGCGACAAGTCATAGAGCACTACAAAGGTTGCCATGCTCCTGCTTGTCACCGCCCAGCAGTGCCACAGAACTGGGTCGAGACCCGCATTCACAGACAAGGGAGTAAGAAGAGATTTTGGTCTCCCGGGTCGACAGGGTCCCTGGTCTCTGCTCCTGAGACCATCCATAAGGTCACGTGAGAGCCAGAGCTGCAAGCCGGCAAAGCCCGCTAAGCTAATGGGGTTCTGATGAAGCAATACCACGGCACCTTCTTGAGTCCACTGGGTCCTACCCTGACCCACTCCACTCATTTCACCCAGGCGGTCAAATAGCAAGAGCACGAGCCCAGTCTCTTTAATGACCTACGCGCGATTCAAACTGATGACCTAACACCAAAGTCCTCTCGGTCTTCTATTACCAGCCCTTGAGGACAGCCCGTCCCCTGTCTCAGGCTGCATGGTTTGGAGATCTTTTGCTTTTTAAGCTACGCTAGCCAGGTCCAGTTTTAAATTCTTTTCAAAGCGGAGACGAAGAGGAGGCAGAAAGATGAATTCTGCTCTGACGATTTACTGGGAAGAGCCAGGGAAATTACGCAATGGGGCTGTGCTAACTGGAGGGCTGGCACGCCAATTAATGCAGCACCTTGCAGGCTCGAGGGGAAGTCACGGGAGATCGGATGAGACTTTCAGGCCATGCCATTCTGGGAATTACGCTGATGTGGACCTGCCAGAGCCGATCCCACCTGCAAGGTCTTAACTACCAGCTCACACTGCAGCGAGGGTGCTGTTCAGTGGCTCCAACGAGGCCCATTTCTGTGCCCAGCATGACCAGTGAATTGCATGACTTTGGGCAAGTCCCAGTCTTTCAGGAGAGAGCGATATTTAGGATGAATAATACAGCCTCGCTCAAATTAGAGGCAGTTTCACATGTTTGCGAAGCACTTTTGGTTCTTTGGATGAAGTGAGCTAGGGAATTTTTTTCTCCCTAAATAATCTGGTATTCTCCCAGTGATGGAGCAATGCAGCCGGAGCAGCTGTCTTGTTTGCTATAAACAAACATGCCATTAACTTGATGCAAAGCAAAGAAGAGACCCGTTAAAGGCCATGTACCAGAGGGAGTGTCAAAAATCCTCCCTCTGCATCCAAAAAGGGGGGAAGCCAAAGTGATAGACTGCCCAGACTCGCGCACCAGCCCCAGTTCAGGAAAGCCGTCTTAACTAAAGGATGTTTCAGCTTGTCTCTGCTTTAAGCACATGCTTAGGTCCCCTCAGGGCCTTCCTAAATAGACATGCTTTCTCAAGGAAGACAATGAGATGCAATGGGAATGGGAACCACTGGTCAACCCATAACCCCCTAAAACATGCAGCAATGCCAACTCTCGCAAACTTATCAGGAGACTTGCAATTTCTAAATCAAATTAAGTCTAACTCATGATCTCGTGGTAGAACGTTGAAATGTCAGGATTTTTTCTGTAGAGCAGCACCAAATAGCTAAGTCTGTGGGAGGCAGATCAAGGCCCCCTAGGTGAGGGAGGGAGTGGGGTAGGGGAAGGTGATGGGGTGAATGGGGCCCTGGGGCTGGGGTGGGTCATGTGACAGAGCCATGGGCGGCTTGTCCAGGCCACACCCCCAGGGGAGACATGGCGGGGCACATGTCCCCTGGGTTTGTGTGCAGGGCAGAGGTGGGCTGCCTGCTGTGGGCTGGGGCTCTGCGCCCTGCTGCCTTTGCCTCAGGAGCCACATGACCCCATGTTGTGCCTCCCACCACCAGGCAGGCAAGGGACGTGCAGCATGGCCAGCATGTGGCAACCAGGGCAAAGGCAGCAGGGCATAGAGTCCCAGCCTGCAGTGTGAGCAGCCCATCTCTGGGGCATGGGGGGCACATGCCCCCCCATATCTGTGCATGGGGTGAAGGCAGGCTGCCCGTGGCTCTCACACGACCCACCCCAAACCCCAGAGCCCCAATCACCCCAGCCCCTGTACCACTCCCTCCCTCACTATGGGAAACTCAATCTGCCCCCCACTTTCCTTCCCTCTCCCCCTGCCCCTTCCCTCCACAGACTTACTTGCTCAGTGCTGTGTGTCTGTCCCTCACCCCCAAGCCACAGCCCCCCAGCCCTACTGCTGCCCCTCACTCCTGACCCACCGTGCCCCGCATCCTGCCAGGCGTACAGGGACCAAACCCCCAGCCTCCAAACTCCACATGCACCACCTCGCCTTCACAAATAACCCACACACCCCCCCCACCCATACAAAGTTGTACCTGCATAATTTTGTGGTAGTAATACAGTTTTTGTATAAATCTGACCTATTAGAAGTTAAGTGACTAATAGGATTTATAAAACAATGGTCAATATATCTGCATATAGGTTTATACTTCCAAAATGGCAGCTTATGACTTACATACCAAATCTCTTAATTTTTTAAGAGTTTGTCTCTTGATTTTTGACTCGCTGGGATTGACAATACAGCACATGGTGCGTGCTGTGTTACCGTATCATACTAGCCAGGTCAGAACAATAAGCTCATCTTCATCCAGTTGCGAGACGTCTAGAAAACTACACGTACCACCAGCATCAGTGTGTACAAACACTCAACAGAAAATTACAGACTTTGCTCATCTACTAAACGAACCATACCAGCCCTACAGGTTTTAACATGATGCCCCTAAGACATATGGCAGCACAGAACGGAGCTTGTTTTGTCAGGAAGAAAGCAGCCCGGTTAAAGCTGCAAGGAAAGGAAATGGAGCAAAACTCAAAACCCCCACGTGCCTTTGTGGTGCCGTCTCAGCATAGGACAGACACAGGTAAGTAGATCTGATTAGGAGACATCCGGAGCAAAGTAACAGGATAGAGTTTAAAGACTTTCCCACTGCCCCTTTGTAAATACCTGCTGAGTAAGTGTGAAGATAAGACAAGTATTACATTACTATGGTTCTTGGTGCATGAAGGGCTTTTTTATTGCACAGAGTTCAAAAAAAAAAGAATATGAACAATTGCTATAGTCAGCTTCAGAAAAAGCCTCAGCTGCGGAATGAAACCCTGTCGTTTATTAGCAAAGAAAAACTCATCTAAGTTTCCCTCGGCTGTAATGAAAAGAAGTTTCATTTTATTTCCTGCTCGATCCCTTTTTGTTCCTTTCATATACTGACTTGCATATTAAATGCTATTTTTTCTGAGCCATATTTTCTAGGCAGACAAAAAAAAAAAAAAGAAGAAAGAAAAATCAAAGGTGGTTTGTATCTAGGAGTTCAAGGTTGGTTTGTTTGGTTATTTTTAATTTATGGAAAATATTCTTAATCTACAATTGAAGTTTTTGGGGGGGGGTTTGAAGCAGGTGTTGCGTCTCGTGGTGCTGCTGGAAGGTGATGCACTGGTATCTCTGGAGTCTGAAGCCTTCTCTTTAGCCATAGAGTAAATGCAGCCCAGCACAGCAGGGCAAAATTTTGCACCCCACTATGCCAGGGCACTTCAAAGACAAGTGTGCTTGGCTTCTGTGTGGCGGGGAGGGGAGGGGGTGCAAATTTGTGCCAGCTGGCAGCATGGTTTATGTGATGAGAACTTAACTGAGACCCAACTCATGACACCTATTATTTAAAGCTTGTATTAGGAGAGTGCCTCCCTTGTTCACTGCACGCTCCCTGCTCCAAAGAGCTGACGGTCTGAATGCACAGAGCCGCCGGGACAGGCCCAAGGTCACAGAGCCGGTCCGTGATGGATCCCATCCCCTGACTTGCAGTCCACGACCCTAGTGCCTCCTCAACGCATCAGAAATGAGTCAGGAACCCAGAGACCTTCTGAGTTACAATGAACTAAAGCTAATGCTCCTAAGTCACTTCGGCACTAGAGTCATTCCCACTTCCAATTCAGGATCAGAAGTTAGGAGACAGCATCAGTACCTGCCTTTGAATTCTTTCCCTTGTGGTTTTAAGGTCAGACCACCAATGATTTTCTGACAATTTAAGAGAGGTTAATGAAATAGAGACCCAAGAGGGAGCGTTTGCGGGGAACCCTCCTATAAACCCAGGCACCACCGACGACAACAACTGCAGCAGCCATCATTTATAATGATTAATGCTAATAATAAATAATCAGTGATGAATAATGCATCGCCATTATGTTGTGCCCTTCTTCTACCACGTTTTAGAGGGAGAATCACTGGGCAGGGGATGCTGTTGTGATCACTTAATTTGTAGTTTGCTCTCTTTCTTTATAACCTACGGCGACAGGAATCTGGTTGAATACTTAGCTGGAACACTCAAGTTCCCATCCGAGATCGACAACATATGCAGGTCTATCTGTTTTAAGAAAACTTTGATTTCATTATCATCTTCAACTCCACCCTTTGAGCCTCCTTGCTGGTCTAATTTCTAGGGATGCAATAATAAATTCGAGGGAAAACAATTCACCTAGGAGAACAGGCTATTAAGGTTAAATACAATATTAAAATGAAAGTAATTAGTGCTCCTGGATGGGGTATGCCATGCATCCTCTAAACACCTTAGCTTAATGGGGTGCCCATTCAAGCACTTGTCTAATGTGAGCGTGTCCTGCTGTGCCCAGGTGTCATATTGTTTTGAGAGAGCCTTAATGTCCATGAACTGCACTTATTGGTGGGTAAATTGAGTTTTTACACATGTCAACAATGGTAGCGCTCATCATTTTGACAGATACTTAGCTATTCATTTGAAAACAAGAAAGGCAACAAGCTTCAGCTGTATTTTTTAATTACCCTTGGATAGCACTGGGATTATATGGGCATAATCACGGTATTTAGATTTTTTTTTTTAAATTTAAGGCCCTACTGCAGAAGGAGCAATATTGTTTTTGCTCCAAGTTTCAGTCATTCAGCTTCCCGTAGCTATTTAAGCCCAGCCATCGATTTGGGTGCAGAAGGAATGATTTTCTTTTGGTTTATAAATGAATATGATACATTCACAGAGAGACGTCTTCCCACAAAGGAGTTTTTGGATGTGGGCAAAGGTTTAACTTAGGATACAAAGGTAAGACGATCACACTCCACACGCTTAATGAGACACTGGAAAAGCTGGGGTGCTGGTTGTTTCCATGAAGCTGGCGGTATAAAGAAAGGTCTCTGCAGGGAAATTTAAGTGAACACGTGGCATGAAAGAAATAGCGAGAGACAGGTAAGTTAAGCAAGAAAGGTTTATCCTATAAAAGAATAATAGCCCCTTTCAGAAAACTGCATCTGGTGCCCAGCGCTCTGGTGACTAGTGAACAGTGGCCATGAGCTCCGTCATAGTTTCAGGGATACCACTTGCAAATAAAGACTTTTTTTTGTGCAACTATTTAGTTGCTCTAATAAAAGATATGGTCTCTACCACGAGTTCTGAATCCTATCATAGCTTGCTTTTCTGTCGCCTGTTTTTTTTGCATGGTGAAGAGCTAGACTTCACAAGGTGCTAAACCTTTCTTCCAGGTGGGGAAACTGAGGCTCCATGGTCACGGTGACTCACAATTCATCCAGACCCCCGCTCACCACTAGACAGCGGACCTTGATTACTGGACTGACATCACAGAAAGGTTTAATGACAATGACAACTCATCTCAATTAACACTTGTATCCTTGGAAGGAGGAAATAAAGGTGGGCGGGGGACTATTTTTGACGCTGAGCTGCAGCACATACGGTTACAACAGCGTGCCACGGGTGTCCTGCTTTCCTGTTGCACATGCACGTGCGCGCTTGTCGTGTTTTTATTTCCAGGAGCCCCAGGTCACGCAAACTCAATCCGAACGTATCGTTTCCTGGAAATCAACTGGTCGCTGCCTCCTAACTCCTGACTGAGAGGAAGCGGGGCATGACGGATGGAGTCAGCCATCCAGACAGGCACGGCTCTCGTGCACCCCCTTTTACAGCAGCGGGACACGGCCGCTTTTTCAGCAGGAACCGGTTAATGCTGAAGCTCCGCGCTGAGCACAACACCTGAGCAAAACCCCCATCCCCCTTTTTAACTGAGCAGTTCATGGGTCAAGTTCTTGCAGCTCTCTGGCTTGTCAAAACAATTAAGCCATTTAAGGGGTTATAAGTATAGATGTGAAATAAAATCTGGATAGTAATGAGATTATCCTGACACTGACTGGTTTAAATCATTCACCCTGAGTCACCAGTGCATTAAGGAGGGAAGGGAAGGGAAAAAAAGAACTGTGCTGCCAACCTAATTGCAGAGATGTGCATGTAATTATGCAGCACTGGGAAAACAGTGGTTAAAAGTGTTCCTACCTTTCCATTCCTTTTTCTCTTGCAAAACCCAGAGAATAAAAACCTCCAATTTCTTTCTCTAAAAGTGGCTGGTAGCTGGTTTAGGCTTTTGAGGGAGGGGGTTGGGGGGGGGGGTGTTTTTTTTTTTTTTTTGAACTTCTGTTTTAAACCTTCTACCTTCAAACCCAAACCATATCTGCTTTTTTTTTTGGCCAAAAGCTATTTTAATGGATTATGTCCCAGTGATGAATCTTGCTTAAAAATGGTATGAGAAAGCCTTGAATTGTGGCAAGCGGGCTCCGTAAATCAAACAAACTGCGGAGACGGGTGAAGGGAGGATTTTGGTGTTAAGAAGGTGGTGACGGGTCCATGCATCAATCCCGAATGATTGACAAGATGTCCCCCTGATGTATATATATTTTTTTAAACCCTGCTTCACTGACTGCACTTTATTATGCTAGAATAACACAAGATACAATAATTAAGCGCCGATCTCAGTGGATTGTTCACAATGATAATTCCACCTTTGTAATTCAGCTTCAAATAAACCCCTTTTGTTCTGTCTTATTACACAGATTCTAGTATCATTCAAGTATATTAACTGTAGCCTATTACTGTCACACAAAAATGCTCCCTGAGCCATAGCAAAAGACTCCCCAGACAAAACTTTATGTCATGTTAATCCAAGCTTTAATAACTATGAGGATATATAACTGTATTCTAATTGTGCTTTGTGTTTCCGCATACAAAAAACAGAAGATATCAAAAGTGACAGAGGCAGCTTTCTTCAAACAAAAAAACCATCAGCCCCTCATTCCGGGGGCTTGGGAGACCGCAGCAAGGCAACAGATTTTCCTGTAGGATAATGGGGATAAAAAAGGGGGGGGGGGTGGATGCACGGCTCCTGCCAAATCATGGCTCACACCGATTTGAGCGCCAGGCAGGGAGAGGCCTGGTGCGGAGCGCCACTGCCGCTGTTGCAACAGAAATTAATACCCGCGCAAACAGCACGCGGACAGGGATAATCGGTGTTACAGAAACCACACGCATCTAATTCTGGAGCGCCTGCTGAAAGCAGTGTATGCTAAAGGATTGTAATAAGGCAGGATGTGCATTCGGTGACCAGTGCTTCCCAAAAACGCCCCAAATATTTAAGAAATTCCAAGTGCAAGCCGGTAAGAGGGGCAGAGAGCGCCAAGAGGGCGAAGGGCGGTGGGCTGCTCCATCCCAGCTATTTCGTCTACCTGCGAGGTGGTGCAAAAACGCTCTTTTCTACGCGGGCTAGCAATCTAGATCTGCGTCATCTCAGAAATGAGGGTTTTACCCCTTGCACTAGTGCGTGCCTTACAATTAGAGCCATGCAGATGGATACAGGGGACACGGAGCTCGTTTGAGTTGAATGAGGTGGTAGTGCTTCCTCCACGTGGTTTCAACAACCTGTTTCCCTCTTAGTTAACACTGGCATTTGCCTGAGAGTCTGCCCAAACCCGCTCTATCCATGTCATCCTCATATCCTTCTGTTTCAGCACAGGTCTGAGTCAATCCAATATAAAATGGACAAGCCACGTAGAGGAAGGGAGAGGAAACTGAGGCACTTGAAGGTGAAGACACTAGCCTGACCTCATGCAGAAGACCAGAAACAGGAATAAAACCCAGCTGCTGTGGATCTGGATGCAATACGGCATCTCCTGGATCACACCGGTTCCCTGACAACTTGGCCCTCCCTGAGGATACTGAGGATATCCGCTAATCCAGCCCATCGAGCTTTTAATTCAATTGCATACAGACCACTTTTCTCCCGCTGTATATAAAAGACATAAAAGATCTAGCACCCTTCCAAAATTAATTGCATTGTTTCTTCTCTCCCATATAGCTCAGCAAGAGCTGGGGAGATCTGTTTAGAAACAAAATACCAACGACAAAGGTTTGATTTCCTCTTCTCTCCTCATGGGCCCCCCAGGCACTTTCCCAATGCATTCATGCCAGTGAGTAAATAGCTAATGGAAAATAAATATATTACATTATTTACTCGTTACTGATTAATGCCACTTTATCACCATAAAGGCTCACTTTGTAATGTTCCATAAATGGGCTCCATATTTTAGGTAAGGATTACTGACAACCCAAATAAGATGCTGCATTGCTCCTCATAAAAGCGCTGCGCTGAAATACAAAACGCCTTGTTAAAGCAGGCAAAATTATTATCCAGCAGGAAACGTCCTTTCCAGTTTTCACTGTCTTGACGCCACTGGAACCTACAAAAGCCAACTTGCCTTTTTATAATATTTTTACACCATGCTAGATTGACTTTATCTCCAGCAAATGACCACATAAACACCGTATGTATACAGATGTTATTTATGGGTCCCTCTTTCTCAGATATTGCGAGGAAAGCCTTATCTGCCATTAGCACAGGCAAGAGGAGTTTGCTGCTGCAGGGCTGTGTGGCTTTCAGGTCAGCCACAGGGTATGGCTGAAGTTATTGGGCGCTCACCTTCTGCAAAGGGCCCTTGCCCTTTAAAAAGGGCAGGACAATCCCAGGGGTCCTGGTTTTCTCTGATTTAAAGAAAAACCCCAATGATCCATTAAAAAAGGTAACCCCAAATCCACATTTTTCCACGATTAAAATGAAACACCACTAATAGATAGCTAGATAGATAGAGATGTTTAATTTTATTCATGGAAAAATGTGGATTTGGGGTTCCTTTTTTTAAACCAAAAACTGGGGGATTTTTTGTTTTAAATCAGAGAAAACCAGGATCCCTGACGGTCACGCACCAGCTTTGGGAGAGTGCTGTCGCCCTCCAGTGGCTGGCACACAGCGGAGCTAGGGGACAAAAGTCTTCTAAAATGATTTTTTTTTTTTTTCCCAAATAAAGCAACTCCTAAATCAATAGATGCTATTCCCAGGCGCTTACTTTTAAAAGGCCGCTCAGATTATCCATGATACAGTCAGGAAAATCAAAGTCGCTCTCAGTTAAGAATTGATACAGTAATGAAGGACTGTGCTGACCGTTCAATTAGTCCTTCCTTGTGTTTCCCATCATCGGATGTCATCTTACCTCTAAGGTGATAACGCCCACAAAAGTCATCGGAAACATCCCCATTGTGTTCAGTGGGCTTTGGATGAGACTAAGGGGTCCTAAAAGAGGAAGGGTAAATTGAACTAGGGAAGCAACAAAGTAATGTCAGAAAAGCTCCTGAAACAACTGCTGCCCGCAGGAAAAAATCTGGATGTTTTTACCTAAAAACTCCCAGAACCTTGCAGGTATTTTTATGAGGCTGCTCCATCATTTCTTGGGTATTTCAGAACAACAAAACGCTACAGCAGGACATCTCCTACAGCATGGCGAGTGCCGTTATACCCATTTTACAGAATTACAGGCGAAAGTCTATCCAAGGGGCATAGTTAACATCACTGAAAGGCTCTGATCATTGGCATTTAGCAAACAACTCGCCCCAAGTCCTTCGGTTTTCCCTACACACAAAAAACCCTACCTTCACATTTTGTTACTGACCTTCTCTTGTTTTACAGGGGATTTGCAGACTTTCTGGAGCTACACATTAGACCCCAGGGGAGACCATAAGGATCAAAACCACATCTGTCTTGAGTGTCAGAAATTCAAAAACGGCTCCTTAAATTCTCCAGACTCTAATTAGAGGGAATCTTCCAAACATTTCCCCAAGTCCAAAAGGTATAAAATACTGTACATCTCAGTGACAGCAGGTTTTGTTTATTGGTATGGATTAGCCTCAAACTTGGCAAACTTTCATCAGATTTAGTTAAAAAAACTAGCATAATATAAAGAAGATTTAAACAAACTGGA
Source organism: Crocodylus porosus (assembly GCF_001723895.1). Lineage (NCBI taxonomy): Eukaryota > Metazoa > Chordata > Crocodylia > Crocodylidae > Crocodylus > Crocodylus porosus. The sequence continues at coordinate 11,898,545 of NW_017728932.1, read as the reverse complement.
GTGAATAAAACTAAGGTTAAATTTCCCCCCTAACAATGACACATTTTTTATCAGACAGAAGGCAGGGTAGATACGCACCTTGCAGACTAACTAAATAAGGTATATAAAGAGCATGAGCTTTCATGAACTCAGGCTCACTTCATCAGGCCCACAACTAGACACAGAATGAGCTGTGAAGGAGGAAACATATTCCTGGCTTTCTTATTTTTAGGGGATTTTTTTAAGTGGTGGGGGCGGGGGACGACACGTAAAAAAGAAACAGATGGAGAAGGCTGGAAAATAAAAGGACACAGAGGTGATTTAGGAAGTCCAATAAAAAACGTTAGGGTGCAGGCTAATCTTCAAGTTATGGCACATGCTTAGTTTGTTAATACACCTCAGCCAGTGTTAGACGGGATTAATTTCCAATGGCTCGTGTCTCACCAGCCAGACCCATTTCTACCCTAATTTCATAGAT
>NW_017728932.1:11896814-11898077 GCF_001723895.1 Crocodylus porosus | reverse complement strand
AAGGGACCTCGGGAGATCATCGAGTCCAGCCCCCTGCCCAAAGGGCAGGAAGTCAGCTGGGGTCATAGGATCCCAGCAAGATAAGCATCCAATTCCCTTTCATTTAATTCATTTCTACCCAGGAGAACGTTTCCAATCTTTTCTCCGATGCCTGATGAAGGGTGTTTGTGCCCAAAAGCCTGCAATTAAAGACATTCTTTTGCAAAAATCTTGTAGGTCTAACAAAAGATATCATCTCTACTACGAGTCCTTATATATATGAGTCATTTCACACCCTGCGAGAGCTAATGCAGCTGCCTCTGGTGTGAAATGCAGCATGCAATGCAACTACACAACTTTTTAGAGCCAGGAAACGAGGAACAACAGCGTACCCCCACAGCACAAACCTTGCAGGGGAGTAGGTCACCAATTTGTCACAGAAAAGGGCTGACAAGGAATCTACGACATCCTAGAAAAGCCCAGTTTCCTTCTGCCTGATATTTTCTCTCTGGTTTACGCAGACTCGGCTGCTCCACGAACTTTGCCATTCCACGAGCCATCATCCCTGAATCATAAAACTGGCTTAAAAATCACAAGGCTTCTAAAACCATACATTATAGGTCATTTTTCCCCCCCTTTCTAATATTATGCCTTTCACGGTTACAGTCTGATGCCTTTCTCTGCACTGCAGCATGCCAGAATCTTGCATCTTTTTTTTTAAATGAAAAATGACATTTTTGCATGATCTCAAGAAACCAAGATTTGGGAGGCGGGGGGCAAGGGGAAGTAGGACGAACCTACCAAATACTACAAACCACGTGACCCAGCTGGCAATGCTATCTGACGTCGTGCCGGGCAGAACATGAAATCAAAACGTTACTTATTCGGTAGCGTTCACAGGCCTAGATGACACTTTGCACTCTTCTGTCTCCTGCCACATCTCTGCAAGCTTCCTTAATGAAAACATTTAGCGGAGGATCTTCAAGCCAGCTCAGTACTGGCCTCTCTCGAAGTCGGTGAGAAAATGTCCAGGTTGAAAAGAAGTCACCAAGCACTTTTGGAAATCCTGCCTTTAGATTAGGGGCTCCCAAAAGCCTGGATTGTACGCCTACGGCTATGAAGCATCACGTACATTTTTAGCGCAACAGCATTTGTAAGGGCGGGGGGAAATCGCTACCTTTTATTCCTAAACACCTGGATTTGTTTAAAAAATAAATGCAAAAGCAGGCCAGTGAAATCAGAGAAGCAGAGCAAACAGCACTGCTCCAGATGAGATAGCATGCT
>NW_017728932.1:11888624-11896803 GCF_001723895.1 Crocodylus porosus | reverse complement strand
ATTTAGCGGAGGATCTTCAAGCCAGCTCAGTACTGGCCTCTCTCGAAGTCGGTGAGAAAATGTCCAGGTTGAAAAGAAGTCACCAAGCACTTTTGGAAATCCTGCCTTTAGATTAGGGGCTCCCAAAAGCCTGGATTGTACGCCTACGGCTATGAAGCATCACGTACATTTTTAGCGCAACAGCATTTGTAAGGGCGGGGGGAAATCGCTACCTTTTATTCCTAAACACCTGGATTTGTTTAAAAAATAAATGCAAAAGCAGGCCAGTGAAATCAGAGAAGCAGAGCAAACAGCACTGCTCCAGATGAGATAGCATGCTAAGCAGTGATTTATTAAAAATTAAAGGACTTTTCAGTCTTGGGTAAGAACAAAACACGGGGATCTGCATTACTGTGGAGAGAGAAATGGCATTTACACTGGCTCTTACCTTTTTAGTGCATGAGACGCGCATACAACTGTCTTTACAACAAAGCCGTGTGATTGCAGAAAGGCTACCTAGCGGGCCGTCTGACTGATGCATCATTTACTACCCGTGGATCATCAATAACTCGTAACTACCATGAACACCCACGGCAGAGGCAGAACTTGTTTTATTATAGCATCTAGTTTACTCCAGCATTCATAAAGCACTTTACACAGTAGCAAGCGTGCACTAGCCAGTAATAGCACAGGAGCTGCTTAGGGATACCTAGGACTCCTTGTGTGCTCAGCCACAATTTGGGACCACAGGATCAATGGGCATCGAGCGGGCATTAATGTAAAGGGAGAAAATGCTGGCCGAGATACCGGGCATATTCTCAGTATGTCGAGCTAAACCTTCGGGCGGTGAGAACTGGCCTCATTCCCCTCAGGTCAAACGTGTGAAGAACTGGTCCTTACAGCTTCTTTCATTTCTAACGGGGTGACACTTCTGAAGCCTCGTATGAGATTTGGATGGCTGGTTTTGGTTCATTTGGATGCAGAACAAGCATCCAAATCCTTGCTAGCAGCTTTGACCAACGCACCTGTAGGTGCTGAGGTTCGTGCAGCCGATCACATAGAGCACGTCCGTACCATATCCATCAAAACACGAAAGGTTAAAAGAGCCTTTATTTAGACTGACCAAATTATCTGCCCTGGAGTCTCACAGGAAGCCCCTCGGGATGTCTATTGACTTCAAGGAGACCTGTGGGTAATCTCATCACCAACAACAAGGTGGTTGCTATAGATCTCAAAAAAGGCTTTATAAACCAGGCATCTGCCTCTCCCAGGAGCAAGGTGCTCCTATTTTGGGGCAAATTACTTCTAGCTTTCATTCTCTTTTCTGCCTCTTCCCAGGAGTGAGAGGCTGGACAGAAAAAAAACACACAAAACCCCCCAAACTTGTAGCATGACGTCAAGATCAATATTTTGACCTAAAAGGTAATGCCAGCTTTAGTAATGTCTTAATGAGGTGATGGCTATCTTCTTACCTGAAGTGCAGCTGCAGCTGGCAAGCAGGAAGATTTAAGATTACACACTGGAGAAGACACAATTACTCTTTGTGCACGCACCCCTCGGTTTTGGGGTCCACGTTAAAATACGTCCGTGGACCAGTACATTTGCACTGGGCTACACGAACCCGCTGCTGCAGGAAACCACCATTTCAAGGGGGGCAGAGTTGCAGTGCCAACTTCTCTGGGAGGTTGGAGAGATCCAGATCCAAACATTTCTCTGGATAAGAAAGGCCTAAAACCTGGGTCAAATAGGAATTCATTAAAACCAGTTTGACCTGATGTGGTCTTTCCTGAGGTTTTTTGGTTTGTTTTTTTTGGCAATAGAAAAAATTGCTCTGTTATTTTCCTGGGGTCAAAAAACAAGTGAAAGCTCAGAGCTGGCATTTTCGAAGGGGTGCCTCAAGAGTAAAAACATTGAGAAGCACTGGCATAGCCTAAAGCGCCTTAATCTTAGCCTTAGGACTATGTTACAGAAGTGACGAAGAGAAGGACCCACCCCCCTTCCACATTAGCAGCTTTTCAGGGCCTCAAGCAGGGCGAGACAGAATCATCCCCCTTAACAGTTAGATGTCTAAGGACCATTTAGATGCCCAATAGGTGGAACAGGATCTGGGCTTTTATGCTTTCCCCAGTTTTTTGGAACTGCACAGCGCACGGCAGGAGATTTCAGACCAAACGAGAACAGTCCAAAGAAGCTGCCTCCCCTCCCCACTGCACTTCCCCTTCAGGTCTTTAACCCCCCCTCTATTGCTGGCAGAGAAATACTTGCAAACTTGATGGTGTAGTTTGTGAGAGGGGAAAAAAAGTCTATCCCTGCATTTATTTTTGTAGTCCTACCTGGGCAGGCCAGGACCTCTCCCACCACCTATTAAGTCAGAAAATAATCAGTGGAAAAAGGATGCAGCTACATCTCAGAGGTAGGCTGAACGTGATATTAACACTGCGTTTCTTGGTTTGTGATTCAATGAAGCAATCAGTCCACTAAAGCAAAGCATCCAGCCCCCAGCCAGTTCACAGAGCTCAATCAATTTAATTTGAGTGTAAGAATCTCATTGCAAAGCACCAAAAAAAAAAATGAAAAAAAATCAGGAAAACGCTCTACCTTGAAAATAAAGTGTGAGCATTTATTCTATTACTTTTTTTCCCAGGCTTAATTACACTGTGTAAATACTTGCATTCCGAATAATTAAAAGGTCCTGGTATGTGTCAGCCGGTCAATTTGTTTTAACTCTAAAAAAAATAGTTTTACAATTTATAACACTGGAATTTTTTTCCCCATTAAGTGATTCAGTGCTTGAAGCACAAACCTATTTCACCCTGTTCCCTTGAAAGGAAAACTGGCAATTTCAATATTAACTAATGTTTTGATATTTCTGTAACACATCCCTAGCAGACTGATTTTCTAGAAAGCTACATGTTACAGCTAAATCATAGAAACTAAAGAAGAGAAAGTCCTAAAAAAAAAGCAGTTCTTTTGGCTAGTTCAGATCTGTCCTGTATAACACTTTTCCTAAATAAGGAAGGCAAAACAGTGCAGGGAAGGAGAGTCAAGCAGACTTTTGCTGCAGTTTCAATCTCCCTATGTTTGCGCATCCTACTATATTGCTCAAACAAACCTCAGATCTCAAAGCCAAGGTTTCCTTATTATGAAGCGTAAAAGTTTCCACGATTCCTGTGCAAAAAGAGCCCCAGCATTTCTCCTGGTTGGCATGACATTGGCTCAGGATGCTGCAAAGGGTTATAAATGTTTCAGCAAAGCTGGTGAAAATGTTGAGTTTGCAAAGAAAACCCAGAATCAGGCACATTCTGCAAATTTCTCCCTCGGCAACAACAAGCATTATAAATGGGGTTTGTACATGCCCTTTCCATATAGGTGTCCCTCTGAGAATTAGCAGTCCTTGTTGTATGGGGCACACTACTGAAAACGTGGCATTGCCTTCCTCACAATGCAGTAAGGTTTAGCAAAGCCCATATGCAAACTATTTGTGGATTAGCAGAAACCCAGCATTTTTCTCTGTCCCTTACTTAGTTATGGGGGACGGGGGGGAAAGACCCTTAAAACAGAGATACAACGAGTGAGAAGAAAATCCATCTTCCGCCCGTAACTCTCCCTCTCTCTCTTTGGCCATCAAAAAATAACCAATTAAAGCAATATATAAACATTAAAGCCGCTTCAAAAGTTAGCTTTAAGACTGTTGTGATTTGTCTATCTCCAGAGACAGACAGAGAAGAGATGCCACTAAGACAATGCATACTTAAACAGATTTCAAGTCTGAAATGTGTGATTTTTGGTCGAATTCCAAAAAATGTTAGCTAGTATGAAACATCTCTTTCAGTTCTCTGCAGTGGATCTCCCTGGACAACGCTAGATAAAGAGGCAATTTATCATTCAGCTGAAGGTTGTGTGTAATGCATTATCTGTCTTCCACAAGGATCCGCACATTTTGTGCAAGCCCTGTGTTTTGCAGAATGACCTACAGTCCTCCATTTTGAGATACCATAGCAACATCAAATTAACAAGGAGAGAACTGTTAAATGAATAATTTACTGATTTCATAAGAACCTGTCTTGCAATTTATAGTTCTATTATCTTTTATATCCACATCTTAACTCCTTTGTATAAAAGGCTGCAATCAAGCTGAATAACATTTGAAAATCTAATAAGCATATAAAAACTCCGCACTCAAAGAGAGGGACGTATAGACTGATTTGGTTTGTTGTTGTCTGCACCGCAGGTCTATTCCCACAAGGTTTCCTCCCCGTTTGCCTTCTAAAAGACGACGCCAGATGCATTGTGGGGGAAAAATGGCTTCCAATAAGCTGTTGTTCCCCCCCCACTGCCTGGTGCTCCCCCGTCCAACGAGAAATGTTTTTATTTCTCAGATATCCAAGCCAATCAAGAATGAACCACAGTCTTCAGAAGAATGATGTGGCAGAAATATCTTCAGCCTTTATCTACCGATTGTCGCTTTAAAATCTCCAGCAAGCGGGGGAGAAGGGGGACCGCGGTGGGGAAGATAAAGTAAAGCTGCAAAGACAACTGGGGTATAAAAATTATTTGAAAAGCCTCCTCCAGCGCTATCGGTGCTACTCTTCTAGCAGCTCCGGCACATCTTGTCACTCAGACTCAACTGAAAAGAGATTTAGAAAGACAACACGATGAAAGATTTATTTTCAGATGTATTTATTTGGGTGGAATAGGCTAGATGAGTTTCGTTCGATGCTCTTCGGCAGGACGGATGTCTCCATTCGATATACGTTACGAGGCGGAGATGAGTTTTGGCGATGCTGCCGGCCGCGGCTTTCGCCCCGAGGAGCGTCGAGCGCCTCAAGAACTAGGGGCGAGGCTTGCCTGGCTACGCCTGCAGCCAGCTACCAAGGACAACTCTGCCTTCCCACGTAAAAAGTCTTTGCGGTTCAGACATGAAGACCTATCTTGCCTGATCCTTTCCAACAGAAGTTGATATTTTTCAGGTCGAGTGTGCGAATGGCACATTCACCTTAATGGGACGTGCATATCCAAATCTCTTGTGCAGCTCTGAAATATCACAGAGCTCATTTTAATTCCAGTCTCTTCTGCCACTTCTTTGCAAGTTGAAAGCAAGGCCCATTTCCTCATCCACAGCTTTTGGCCACCGCTAGAAATAGGTGTCATTGCATGGGCAGTCTAGATTAGTGCGCTGGATTGGGACCCAGGTGACTTGCAGACCCTGCTCTGACACTGGCTTGCTCAGCGACCCTAGGCCAGTCCCTCTGAGATCTACAGAAAGATGAAAAGTGCTATAGAGGAGGTAGGAATTATCATCATCTGTTATTAATTCATTAGGACAAAAAACAGTGAAAGGCGTTTTCTCTATTATGTTTGGGCACACGCTGGCTTCTTAACGTAGGGCTGTAATTAGCACTGCACTCTGGACACTGGTGTGTTATTATAGAGATGCCAAGAGCATGGCCCTTATATGCTGGCTTGTTATTTTAGGACACTACACAGCGTTTGGTTGAGGACTAAAAAAAAAAAAAAATCTCAGCCGTTCAGCTTTAGTTTTGCGTGGGAGAGAGTTATACAAATTATGTCAATAAATGGAAGAGCACAAGCAGGATAAATTTAGGGTGTCAATCTACACAGAGGGTGGACTGCAAAACTAGAGCGCCCGCGGCAATACACCAGAAAACCACTCCTAAACAAACTAATTACTAATGTAACCCAAAAAAAAAAAATCGTTTCCTGTCCACATCCTGATCTCTCCGATACTGTACAGTGTAATGCTGCTTGCCTTGGGGGTAGGAAGGCAGACAGGAGGTGAGGTTAAAAAAATGACCCACAGAAATATGAAACATGCGGTGACAGCATGAACTTTTTTCCTAATAGATTTCAAGGCAGCGGACTGCTTGCTTGCTTGCAGATGCAACAACAAGCTGTATCCAGCCAGGATATTCACCTGCTGCAGTACATTTCCCATGCAAACACCCAGCTTCAGAGGTAGATTTAACTGGTGCCTTAACCCGGGTCACGGGGAATGAGTTTTCAGATCAGCTTCTGGCTTTGCTTGGGCGTTGCCACATGATGCGAGACTTGACATGCCGGCTGGGATTTTCAAAGGAACTGAAGGGAACTGAGCACCCAGTTCCCATTGACTTGTAATGGATCCTAGCTAAAAAAGCTGGGTATAACCTGGCCCCTAAAGCAGTGAGGCTCTGGATCAGCCTTCCTACGGAGAGAGCAGGATCAGCCTACACAATGAATGATGTGACACAGCTGTCTGCAGTTGCACGGGTCTGAACTCGCTGACCTGGGCCATGTCTTCTGGCCCCATGCGACCATGCACCTAAAATCCCAGCCTGAAATCCTGTAATCTATCCACTCGTAAAATGGCAACCCCTCCTTCTAAGCAGCAAAGTCCGTACAGCTCTTTGTCCAAGCTATTTTTATAAGCCCTCGGTGGACCTTTGGCATTATCCAGAACTGAACTATTATGTCGTATTTGACTGGCTAACTCCTGGGTTGTTTTTTTTTGTTGTATACTACTGTATGTCAATCCATGTACTAATGACTCTTCTCCACCCGTTTCATACGTAGGTGGCAATGCTGGCATCCTTGATGCTGGTTCAGGGTGCCCAGGTCACAGAGGGGAAAAGCTATTGGGGATTTCTCAGTAAATCAACTGGCATTTAGTGTTGGGGGGGGGGGGTTGCTAGCAACTTTCGGAATCAAAGACAAAAAAAAGTGTGTGTGTGTCTATATGTATATGCATATGTATGTATATATATAAAGCCATCAACCAACAGGGAAACACTTGGAGCCATGTTGCTTTCACCTTGCTTTGTTATTTTTATGAACGGGGCTTGGCATAGAAAGCAAAATGTGTCAGATCCCAAGAACCGAGGCCCAGAAAGAAAACCCTTCTGTTTAAATCTCCACTTCCCGTCACTGTTTATTGTTCATCATCTCTGCCGCTGTCTGAAACGCAGCTGGACAATAGCAAACAAAGGCCTGTTAAACCCTGTTCTTAGCCTTCTATCCCCAAATGCTGGTATCCGTCACCTCCAGGAGCAAAGATAAAATGGAGGTAGCTGACCCGGCCAAATCCAAAACGTGACGATTTTCCCTGCCTGGCAAACAAACTAAAGTGAGTGTCAGCGGACCGGGGGGGGGGGACTTAGGAGAGATCTACAAAACAGCTAAAAGCTGCCCCCATTCAAGCTGAAATTCCTGAATCGCTTCCGCTGTTGCAGAATTAAGCCAAAGAAAATCGCAGCGTTGCAAATTGGCCAGGTAGTTGGTGGAGCTTGCTAACTTAGGAGCGTATGTATGGTGGCTCTCCAGTAAGTTTCAGTACTTTCAAGACCAACATTAATTACACCGCAATGCTCCCGTGATGGAGGGACGTGATACGGATGAGGCCACCGGCACCGAGAGCTCAAGTGGCTTGTCCAGTTCATGCAGGGAGGCAGGGGCAGAGCGGGGCGTGCTGCCCAGGTCCTGCGCGAAGTCCTACCCGGTGACGCCTGAGGTGGAAGTGGTTCTTCCCGGGCTTTCTGGCAGGTTTTCCAAAGACAGCGAGCTACAAGCAGAATCGTTCATTGAGAGCAGAGATGAGAAAGAGCATTAAACACTGGGAGTTTCCACAACAATCCCTACCATCAACTCACAACTCAACGGGGGCATTGGAGTGAATCCTGGATTCATTACAAACACGCTGCAGGTCCTTTGCGGTACATAATGCCAAGAACCACCTTTTCCTGCCTGTAGCTCTCCATTCAAGTGGCTTCCTGTAGTTTAACTTACAATGTTTAGTTTGAGTAGGATTATTGCAATGTTTTGGCATACACTGAGTACAGTATACGTTGTTAATCACATACTGCTAATCATACAGGTATCTGTGCAGAAAATCTCTGCCTCGGGACCTCAGTCGGCTACATTTACAACGTTGGGAGCTTCAGTCTCGTAACAATGCAAGGAATGCTTAAGGAAGAAAAATGACAACGCTGAAAGATATACCAATAGCTTGTGTTAGAGGATCCGCCTTACTCGGGTTTTGAATAGGGTACTATACAGGGGCTTGCACCTCCTCATCAATATAGCATCCTAAGCAGAACCATCTCTATTTAGGAGATTTACTCAAGTAGCTAAGAGGAGCTGAAATGCCAGCCTGCCCTAATTCAGTAGGAACAAGGCCCGTGGCTCCTTTAAAAAAAAAAAAAAA
>NW_017728932.1:11880723-11888524 GCF_001723895.1 Crocodylus porosus | reverse complement strand
CTTGATGCTGGTTCAGGGTGCCCAGGTCACAGAGGGGAAAAGCTATTGGGGATTTCTCAGTAAATCAACTGGCATTTAGTGTTGGGGGGGGGGGGTTGCTAGCAACTTTCGGAATCAAAGACAAAAAAAAGTGTGTGTGTGTCTATATGTATATGCATATGTATGTATATATATAAAGCCATCAACCAACAGGGAAACACTTGGAGCCATGTTGCTTTCACCTTGCTTTGTTATTTTTATGAACGGGGCTTGGCATAGAAAGCAAAATGTGTCAGATCCCAAGAACCGAGGCCCAGAAAGAAAACCCTTCTGTTTAAATCTCCACTTCCCGTCACTGTTTATTGTTCATCATCTCTGCCGCTGTCTGAAACGCAGCTGGACAATAGCAAACAAAGGCCTGTTAAACCCTGTTCTTAGCCTTCTATCCCCAAATGCTGGTATCCGTCACCTCCAGGAGCAAAGATAAAATGGAGGTAGCTGACCCGGCCAAATCCAAAACGTGACGATTTTCCCTGCCTGGCAAACAAACTAAAGTGAGTGTCAGCGGACCGGGGGGGGGGGACTTAGGAGAGATCTACAAAACAGCTAAAAGCTGCCCCCATTCAAGCTGAAATTCCTGAATCGCTTCCGCTGTTGCAGAATTAAGCCAAAGAAAATCGCAGCGTTGCAAATTGGCCAGGTAGTTGGTGGAGCTTGCTAACTTAGGAGCGTATGTATGGTGGCTCTCCAGTAAGTTTCAGTACTTTCAAGACCAACATTAATTACACCGCAATGCTCCCGTGATGGAGGGACGTGATACGGATGAGGCCACCGGCACCGAGAGCTCAAGTGGCTTGTCCAGTTCATGCAGGGAGGCAGGGGCAGAGCGGGGCGTGCTGCCCAGGTCCTGCGCGAAGTCCTACCCGGTGACGCCTGAGGTGGAAGTGGTTCTTCCCGGGCTTTCTGGCAGGTTTTCCAAAGACAGCGAGCTACAAGCAGAATCGTTCATTGAGAGCAGAGATGAGAAAGAGCATTAAACACTGGGAGTTTCCACAACAATCCCTACCATCAACTCACAACTCAACGGGGGCATTGGAGTGAATCCTGGATTCATTACAAACACGCTGCAGGTCCTTTGCGGTACATAATGCCAAGAACCACCTTTTCCTGCCTGTAGCTCTCCATTCAAGTGGCTTCCTGTAGTTTAACTTACAATGTTTAGTTTGAGTAGGATTATTGCAATGTTTTGGCATACACTGAGTACAGTATACGTTGTTAATCACATACTGCTAATCATACAGGTATCTGTGCAGAAAATCTCTGCCTCGGGACCTCAGTCGGCTACATTTACAACGTTGGGAGCTTCAGTCTCGTAACAATGCAAGGAATGCTTAAGGAAGAAAAATGACAACGCTGAAAGATATACCAATAGCTTGTGTTAGAGGATCCGCCTTACTCGGGTTTTGAATAGGGTACTATACAGGGGCTTGCACCTCCTCATCAATATAGCATCCTAAGCAGAACCATCTCTATTTAGGAGATTTACTCAAGTAGCTAAGAGGAGCTGAAATGCCAGCCTGCCCTAATTCAGTAGGAACAAGGCCCGTGGCTCCTTTAAAAAAAAAAAAAAAATCCTACTCCAGGTGACAACCTGGCCTCTCCTTGGAGACTGTTTGCAAGATTTTGGGCTTCAGTGCCCACAAGGCATGCCCTTGTCTGCAGTTTGTGTACAAGAGATTCTGCACATTACCTTCAGTTTTTACACTTGAACACCAGACAGCAGTTAAACAGGACTGCTCTGGGGACCTGAGACATCTAACTGAGGTTGAGCTATGCAATTATGTGAGAAATAGGGCCCACGTTACGAGGGAGCTCGTCCTGAAATTGGAGAGAATTAGGGGCGGGGGTTGTGTGCACACACACGTGCTGCATTTGAACTCTGCCCTTCTAAAACCATCAACTAGGGCATTAGAGCAAATCTAAGGTGTTTGGGCACGCAGCTCCACTACTTTTTGCAGTCTTTTCAATACCAACCACAAGAGAATCAGGACAGGAAAGGTTAAAAAAGATCTCAGAACTGATGAATCGGACACGTTTTTCATCGAAATCCCCTCAACTTAGACACGACTTCGGCTGGAGTCAATGGTAGATTTGTCTAAATCTTCTAACTGCTTTCAAAATCTTGATGGTTCATTTTATGTCACCTGTCCAGAGGGTAACTGCCAGGCAAAACGAGGACGCAGCTACATGCCGCCTTATATCGCAAATCTGCTTTCACCCAATATTAATGCTGTGAATATTTTATAAAAATGGAAGCAGTTATACGTTGGCATGCCAGAGCGAGAGTTTAAAAAGCACCTGATTTAGCTGGGTGTTTGCGGGATTGTCACCTTAAAACTCACATCGATGCTTACCATCTGGTCGAAGCCTCGCGCTGTCTCAGCCCTTTACAATCTTTATGCAAATCCTTTTATATCTTCCTTGGGAGCTAGGGTACTGCAAACTTCACCACCTTAAAGAAGGGGAACTGAGGCAGAGAGTAGCAAAGTGATGCTGGAAGTATACTGGGGAACAGAGTCCAGTCCTTGCAAGACCCCGTGACCACCAAGCAAGCCTTTACCAACAAGCTAACGGCACTTCTGGGCATCGAGACTTGCCCGGCGACAAACCCTGACGCCTGCCACTTGGCACGCTCCCAAGACCTGCCTCTCCATCCACAGGGCATATATGTCCCGAGACAAGAGCCACACCTGACCGAGCGCAACCGCTAGCTTGGCGGCGGAAAGGCGTTTGGTAGAGCCGTTCATTATTGTGCCACAGACGTTTTAATTATGACCTATGAGCTGGGTAGAAACTGAGAGCGCTGCTGGTGATCCCCCCTACCTCTCCTGCTGTCAATAAGGATCATTCAGACGCCCTCTCAAGAAGAATCACCGCAGCTCCTCCGCTGTTAAAAGGTTGCTATGCACTTCAATGAAACCAAAAGGACAGATCTCTGCTGTTACTGACTAACCTAAAGGTTAAGGCCTGCTGTTACATTGTTTGTGGTAAATGGCCAACTGTTCGGGTTTTATGACTTCTTCCAAGAGTTGCTAACCGTTGGTGTTAACTCTGCTTAGGGCTGTGCTGGAAGACACGGAGAGAAACAGATAACAGCCTCCTCTGGATGAAGGGGTAAAAAAATTTTTTTGCAACTATCTAGATGGTTTTATAAAAGATATCTCCTTTATGCCTGAGGAGTTTTACTTTAATGCACCAGAAAGACTTCTAATGCATCTGGAAAACTCGCTTGTGCAAACAGCTGTGCCGTCACAGCGCAAAAAAGGGCAAAAAACGTGACGTGTACAAGCGCCCTACCGCACTGACTCCTCTGCGCGCTCGGAAGGCTGGCCAAAGTTGCAGGCTAGATCTAAACAGCACCTAGTGCCTCCAAGCTGCCCCATACTGAAGGTGCCTCTCTGATAAAAAAAGACCTGGACTGCTACTCCAATCCCTTCCCCAATGCACCCCAAACCTGACTGGCAGCACCGCCCAGCTTCTCTCCGTCGCAAATCTGCACCAGCGAATGAGTCCTGACCTGTAAACAGCCCCCATGCTCTCCTCAAATCCTAGGCTTTTACTGAGCCAACTGTGTGACTGAGAGGATAAGCGCATGATGCTAAATTAACAACCTGGCTGAGACTCCCAACCTCATTTCTTATGTGATTTAGCCTGGATTTGAACCTAATACTTCAGGTTAAGAAAGACTTGTGCAATAAGCTGCGACACATAAGCTGCTATTTGTTGCTGCCATCCGCGATAATACAATTTATACTGCAGCGCTTCCCAAGTAGATTTTCTCTTCGGGGAGTGGGAAGCCCCCTGCTTCTTCCCTAGTCTTGAAGGAGAAACCTCCTCTAAAACAGTAATATAACAAGAAGACGCCTGATTCCAGTTTAACTACTTGTACATTTGATCAAGGCCATTTTCAAAGCATAGACACAAAGCAACAAACACATTAAAAGGAAACCCATTTCTGATCAGCAGTGTCAAGTGCTTGAGAGCAGACTGTCTCATTTGCAGTCAGTAGTCTATGGACCTGCCAGACTTTGAATCCATTAACAATCAGTTGTGTCTGGAAGAAGCTACACATCAGTGGTAAAAAGTCGGAGGCTGACTACATGTACTCACTGATGCCTGAATCCTGTATTTACATCTCAGAAGTCAAAATAAGCATTCATCAAGGTGTCTCGTTAGCACCTGTAGCTACCTGGTTCCTAGCTGGGTGAGCCCCAGAATATATGGGGTATATGAGTGCAAGAAAACCTTCACCCGAAGCACACTAAAGCAGTCTGAAGTACTATATCATAAAATCGCTGTCAGACTTGTAGTGCTTCTTATTTTAAATAAGATCATTCCTCCAAATCAGAGGCTTTTTTAGCAAACAGATTTTTTTTTTCAAAGCAGGAAGAAAACTATTCCCTGGGGTGGAGCAGGAAGGAATGAGATTGGCACAAGATGGATTGGTATTTTTATTTTTCTGCAGCTCCTGTGAACTCAGCTCACAGTATTCTTGGTTTATAAGATGCCTTCCAACCCAAACTGCAGTGCAACAAGTAATGCATGTGACTTTGGGTTAGCAATCTGGAGACAGGAGGTCTACGCAAGCTCTACCACTAACCTCCTATGTGACTGTGGGGTAAATCATTTCATCTCTTTTTTTTCCCCATCCATCCCACTGCTTCAGCTTGGTCTATGCACAACCCACACATTGCTCCAACATCGCCCCTTTAATTAAAAGCATTCTGCTTTGTCTGTAGACCAAGCATCTGTCCGTCTGGTGTACCTAGCCTAAAAGTAGTTTTGAGCTGGGACATGGGCCTTCTCGGTTGGACTGGAAGATCTAATGTTCCCTTCTCTCCAGGCCAGTGGTCTCCAACCTTTTTAAGTAGATCACCTTTGGCATTTAAAAGCAACCCAAGATCTACCATGTGCTGCCACCCCCCACACCAGCCTAGCATGTAAGTCTGTGGGGAGGAAGGCACAGATTGAGGCAGAGGGAGAAAAAATTATTTGGGGGCGCACCTCCCCAGCAGGTAAGTCCCACCCAGCCGGGGCCCCACTCAACTTACCCCTGCTCCTGCCTCTGCTACACTGTCCCTCACCGCGGGGACCTCGATCTAGCTTCCGCCCCTTCCCTCCCCCACGGACTGGCCTGCTGGGCGTGGGGCGTGCGTGTGCATGCAAGTGGGCACTCAGCCGCCCTCCCCAGCCATGAATTGACTCCAGGAGGCTCCGAGATCTACCGGTGGATCGAGATCCACTGGTTGCTGATCACTGCCTCCAGGCCTTCAAATACACGCACTCCTGTATGTCCTGTGCCCCGTATAATGGACTTCCCCAGGCACTGCTCTGTTGCATATAATGGATAAGAACAACTGGCAGAGTTTTCAGACTCTGCTCTCATTCAGGAGCTAGATGGGAACTACTGGGCGCAGACTATCCCGACGTATCTGGCCGTAGGCCAAGACGCAAGTGCTCGCAACCGGGCTCGTCACCCAGCTCTTGGGATCCAAGGCAGCTGTCCCGCAGTGCTGAGCCACAGTTCACAACCCTTCGAAGACGGGAAGCAAAGAATTATGCACACCTCAGGGAGGCACCATATAATTAAACAGGCTGGGCTTTGGCTCGGACGCTAGCGGGGTAAACCTGTACGCTTCAGCTGAGACAGTGCCCGGCTTCTTTTGCGGTGCCAAATCAAAGCACAAGCCCCCGCTTCCAGCTGCACAGAGCTCCCTACCATCCTGCTGCAGTATCAGTGCTGAATAAAAGGCACTCAGTGCTGCACGCACTTATCTAAGGAATTCTTATGGCAGATGCCGAAAGTTTTCTAGCCAAGGAGAGATTCATCCTTGACCTTCCTTCATTTCCAAACACAAAGCAGAAGGTGTTAACGCTCTTGTCCCCAGTCCGGGGATGCGAACTCTTTTATTCTTGCTGGAATAGCCCCATAGATGGGGAGATGTCTTCATTAGTCGCTATCTCCACGCCAATGAAACAAGACGCGACACTATTAAAGGGTTGAGGAGTGGATGCAAATCAGAGTAGATAGCCCTATAAGTTCCTGAGTGGCAGACAACTACCATTTGTTTGACAATCCTTCTTCCGACGAAGGCAAAACTGCCCTTTTGTGCCAATTAAAGATTCACCAGAACAGAACGAGTGCGTCCCAGCCTGCACCATCGTTCAAAAAAGACGGCAATTTTTGCTCATGTTTTTACAGCCTGCTCCAGTGTCTGGTGGCTTTTCTGTTTTTAATTTACTGGGATTTTTAAAAACAGCGTGGTTAAAACACAGTTGCTTCCCCGGGCAGTTCAGAAAGACTGTCTCTCCTTTCGAGGACCCCGGAGCATGCGGAGAACTCACTCCCCAGTAAATAAGCCTGTCGAAATAAAACATCTATACCTGCCAGGGAGGTGCGAGCGTGATAACGGTGACCCGCAGCACCTAATATTTCCAGCGATTAAGTAAGAGGCATGGCATCTACTAAAGTGGGCTAGGCAGCGTGTATGCACAGCTTAACTGAATATGCAACAACGGAAGCCCAGCAAATTTAAAACAACAAAACGATGCTAATAACAATGCTAGTGATGATGATGATGATAGCAACAATGACAACACCAGTGATAAAAACGAAGCCCACAAGACACTAATGGAAAACAGTCCCCCCTGCCCAAAAAAAATCACAGTCCTTTGAGAAACAATAGAAATGGTTGCACTGCGATGTTATCTCCACGCAGGGGTTTTTAGATGAAACAAATCTAAAGTCTCTTTGACGCGCTGAAATACCATACACCATGTCACCGGGACAGATGATGAAGCTGATAGTGGGGTTGGGGTTTTTTTGATTTTTTTTTTCCTGCCAGTTTGCATAAGGTTATTTCCATTCCTTTCATTTCTTTTTCTAAATCATTTCATTTTGTTTGCGGAAAACATGTTAAGGGGCCGTGAAAATAAAAATGAAAAACGCAAAACGATTTTGTTCTTAAAAAAATAAAGGGGGGGTGGGGGGACTGGAAAAAAAATAAGCAGGGACATAAAACTGCCTGTGGCTGATGTGGATTTAATCAAATACAAGGGGCTTTTCCTTTTTGCTCTCGTTATCCCCCTTACCGTTGCCCAAGAGATGGTTTCCTCTCTTTACAGCTTACTTAATTAGCACCATCCTCTGGCTAAGACACAGCATCCCAAAATATCACCCCACCCTCTCTTCTGGGGGTCATGGATAACGTGCACGGTTTGCTACCGCCTCGGGGCTTGGTGCTGGCACCCACCCTTCTAGCACTGGAGTCCTGCACAGATTAATAAAAGCACAGCAAAGTGCTCCTGGGCTTCAGGAGGTCTCCAGACCTTCTCCTTTCGCTGGTACAAGGAGCTCCGCCAGTAACGGTGGCTGCGGTGGCCATGCTTCTGGTGACAGTGAAAAAACTGGAGCGGAGGCAGCACGACCTCGAGCCGGAAGCCGTGAAAAAACAACGCACGCAAACCGGCTTGCGTGAGAAGGGTGCGTGGCTCTGCATGACGCTGGGCAGAGCTATGTTCCCTTGAGCGGTGGCTTAAAAAACAACAGCTTCGCAAATCCAAGCCAATAACCCCGTCCATAGGAGCTCAGCTGTTGCCATCAGGTTTCTGTGATCAAAACCACATTATTAGAAGCACAAAAAAAAAAAAAAAAGCACGTTTCTCGGGGGCTGAATGGGCTTGTCTGTACAGCCAGTCGCAGGAATGTAAAGAGTGGGCTAACAAAAACGGATGATCTCCCCCCCGCCACCTCCCTGACCAA
>NW_017728932.1:11864272-11880280 GCF_001723895.1 Crocodylus porosus | reverse complement strand
GCCCACCCTGCCTGCCCCAGCTCCCGGCACTGGGGGAGAAAAAAGCCCCGTGCCAACCCCCGGCCCCCTCACGGGTGCCCTGCACCGGAGAGCTCTGGCCCTTTAAGAACAAAAAGCCCCTGAAGAAACCCTGGGACTCACCGCCCCTGCGACCCCCGCCGCGTGGGGGCCCTGCACGAGCCCCCGCCGGAGCTGCGCCACGAGCCCTGAGGCGTTTCTTCAGGGTTTTTTCTTAAAGGGCCAGAGCCCCAGCAAGCACGTCGATGGGGCTCGTGCAGATACCCCCATGCAGCGTGGGGCAGTGGGGATCACCCCCCGCCCGCAGCACCCAGTCAGCACCAGGGCTTTTCTTTAAAGTACCGGGAGCTGGGGTGGGCAGGGGCAGCCATGGGGGGTCTGGGGGAGCAAGCAGGGGCGGGGGGGTCCCCCCATGGTTCCCTCCCCCAACCCCCTCTCCTAGTACGTACCAGCTCGGAGTGCCCGAATCATCAAAGCTCTCCGAATCTTTGCTGAAGATTCGGAGAGCTATGAATTGATTCGGACCTTTGAATCGGTCCCCCGATTCGAGTCGGATTCAGAGATTTGGCCACCGAATCGGGCCAAATCTCCCCCACACCACACGAAGCTTCGCACAGCCCTAATACATGCATACCTGCACGCACACACACACATACATGCACGCATACATACATACACACACACCTATAAATAAAAGGGAAAAAATGAAACTTCTTTCTTGCAGTCATGTGAGGGAAATGCTATGCAAGAGGAATGAAATCCACTCTGCAGCTTGAAAGTTCAAGGGACACAAGACTGGAAGGGACGGCCTGGGTCCCTCAGTCCAGTCCTCTACTGTTGCTGGCCTCCACATCAGGAAATCCCTTCCATGCACTGATCGAGGTCTTTCTTACAAGGACTCGGGGGTTGTGCTCCTCTGACTCCACCTAGAAGGCTGTTGCAGAGCATGGCCGAACTTTCAACTCATTTCCACCCTGTGGGTCTTTGCGGCCAGTTTATACCCTGTGCTCTTGTGCCCACGTCGCCTCCAGCTCCTCCCCCCGATATGCATAAAAACAAGAAAACTGTCACCGCTGAGACTCTGTTCTTGGCTACGCAAACTCTTTTAGTCTTCCCTTAGGCTCTCTTTTCCCCGATCATCCCGGTATCGTCTCTGCACCTGTCCCAGTTTGAACGCATCTGGAGTACGCATGCCTACCCAGTGTTGTGTGCCGTGGAATGAATACGTCCTCACCCCTACTAGAAACACCTCTTCCAAAAACTGTTGCCTCGTTCATGGTTGCATAACCTTGGTGGTTTGCAGTGCTCCTTGCAACAGCAAACACTCACGTCATCTTCTTCAGTCACTTACCGTTGATACATTCCCACCTTGCAATAGATAATCCCGTCATTCCCCAATAAGGGTATGGCCTAAATAGCATCCTCCTCCATTCCTCAACAACACCCACCTCCTCCTGTAGGTTATCGCGATCCTCCTCTATATAGAGGATGCCTCTCAATTTTGTGTCACCCACAAGTTTCATTAGCAAGCTCTTATTTTTGTCCAGTCACTAAAATATCATTCTGTTTAAAAATGATAAGTATTTTCATTAAATTTAAGATGCAGGCAAAACAACTCTTTGGACCGCCACGCTTCTCCTACCACATTTACAACCCAACACGCTAAAGCACAAGACCCAGACAATGAAAACAAGTTCAACGCGAATGAAATGCAAAGGGAGTCGGACAGCTTTAATGGTGCAAAGCCAAATTAAATGATCAAGCGTTCAGGTTTATGTCAAGCTTTTTAGCACAGGGGGAAGCATTTGGGGGGTTGTTTGTTTGTTTTTTTCCCTCCAAAAGGCCTTCTGGATTTCTAACCTGAAGCATTTGTTTAATTTTAAAACCAATTGCTTGATACATGATTACACATTATGCTGTCATGCATCATAAGGTGTCGCTTGCAAAAGTCTTGCATACTAAGCCAAAAGTCAGAAGTAACAATTACCCTAATGAAACATTCTTTTCTAGCTTTCCCAGGGGTTAGTTATTACTCCTACCAGCAGGCTCCTAAAGCTGAATTCATCTTGGATACCAATCTCTTAGGCACTTGGACAGCACTGATCTGCTCCCCCTAGTCAGCTATGAACAAGTCGTGCACCCGGAGCCTAAGACCTTAGCTGTGCTGGGATTTCAGACACGAGTGCAATGGTGCTGAGGCAAACTCCTGGGGTAGGTGCTGCTCACACATTTGTGTAGCCTGACCTGTACCAACACATTTAGCCAAAGGCTTTTGGACGTAGGCAGGGAAAGAACAAAAGCAAGCCCAGCTGAATCCCTTTTGAAACAGAGATCTTCCCTCTTGCAAAAGGGGCTTACACTGGAGGCACATGAGTGCAATTAAAGTGTTACCCACTAAATCCCAAAGCAGGCCAGACCCAGGTATAGAAAAAGTGACACCAGACAGATCTCATGGCATCTGTGCACAGAAAGGTAAGCTCTACCCAGGCCCACTGAAAACTAGAAGAGCTGTGAAATACCAGGACGAGAAGAGGATGCAAAAAAAATAGGCCTCCGTTTTTGCTCCTATCGTGTTTGCTAAATGTGCATCATCCACATCTACTTGTTGGCCAACATATAGGATAAGAAGCTACTGCTCTACCAGTTTGTGGGGTTACTTCTGCGGCTCAAATAGTCGCGGCAAGTGTTTGTAGTAATGAAGGTCCTGGGTTTGTCTTCACTGATAGCCCCAGTAGGTTCAGGACTGAGATGCAAGGTGGCCACAGGACAGTGAATGGGGGATTACTATTAGGAGCAATACTTGGGACAGCATGAGGTCAGATGTCTCTAGAGTAGGCCCTCCTGTCATGCCTGCTGCATCTGGAGCTAGGTACGGGTGAGACGAGGATGGACCTTGAGCACCTTCTCTCCAACAAAACCCAAGGCAAGTCCTGTTTGATGCCTACAGAAAGACCCTGATCTTGCTTTGCTTGCTGTGTGCTCCCTGAGGAATGAAGCCCGAGGACCGCAGCCTGCCCACACTCCTCGGTCCAAACTACCTTCCCTCCATCCATCGTGTGGGGCAGCGGGTAGGTACAACCCAGAGCCTGTCGCAGCACGAAGTGCAGTGAATGTGAAGTGGAGTTGGCACTTTTAACCCCTTCCTTCCCAGGGCAGGTGGGTGCATTGCACATGGCGCAGACTGCAACATGCTCCATGTGGACCGTCTATTCCCTACCCTTGTTATGTGCAGCTAAGTATAATGGAAAAAATTGACTGTTTGCTTGGTGCAATAGGGCATGACTCTGTTTACACAGAAATAATAGCTAAACAGTGATGGATTCTAAATCTCCATTACAGTGAAAGATTTGAAGGAGTAAAGCAGTTAGAAAAATAATTGGTTTTCTTGTTTAGTTTTAAAAAGCCTTAACACACTGGCAAATCACATTGGAAAGCTTCCACCTTATTTTGGGGTTGGTTTTTTTTTTTGAGGGTTCTATATTAGCCAAAGGGGATGGGGGATAAAACCCAACTCAGCCTGCCTAAAGGAAGAAAAGGAGCCACGTTCCCTGCCATTAATCCAGAACATCAAGTGTTGCAATTCCCAAGGGATGCCAGACTGTATTACACAAGCACCTCTGTGCTGCTTTGTCGCAAGAGCAGGGGCGAATAACCCTCCAGAGTACACGATGGAGCTCTTACTTGAGATCGAAAGCACACTTCTAATAAACACTGCAACGAGCTGGGCTCAGATGGGAGACAAATGTAAGCTGAAAAGCAAAAAACCACCCCTTGCAGTGTTATAACCTTGACTGGCAGGGCACCTAATGGCCAGCGCTGTTTAACATCCACAAGCTGTCGTGTACTTGTAGCTAGAGTGAGTCAATGTGCTGAGAGCAGCTGTGAAAATGTTGGGGTTTTTTTCCCCGAAAAAGAAAGGAAGGAAGGACAGAAGGGCAAATTTCTCACAGCGATCTTTGCAAATCCCCATTTTTCACCCATCGTTACCCCATTTTACTGTCAGAGAAACTGAAGTGCGGGGAGGTGAAGTGACTCAACGGCGGTCACACACGGAACCAGTGGCAGAGGTGGTGATGGCATCCTGGCTGCAAAACCCAGCCGCCAACTAACCACCTCCCCCCCCGATGAGTAAAGGTAACCTCTGTACATCACAGACCATCCGAGAGAAACCGGTGCTCCTGAAAGTGGGGACAAGAATAGAGGCCTTGCTCTACAGATTGTCAGAGTAAAATACAAGCCCCATAACCTAAGGTACCAGGTTAGGTTCAGGCAGGTTCTGCGCTGCACAGGTGGAAGAAAACAGGCTCCTTCTTTCCCCCAAGAGTCTCTCTTTGAATGAAAGGTCTGGATGTCCTGGCAGCTGCCAGGCACATTTCTGCACGTCTTGCACCCACCAAGGACACCCACAAAGGAAAGCCCTGGTACCAAGAGCCCAGCTACTGAACAAATATCCAAATTTACTTCCCTTGTTATGGAAGATGGGGTGGCTGGCAAGGGGCTTGCAGTCGGGAACAATGCTCCCCCCACGGTCCATAACAGCCCCAGCCCAGTGCCCTTCCTGAGCCCACCACAAAAGTCACCGGTTTGAAAAGGTTTTTGGTTGTAGCCGCGTTGGTTTAAGGACATGAGCAGGCCACGTTCTTTGGGTAAATCCGGTATCTTTTATTGGGCCAACTGAGTAGTTGGGAAAAAAGTTCCCAGTTGGTCTAATAAAAGATATCACCTGCACCCAAAGAACCTGCCCTGCCAGATGGAGAAAGCTTTTTGCAGAGGGCATGCATCTGAGACTGGTCGAGTAGAGGGTCCTCTAAAGGCTCACGGCTTCCTGTTAGGACTTCAGCGTGTGAGGACGGCGAGCAATTACAGCCTGCGACAGGGAAATTAAGAGCAGCCCTCTTTGCATTTGAGTCACTCCTATAGGGCTGCAGACTTGCTAGCAGCATCCCGCGGATTAACCACTGTTCTAGGGAATAACCTAGAGACCCCCACTCCTGCCACAACCCTATTTCTAGGGCCGCTCCATTCCCAAAAAGCTCTGCTGCCCCACTCCTCTTCCAAAAAAACAAGGAGAAACCCAAGCTCCCCTCCCTGAGGCCAACCCCAGCCCTGCCAACAAGAGCAGCCATGCCCCAAACGATATGCAATTATTAGGAGACAAGAGAGAAGGACATGCCTAGTTGGGTCCCATGTACGCTGAAACACTGCAAGTGCATTTCATTCGAAAGTTGGACTGAAAGCCTTGGCATCAGCTAACTGGAAAAATTTAATAATAATAAAAAAAAAAAAATCCCCAAGTCCTCTCTGTAATGGGAAAAATGCAGACATTTATGAGTTCAGAAGCCTCTGGGATGCTCCTGAATATTTTAAAGAGTAAAGCGTAGGGGGGGGGATTTCAGTGTTTTCTGAAGTCAGAGACCTCTTCCCCCTCCTACCCCTGAATTCCTCTGGGGCATCGCTTTAAATTATTTAGCACTGCTCCGATTATATTCGGCGGTGGTGGAAGCTGCCGCGTGGGGTGTGGGAGAAGCCTGCCGGTGACATTTGCAGCATCTCCACGGACTATTTTACACATCCCAGGCGCGCCTGTTTGCAATTGCACCGGCTCTGGCAACAATAGGCCATCCGGCTCCCCACACCGCTTTAGGTCATATTTACATACAAAAGAGCAGCTGCTGTGCAGCTATTATGCTACAAACTTTTCATTTGTGACCCGTGGTGGGCTGGGGAGAGGGGAGGTTACCAGCAAGTGTAAAGGACCTATTGAGACCCTATTAATTTTTCAGGAATTCGCAGGCTTTGGCCTTTAGAAAACCTGGCAGGGAGAAGGAAGAAGGGGAAAAGAAAAATCCTAGTTATGAGAGTCTCTCTCTCAACAATCCTCGTTCCCTTCAAACAGTTTGTAGAAACAGGGAAATGAATAGAGGCTGATCTGAACTCATCTTGTTCCCTAATTAGGAGGCGGGGGGGGGGCGGGAAATTGGCCCGCTGATTGAAATGACAAGCGGCTCCTTTCTAGGGGGAACAGGCTCCAACGCACTCGCGCACCACACACATGCACAAAAAGAAGTTTCTCTCCGCGGCCCAATTTCCGGGAATTTATTCCAGTTGTAAACCATTAGGTGCCAATTTTTCAAATCAACCTTATGATTCAAAAGCACCAAAAGCGTTTGCTGCCTAATAGACTCTGAAATATCTTCTACTGACTCGCAGCTGAGCAAACGGTATCTAAAAACATCTTAATAAGGCGCCTGCTATTCTTTCACCTCGCTTCCTACGAAAGGGGAAGGCAGCGTAAAGGGGACGGCGCCAACGGGGCCGCAGAAAATGGCCGAGGCGATTCAGCGGCGGGTGATCTTCCACTGCCGTGGGATGTTTCAGCCTGCCATCAAAAGCCGCTCTGCTGTGGGCCGCGTGCTTTTTCAGCCTCTGCCTATGCAAGGAGTCCTACGCCGCGGCCGGGGACGAGTGCAAGACTCAGCCTGGCCTTGGCTGTGCTCGACGCTGTGGTGACCCCGGCCCTGGTTGACTTGGCTTGCAGTGATTAATTAGTATGTCTTCTAGCCAAGGGTAGGGAGTCAGATGAGACTTCAAACCACGCTTCTGCTCTCACGTTTTCATTAAGGAGCCTAAGGCATCTGCCATAAGACGGCTCAGACCGTGAGCTCTGCAGCCAGGGCGCTCCGGCACCCACGAGCAAGCCTCGTGGTGCTAACAAGGGGATAGAGTGAGGAGGACTGAAATTTCCTGGACTTTCAAGCAGGATAGGCCTTCTTTCTTCCTCTGCTGCGCTCTCATGTAATGGCAAACTATCCTACCTTGGTGGCTGCACTGCAGGAAGAGACGCTCCTTGGGCAAAACGATCTATCTGGGCTTTCCTGGACTTGCCCAAAAGGTGAATTTGTCCCGTATACGTCACTATCCATCCCTGAAGTGTTTTAGAGGCAGAGGTGTCCTAAAATCGGCCTCGGTGGGGAAGCCTGATTATCCCCATCTCCCTTTTTTTGTCTCCTCTCCATGCACTTTTACATGGATGGCAAAACTAGGATTCATGACTCCTGTCTTATGCACTTACACGGCCATCCACACCACTACTAGAGCAGTCAAGTATCTTATGGTCCTTAACATAGTTATACATACAATACTCTAGTATGGTAAGGACAGTGTTGTTATCCCCATTGTACAGGTGGGGAACTGAGGCTCAGAGAGGCTAACTTGCCCAAGGTCAAAAAGGGAGACTGTGGCAGCTCAGGGAATTTATTCCAGGTCTCCTAACCACTCCTAACCTCTATTACATGAGGGTGAGATGGGCGTTGGGGGTGGGAAGAGGCGGTTATCTTAGGGGGTTAGTATTTAGAAAAGTCTGTGCACTGCTGTATTAAAAAAAGTCAGCTCTTGCCCGTCTTTGACAACGGGATGAGTGGAGAACGGACAGGCCACAAGGTACGGAGATAATGAAACCCAACCGAAACAGGAAACGATTGTCTTTTATCCCGAATATTTACAGCTTTTGTTTGTTTCTTTTGACCCCTATTTAACTCAGAGGAATCACAACCAGATGGAAGAAAACCTCTCTTTGCTCTAGGCTGAAGATCTCACCACCGCTTCCATTAAAGGCGGGAAAAAAACAGCCCGTACGCATCCGAGACACCTAATGAATCCTCCTGCAAAGCCGACAGCAAAGCACCCTGCACTTGTTTTCCTGATACTCCTAAATTTAAATAAAAGGAGCCTTTTAAGAAACTGTTGAGGACCACGTCTTACACCAAAAGAAAGCAAAAGAGGGCACAGGCCCATTCACCTCCCCCGTCTTTAAGCCCCAGCCCTACTTTCCACAGGATCTACATGCAGTTGCCTTTACAGATAGGGTGACCGTACGTCCTGCTCTGCCTGGGGCAGTCCCGGACTTCGAAGGCCGGCCTTGGACAGTTGGCAAAAATTAAAATAA
The DNA here is from genome assembly GCF_001723895.1 of Crocodylus porosus. NCBI lineage: Eukaryota > Metazoa > Chordata > Crocodylia > Crocodylidae > Crocodylus > Crocodylus porosus. The sequence continues at coordinate 11,872,317 of NW_017728932.1, read as the reverse complement.
AAGTGTCCAGGGGTGCAAGGCGCAATGCAGAGGGCAAGGCAAGCAGCGCTGCATGTGCGCCAGGCAGCTCTGCCTCCCCGCTGCACCGCGCCCAAAACCCCTGCCCATCGGCCTCAGCGGTGCCAGTGACTTAGGAAGGGGGGGGAAAAGAGGGGCAATGTCCCCCTTTTTACTGGATTGCCTTATGGTCACCCTATTTAAATGCAATGCCACGTGGATCAGAGGAGGATTTTGCTCTCCTTTTGTAACGAGCTAGCGTGGGTTTTTATGGGGCGGCGGGGGGGGGGGAATTAAATAAAAAAGCAACAGCCAGAAGTCCTCAAATATGCTCTTGTGTAAATGAAACAGTTGACTGCCTTTTGAAGAATGCTCTGAGTGGAGGGAGCATATTCGCCCGCCTTAAGCTCTGAACCAAGTTTTATAACCAAGATCTAAAGCCCCAAAGGGAAAAAAAAAAAAATTAGGCTTATAATGTTAATGCTGACAGATTTACCTTCCATTTTAATAGAACATCTCGGTACTTATGAACAGAAAGAGCCACGCTCCATAATCAACACTCGCACAATATCCACTTGACTATGTGAATCTCCCAACTCTGCTTGTATGAGCAGCTTATAGGAATTACAAAGCCTGAGCTAGCGAGGAGAGAGGGGATTACCGAAGGGCCACAGTTCATTCCACTTCTGCATCAACAAAATATGACCTTGATTAAATTAATAACAACAACTTAACATTTCATTTAAGCTGCGGCTTGAAAAAAAAGTCACAAATACCCACTTTCCCCTGTCCTCCTGCGGACAAACGGACACTTGTGCGCGCCGCCGTTGCAAAGCCGCTGCAAGTTCTTAGCCGGATTAATTTTTAATAAGTCAGCACTTTGTTTTTATGTACTTATTAAAATTTAAGACACCAAGTCATTGACCCCTTTAATTTTTCAATTGTTCAAACCACGATGTCGGGTTTGGCTAATTACGACAGAACAGCTGTTGGAGACGACCTTGTGATCAGTGGGAAAAGCGATAAAACGCCATCAGTCTGCTAAGATCCACAAGGGCTTTTTTTTTTAAAACAAAATTTAAATAAGATTGGGAATAAATTGCACAGAATAAATTCAGAGGGTAACTTGGGCGGGCAAAGCCTTGTGGCAGCCTAACGAATGACAGGCCCTGTTAGGCGTCTTACAGGATCCTTGTGAACTTCACCTTCGCTGCGGCCATGGAAATTCAGCAGCAATGCGCTGTGATTTGCCTCCAAAAGAAACAAGCCTGGCAGAAAGGAGTGAGCAGCACCGGGATCCTAAGGCTCACAAAGGAAATGCAACATCACGGGGCTATTAACACCTACTTGCATCTTTGGGAAAAGCAGCTCTCAGCGTTTGAAAGGGATAAAAATAAAAGCCAGACCTCCAAGCAGATCCGGCAGAAAGCAAAGAACTCTCTCTAACAGCCGCTGAGTGATTGAAGCGTCTGGTAAACAGTCGAACCTCCTCCAGAGAGGTTAGTCTCCAGCAGTTTCTGGGCTGACTTTTAGGAAGACGGGGGAAAATCATTCCTAGAACAACAACTAGCAAACAAACTCTCTCATCTTCAAACCAAAGGCAGGAACATCTAGAAGTTGCTGAAAATCAGAGTAACTTAGAATTGAAAAAAAAAAAGTTTAAAAAAAAAGGAATAAAGGCCTTTATGTCTATTTACACCAGAATGCTTCCCATAGTCGTTTGAGCAGAAATGAAGAGCAAAGCGAAAACGCTTGTAAGAGAGATCTTCCCGTCACCTCCCCATGCAAAAGACCTGCTTCTCTTCTTTCCATCAGCATTACTCCAGATACCCATTAGTGGGCACGTCTACACATGCATTAATGTGCTGTAGTTACTGCGCATTAAGTTTAGTACCTGTAATAACTGAACGTGCAGCAACCAACGCTACCGCACCAATGCACACTTTTTTAGAGAAGCTAATGTCCAGTAGACTAATCATACCGACTAATCATACTGGGCATTAGCGCAATAACTCAGCTTGTGGCACTACATGCTAATGCGCAGTAGGATTCATCCACGGCGTATGTAGCGTCTCGTGTAGACACATCCACTGAAGCCCTGTCTACACTAGTAAAGGTTTAGTGATACAGGTATAATAGCAAATACTCCTACCGGAGACAGTTTTGGAGAACTTTTACCTATAAAGCTTCCACAAAAAATAAGCTGTACTAGCAGAACGACTGGGGTTTTTTTTCTTAACCAGTATAATGGCCTCTAAAGGAAGGCTTTGGTCAACAGAGCTGTGTCAGCTAGGGGCTGCGATTTGTATTTTATTTTTTTCCATGCTCCTAATTGATCTAACGGTGCCAGGAAAACTTAAATTATTCCGGATTTCAAACAGCATAACTGACAAGAGAACCAGATCGAAAAAACTCTCAGAGTTGCAACAATAGCGGTCAGCGTACTGCAAGCTTTTAAAAAGGGGTAAGAATTCCTTTGAACTAAATTGTGAGACCACCAGCTGAGAAGAGTGCTGAAATTAGTGTGGCAATTAAAGAGGGCTGCTATAGTTACCTAAAGCCAAACAACAGTGCCACACAATGCCTGAGCACTCAGAGCCCATGGCTCTCGGACTCCAGGGAGAGTTTCCTGCCATCCACAAACAGCCCATACTGTATATATTATTCCCCCCTCGAGGAATCAATGATTCCTAAAGCAATCCCGGTATCATGTTAGAAAAGTTAGCACTGAGCCAGACATGACTTATAAAGGTGGATGATTACTCAGATGTAACATGGAGAAAGCAGAGTTTGCCATATTACCTACCAAGGCTCGCCGAATGTTAGACCTTTCCAAAATGGCAGGAGCTAAAGAGAAAATAAACCGCGTGAGGTTTGAAATATGCAGAAAGCCACCGAGAGGGAAATGTAATTCATCTTCAAGGACTGCCTAATAAAATTATGCCTATAATATATCAAGGCACATTATTACCGACTTTCCAACAGTACCGTTTTACTGCTCAACTTTTGCAAGGGTAAGTAAGTTTTAAGTACAAAAAAAAAGAGAGAGCAGCTTCTTTGAAGTGTCTGAATTTACCCACTAAATCCTGAAATCTGTCTCCCTCAGTAACCAAATACGCTGTAAAGATGAAGGACGCTGAACAGGGACTTAACAAACAGATGCTACAATTGAGAAGGAAAAGAGGTCCGTCTCGAATAGGAACCGATGGCACTTGCCAGTTGGGCCAGACAAGAGAGTTACCTATTACAGGAAGATCCTGAAAAATAGCTGTATATACAACGTTAGTATACTTGGAAGAGCATTTAAAAAGACTCTGGGATTTAAAAAATCCTGATTGTTGATATACAGAGCATCAGGGTTTGGAGATCTTTATTTAGATTTCATTAATGTTTAACACCACCACCCCACAAACACACCCACGCACAGACAGGTGCACACGCATAGTGCGACTGACTCCGTGCATGTTTATAGCAACATGACAAGACACTATTTTCGACGGCCCCTTCTGAACTTTTCCTCCAGTCAGCTGCAATGAACAGCCTGGGTTTCCTCTCCAACTTTTGGGTAATTATGCACTAGCAGATGTTCTTATTTTTTGGGTGATGGTAATAAAGCATTATCCACTAATTCAAACATGCAGCACCAAGAGCAGCTTTCTGCAGTTCATTATATCGTCTTATTTGCATGCGCGTGTGTATGTGTGCGTGCGTGTGTGTTGTTGCAGATACGCAGGCCTCCACATCTGTCATTGATGAGTCTGTGTTTATGTTGGAAGAACTGTACACAAAAATAATTTTTTTTTAAAAATGTGGCTTGTTTAAAGATGATATCCCTTCAATAGGACGGATTCTTTTATTCCTCGCTGGCCTGCATACGAAATACCAAGAAAAAAGAATTGCATTCATCTACTGTGTCTGGGTTTTTAGGACAGCAGCTGTTCAGGAAGTGGCGTGTGTATGCGTGTGTTTTTAAAGGGCGCTATAATTTACAGGTTATGGAACCAGATCTGCCTTCGAGTCAAGACCTGTTGGCAGTTGACTCTGGCAGGTGGTTATTACTACTGCATGCACGCGTATCAAGTCTCCTTCGTATGGGCTTATTCGATGGAGAGAACAGATTGCCCCCCTTTCCCTCACCTCGAGTCACCATCTCCTTACTGGGTGAAACAAGGGCTCTTATGAGTTCACGTGAAGCTGATACTACAGCACAAACGCTGCAAATGGCTACTGATGGATATGCACCTATAATCTGTGTATTTAAATCGGGGCCTAAAAACACTCTCCTACCACGCCGTCTTGCCACGTCTTCCAAGACAGACGTTTCTAACATAGTAAAGAAAGTTTTGCTGAGTCCAAGCCATGTCTTCCAGATGAAGGGCTGGCTGCCTGCCTTTGGACCGGTCGGAGAGAAGCCACCAGTTAGAAAAAAACTTCAATGCCCTGGGCAAATCTTTTCTTGCTTGCTTAGCTCGACAGTAAAACCAAGCACAGCCAGGGCAGGGGAAAAAAAAAAAAAAAAAAAATCAGAGGAGGAATAGGACCTCAGTATTGCTCTCTATCTAGCCAGCCAACAACATCACAGGATTATTGAGAGAAACCCACAACTGTGCACTGGCACACAGGAGGCAAACACACCCGTGTCTTAAAAAGACTCCTCTCCTTATGTGGCAAAGACAAACAGCCTAGGAAAATGGTCCTTGCCTTCGAGCTGCTACTGAGAATACCCTTCATACTTTGGAGGCTTCCTCACCCTGAGATGCCCCATTTGACTGGCATTGATCTGGAAAGGTTAAAGCCTGTTCCAAGGTCCAACCAGTTAAATCAACACTGAGTCTTCTTGGAGGCTGGGATGATTGATGGCAGACCAAAAGGACCGAAATGTGCAGTGGATCTTTAAGTGGAAAAATACTCCATACCTGGAAGGAAAACAGCTGTATGCAAGGTTACCTCGAACACCAGGAAGAAAATACCATAATCCTAACCTCAGGGCCCGGGCACATGACATGTTTAGACTGGTATAACCTGTCCTTTCCACTGGCATACTCCCTATATTGACTATAGGGAATACTTGATATCTGTGTTGAAGGGAAATAAGGAAAAGACAACCTCAGGAGGTCTGAATATACACATCAAAAAACGGAGCGGACTCACAGTGTGCAGCAGGACTCGCACGCTGGAAACTGGTGTAGAGCTACCCTGGGAAACATCTGAAGCCAAACTATACGGGTATAAGCTGCATGGATACAGGGGTCACTGGTCTGCGTCTATCCCAAAATAGGCCTTTCCTGGCTGCCATACCGACTAGTGTCGAGATGCTGAAAGAGTGCCAGCTGGGAGAGCTGCTCACCTGCCCACTCCAGACACGCTGGGGCACAAACCTGCTAGAAAGGACACCAGCGTTAACATGCTGCATGTCCAGGCTCTGCGTGCCCTTCCCAGCTGGCGCAGAGACCGAGCGCCTCGATGCATGATTTCATATTGCAGAAGGGAGACGCCCTAAAGGAAACCTGCCAAAACTTGGAGAGGGATGTAAGTTAAAGTGGCACTACCTTGATATCCACAGAGCGCTAGACAATCCTCATACCGACCCAGTCAAGGCATGGAGGACTTACGGATGAAACGCTTAAGGACCCCGGCCTGTTAAGAGGCTAAAACAGAGGTTACCAGCCCTTACTCCAAAAATCAAACGTCTCAGCTTAAAGTGACTTAGATGCTAGTGTAATTGCAACCGGCAGAGGATCTCCATTGCCTAGAAAGGGCAGAACTGAGATGCATCCTACCAGTTCTGCCTCGCCTCTTCCAGACGGGAGATCAGGAACCTCCGAGGGTCCAGATGCAAGAACTGGGGACAGGTAAGCCCACGAAGACTCAAACAAAGACACTACCTGGAGCATATGCAGCTCCCTGTTTGCCGCCTCTGTGTCTCAGCCACATCAGGGCTCTAAGTAAAAGGTTTCAGGCTTGCACAAAGCTGCAGCTACTGATGAATGAGGCAGCGTCAAAGCTACAAGATAAGCAAAAGACACCCAAAGGCACTAACGTCTCATCTTCAAACTATCGGCTGAGTGACAGGTGCATTGGCAGAGTTCCCCCCCCCTCTATCAGGACTGATGAAACCAAGGATAAATACAAGTCGCTCTGCAAGTAGCAATTATGATTTCAAACATGGCCGTGGTGGCAAATAAAATGGCTCGTTTTTCTGTTTTAAGAGTGGAACTGTGATCTTCTCCATGAATTCCCAAGGGAAATTTCCTCCAAAGCGGCATGCCAGGGTTTTCATTTCACCCCACCCACCCCATGGTTACCTCCAAGTACCCCCCCACTAACCCAACGCCCGAAAAAGGAAGCTCTCGTACTTCACCATCCCAACCACTACGGCTTGGAGACTCCAAACCTAGCTAGCAGCTGGCATGCTGAAGCCAAGAGGAAACCAAAATACAGGCCTGCTCTTCTAAAGCGCCAAACACAGGAATACAAAATTTAAAAAAAAACAAAAAAAAAAACCCACAACGGATTTTTTTTTTTTCTCCAGAAAATTGAAGAGATGCAACTTGGGGTTGAATCCTGGCTGGTGGCGCACTCAAGCACATGCCAGCAAGCCCAGCAAACACAAAGCCAACCTCAGGAGCAAGGGGGAAGCAGTGTCCCTAGATGTTTGCTGCTTCCCAAAACACTGCATATAAGCAGAGGTTTGCAGAATTGCCAACGCAGGAGCCTTTCATTGCCTCGGCTCTGCCCTTCTTAAGTCATGAAGATACTCCGCTTGGTGTGATCACCATCACATAGAAGGGGGATTGAGCAGAGAGAGAACAGGGGATGCTCCCAGTATCAAATGGGAAGCCAGTGGCAGAGGAAAGACTTGAACCCAGATCTTCCAATTCCCATACTAGCACCCCACGCGCCGGGTGATGGTCTTTTTTTACCATCAGTGCTGAGAGGAACAGCCAAGGAAATGTGTTTTTCCTACAGATCATCTAAGGATTACATGTTCTTTTGGAGGTTACATTTCCCAACCCTGAAATAATAATAATAATAATAAAAAAAAAAAAAAAAAGCTCTGTGCGAGGTGCCTTCGAACACTTATTCCATTTTTTTTTTTTTCCGGCTGAAAAGCTGTATTTAAAAGATATTTTTTAATGCACTTGGAGATGACAGCTTAACTGTCAAAAGGATCGAGAGCAAAAGCTCCTGTACCTCCATTAAACTATAACTGCTCAACAATTCTGGCAATCTGCTCTGAGGACTCCTGACAAGGGGGCACGCATAACACGCGCAATCCCATATGCTTTTAAGCCACCCAGAAGTAGCATGTTTCTCTGACACGTCTACTCCTCCTCTACTAACTAGATTTTACATGTAAGTGGTAGCTCTGGCATACGGATGATTGTCACTTAAAGTTTTAATGAGTCGCCATCTGTATTCTGCGCTGCAGAAGCAGAGGCTGTTCAACTCCCGCGCCGTCCAAGAACTTAAAATGTGCGTGCAACACGTTGCAAGGTGATAGGAAATGATACCGCCCGAGTTGAACAGTTTCAACCTTGCAAGCAGATGTCCTGGCAATGGTAAAAAAAAAAAAAAAAGACAGTAGTATTAGACCTTTTGGCTTGAAGTTACTCTTAAATTATTATCTGAAAGACGTGGCTTTTACTGGCTAGCTCTAGATTTTAAAATAAAAAGCTTAACTCTTAGGAAAATGCAACGCTTATCATCCCCTCCAAGTTTCAAGGGAACTTTGTGCTCGTCCATCCATGCGCCGCGTTACCCAAATAAATCCAACCTACCAGGCTGAGTAAGAAAAATAATTGCTCGGTTAAGAGGGCCTCTCCGTTTTATGGACAATGAAAAGCCGAGCTTTTGTCCCTCCAAAGTTCACAAAGTCATACATCACCCCGGCTGGCATGTTTACTCCTGAAGTACCTCAACTGCTGCAGCTGTCTCAAAGGATTTAAGAAACTAGGAGCCAACAGGAATTTTTCATTAACAACTTGGAGAGCAGAAATCAATGGTCCCCTCAGCGCCGTGTCATTTCAATGGGGACGGAGGGGGGG
>NW_017728932.1:11839504-11863582 GCF_001723895.1 Crocodylus porosus | reverse complement strand
CATATAAGCAGAGGTTTGCAGAATTGCCAACGCAGGAGCCTTTCATTGCCTCGGCTCTGCCCTTCTTAAGTCATGAAGATACTCCGCTTGGTGTGATCACCATCACATAGAAGGGGGATTGAGCAGAGAGAGAACAGGGGATGCTCCCAGTATCAAATGGGAAGCCAGTGGCAGAGGAAAGACTTGAACCCAGATCTTCCAATTCCCATACTAGCACCCCACGCGCCGGGTGATGGTCTTTTTTTACCATCAGTGCTGAGAGGAACAGCCAAGGAAATGTGTTTTTCCTACAGATCATCTAAGGATTACATGTTCTTTTGGAGGTTACATTTCCCAACCCTGAAATAATAATAATAATAATAAAAAAAAAAAAAAAAAGCTCTGTGCGAGGTGCCTTCGAACACTTATTCCATTTTTTTTTTTTTCCGGCTGAAAAGCTGTATTTAAAAGATATTTTTTAATGCACTTGGAGATGACAGCTTAACTGTCAAAAGGATCGAGAGCAAAAGCTCCTGTACCTCCATTAAACTATAACTGCTCAACAATTCTGGCAATCTGCTCTGAGGACTCCTGACAAGGGGGCACGCATAACACGCGCAATCCCATATGCTTTTAAGCCACCCAGAAGTAGCATGTTTCTCTGACACGTCTACTCCTCCTCTACTAACTAGATTTTACATGTAAGTGGTAGCTCTGGCATACGGATGATTGTCACTTAAAGTTTTAATGAGTCGCCATCTGTATTCTGCGCTGCAGAAGCAGAGGCTGTTCAACTCCCGCGCCGTCCAAGAACTTAAAATGTGCGTGCAACACGTTGCAAGGTGATAGGAAATGATACCGCCCGAGTTGAACAGTTTCAACCTTGCAAGCAGATGTCCTGGCAATGGTAAAAAAAAAAAAAAAAAGACAGTAGTATTAGACCTTTTGGCTTGAAGTTACTCTTAAATTATTATCTGAAAGACGTGGCTTTTACTGGCTAGCTCTAGATTTTAAAATAAAAAGCTTAACTCTTAGGAAAATGCAACGCTTATCATCCCCTCCAAGTTTCAAGGGAACTTTGTGCTCGTCCATCCATGCGCCGCGTTACCCAAATAAATCCAACCTACCAGGCTGAGTAAGAAAAATAATTGCTCGGTTAAGAGGGCCTCTCCGTTTTATGGACAATGAAAAGCCGAGCTTTTGTCCCTCCAAAGTTCACAAAGTCATACATCACCCCGGCTGGCATGTTTACTCCTGAAGTACCTCAACTGCTGCAGCTGTCTCAAAGGATTTAAGAAACTAGGAGCCAACAGGAATTTTTCATTAACAACTTGGAGAGCAGAAATCAATGGTCCCCTCAGCGCCGTGTCATTTCAATGGGGACGGAGGGGGGGAAAAAAGAGAGGGAGGAGAAATCCTAACAATACATATACCACGGGCAGCTTGCCAGGCGACAACACGCACCGGCTCCTCCTGGACATTTCATCTCACAAATGAGTCTCAAAGTAATTGCTCCCAATAAATTACCTGCGTGCGCGCGGATTACCGCGATAGGCCTGCTTGCTTATTTATATTTTTGCACGTCAAAACGGTTCGCCGGAGGACGCTAATGAAAAGACAAATGGGCGCCAAAGAGAAAGGCGGAGGGGGAGGATTTTGCGCCGGGCTTTTCAGAGGCCCAGGACAGACATCTCAGGCCGGCTCAAGCCACTTTCGACTTCCTTCGAATCCAGCCAGTGGAGGGCTGCTCCAATATAAGACGGGCATCTGTTCAAGTTACGGCAGCCCTCCAGACACGCTTGCTCCCCTGCCCAACAGGACCCTTCCCGGGGTGTAGGAGAGACCCCAGGACGGGAGGGGGGAGGGTTTGCAGTCGGCCAAACGCTGAAATGCACTTTCGGATCATCTTGCAAAACCTATTTCTCTGGGAAAAAAATTAAACTCATTCCAGATCAAAAGCACCTTTGACGAACTGAGACGCGTTTGCGCATGCATAATGAGGGCCATTTCACGAGCACTCACTGGAACAGGTAACATTAATAAATCTCTTATCACCGGGTACGCGAGGGTGGGAACTTACAGCCTATCAGCTACAGGCCATGCGAAAGCTCAACCCTGCAGCGAATGGAGGGTACCCCCCTATACTTTCAAGGAGGGGTAAAAATTTGGGTAAGTGCACAGTGACTACAGAGTAGCTGACTCTGTATGCTCACCTCCCAGTAACCCGAGAAATATTTCATTTTCTACATCTCTTGCAAACACCAAATTAACTCTAGCTTCGGCCTTCTGCTGTCGAAAGGTTGTCTCCATCAGATAAATCCAGCTGGAAAAAATACTAAGAAATGAAAATACAGAATAATCACATTTACTGGAATGGCATACTATTAACCTTGTTCTTGTGCTTCCAGGTTGAAAACCCCTCACCTGAAGAATACAAAAAAATAATCTTGCATCAAATAGATGGCCAGCACCTCACTGCTCCCTCGAGACAGACACCAGAAGATTGAAGTTAGTGTCCTCCAACATAACAGCACATGCAACCAGGTTGGAAAGAAAGTGGAAGTTGTATAAAACTGCCCTGAAAAGCTGGATAACTGGAGGCAATGGCTTCCGATTTAAGGAGCCCCGTCCTAACTTTTGATTCAAGCGGCCCAGTCTTGCGCTCGAAGATGGGTAGGCGTTACAGTATTTGAGGCTACTAATAATTTAGAAAATACTAACATCTTACATATGCATATTCAGACCTCCTGAGGTTGACTTTTCCTTATTGGTCTTCAACGCCGATATTAAACATTCCCTATGGTCAGTAACCCCATTAAGAAAAGCAGGTTCCCGGCCGATCTGCATTCAGAAAGCGCAACCTTGCAAAGTTCTGGAGCTGCTAGAAAGCAAAATGTGCGCTGCACAACACGAGTGGCTTTGGACAGGCATGCATAATACAGCTGGCAATTAAATCAAATCTAGGACTTCGTGATGACACTGTTTCACAGACTGGTACGCCAGCAATGGGTCTTGTGCGGTACAATTAAAAAAAAAAGGGGGGGACATAACCTACTACAGCCTCTCAGGCCAGGAGTCCAGAGACAGGTTTTATTCCAGGCTGTACCACTGATTTCCTGTCGGACCAAGGACATGTCATCAAACCCCTCTGATGTCTCCCCTTCCTCCCACGTAAAAGGGGATAATGTGCTTTGAGCATGACTTTCCGTTGCCCTGAAACATTTGCAGCCATTAGCACGAGAGCAAAACAAACAGCGTTCTTCCAAGGCAGAACAGGCATGTTTTGCACCTATTTTCCAGCAATAAAACAATAACATGAGAGGCAGGGCCACGAGGAATCAGCCCATTTGTGATCTATGCAATAGAGTAACTAGTCATAAAAAAAAGAAAAAGAAAAAGAAGTATTGGAGACGATTCCCTATGCATTGAAAGGAATATGGTTCTTGTATGAAGAGAACCAGTCAAAAACCTTCAAACACTCCTAAAGCGCACCTAATAGATAAGCATAGAGCAATGGTTATATTCTTATAAGTGGATTCTGCTTTCTGAACCAAGTGATGCATGATGGTGAACTAACTTGGTTTACTTTTTGTAATCAGACAGCTCCAAACAGAGCCCTGGAGTTTGATTCTGTTTCCAAAATCCAACCGCTGGGAACAAGACCTCAGAAAGGTTTTCACTGGCATCCCAGGGTTATCAGTGCCATCCCACAAAGTTACTTATTTATTTTTTAAAAATGGGGTAAACCTTGCTTCACCTCCACACCCCTGAGATAAATCGCGTCTATACTCCGGCGGGACAGAAGACCTGTCTTTAGCCAGCAAGCCCAGCTGGCCAGCACCGTCGGGAGCGCTCATCTCCACCTTCCATGCTGAGATCTGGGGATGGCTGAAGAGGAGACAGCAGACTAAACTATGCGGGCAAAGATTAGGAAACTCCAATATTCGGCAAAGTGAGCATTAGTCAATCTTCTGCTAGGATTACATAAAACTTGTTGAATGTTAATATATGCTGCCTCCATTCTCTAAACTGCTTATGAACACTATAATTTTCTTCACTAAAACACTGTCTAATAGCACCAATCCCCCCTTCTAATTATAGATGTCTCTTATGCATTACAATCTTTATACAATTAAGCCCACTTAAAAGAATGACTGATTAAATAAAAAAATTTTTAAAAAAGTGTTTAAATAACATTTAAGGTTGTGACGCAAAACGACAAAAGCTCAGGAAATTGAAAATTAAAGCAGGCACTCTATCCTGAAATTAATACCAATGAGTGAAACGGCAGCCCTAACTTTCCAACCTGCATCAGCAATCTAAGTTTTCAACGGCAATGGAAAATCCGCATGCCGGCATTTTACATACACACACACACACACATACATACACACATACACATACACTCACATACATACACATACACACTTATACACATACACACATATATACATATACATATGGTCCTTCTGTGAACTGCGTACAGAAAAGCATTCATCCCTTCTCGGCACGGTCCTTGGAATAAAACCAGCTGGTCTGATTTCAAGCGCAAAGCGCTTCTACAAGAAATGTTACTGAAACTTCATGTCTAATTTAGGCAAAGGGTTCTCTAGGTAAAAATATAGTGAGACAGAAAATCAACATTACTGGAAAGGCCAGAATTGCTGCTCCAAAGCCACCCCGGGCTGACTGTGCAAACAAATACGTATTCTAGAAACACGCTGATGAAAACCCTGGCCCCACCAAAGTCAGGGGGAGTTTTGCCTTTTGCCCACTATCCCTTCTGAATTGTTTCCTCCGTGTCCTTCCTTTACCCTCCTCTTCCGGTTCCCCCCACGCCTGGTTGCCCTGTACCTGGAAGCCCCAGCTTTGGCCCCAACCACCAGCCTCATCCTTTTTATCCAAATCCCTCCCTCGTCGGTGCCCACTAATGCTAGCCTCTGCCTGGAGAAGTGCCAATAATTATTTGCACTGTGGAAGGACTCGGCGGTCCCAGTCGTAGCGCGCTACCTCAGGACGCCGGGAGCTGTACAAACACAGAAGGAAAAGATAGCCCCTGCCAAAAGGCCTGACAACCTACCTACATGTAAATATCTAGATTATAACCCCCTTGGCGCAAAGTATCATCTTCCTTGGTGCTGGACACAAAAGTAATCTCAGAAGAATGGTCCCTCTGCAGATCCCTTAAAAAATATTATCTTAGCCTAAGGCCTGGGATAATTAAAACTTAATTAAATTAGGTTGCAGCCAAGAGCACCTCTTTGGGTTGGAGGCTTCGGCTTCTCTAGGCAGGGCTCTGCCGGCAGAGATTTGGTTGTAGGAAGAGGGACGTTAATGAAAATCAGCCCTCGCAGAATTATTCTCAGATTTATAGCAGGACGCCGGAAATAGACAACGGCGCAAAATGCATTAAGTGATCGGATTTGGTGTGTGCAGAGATGCGTCTGCGCTGGAGGACGTGCAAGCTGGCTTCCCTGCCGGAGAGAGGAAAGGGGAGACTCCAGCTGCCCTATAATGAAACCATGAGGTTTGCAATCCCCAGCACAGTTCGCACCGGGGCACCGGGATGCTATAACCGGGCCAGGGGGGTTTTCCCTTGGCACTCTGATCCTTTGGACGTCGAGAGGTTCCTTCAGGCCACCGGCCTCCCTCGCTCGGGGCTCTTGCCTCCGAAAGCTTCACCCCTTCCTTGCGTGGGGAACGCGCCGTAAAGCGGCAGCGGCCTCCCGGGTCCTAACGAGGGTCTCTACCATCCTGGGAAAGCAGCTGCCGCACAAGCTCGTTAGTCGAAATCAACAGCTGCTGCTTGCGGACACATGATATAATCGCGGGGGCAAAGATCTGAAACGAGATGGAGACGTCTACCCCCGGCCCCCCGCATCTTTCTGAGCGCAGGGCGAGCCTGGGAGGCAAAGCTGCGGGGCGGACTGCCGAGCGCGTGGGGAAAACAGCGGAAACCAGGGGAAAACAGCGAGCGAAAAGCGCGGTGCCGCCTTTCCGACGGGCTGCGCCCACCTTCAGCTCCCGGGTATCGCGGGCAGCAATAAAGGTCTTGTCAACGGGAGCGCAGCGAGCTTCTCCCCAGACAGGCCCGTTTTCGTCCTCGGACAACTTTCTCCCCCGCTGCTCCGGCCGCAGCAAGATTGTTCGCACCTCCTGCCCGCTCCGAAACGAACGGCGCTGATAACAACCTGACCGAGCCTGCCTGGGCCGGCTTAAAAATGTAGGGGGGAGCAGGGGGGGGAGGAATAACAAATGGTGCCTCTTTCACAACAAAATGAGATGTTTCTCTAGCGGCCGGCAGCTGTGCATCCCCAGTTGTCAGAGGCACACTTGGAGGAACCAGCACGGAGTCGGGAGGCTTGGCTGTGCCACCGACTCACTGAGCGACCACGGGCATGTCACTTCACTGCTCTGTGCCAGTTCTGCCCCCCTCTCCTTATACAACGGGGATAATATTTCAGTGCAGGTCCAGCCAAATCAAAGCTGAGAACTTGTGGACTTCCTTTCCCCATGCGTGCTCCTCCTTGTCCGTCGGGAGCTGGCCCAGACACTAGATGGAGACAAGCACACGCTGAGCCATCGTGTTATGCTTCTTTCCCACCTTGCTCTGGCCTTAAGCAAAGCCAAACACCTTCCGCTCCAGGACATAGGAGACTGGCTCACATATGTGGTGGGGGGGAGCTCTTGTTTAATTCAAAACAAATGCAGTCACCAGGGTAGATGGCATAATCTGGTTGTTTGCCTGTTTAGCGCGCTATTTGCTTTCCTGCTTTACTTTCTTTCTGATGTTGCTTAATTGTGAGCGAAGCAAACCAGGTCTCTGATGTTACCTTCTGTCTATAAATTGGAAGACTCGTCTGCAATCGACATGTGGCAATTAAACGAGTGTTTACATTACACCTCCTTTCTAGCCGACAGCAACAGAGCACAAGGCCACCCACACATTAGCTGGGCATTTCACAAAACAGGCGTAATGGAAAGAGACACCCAAATGCTTGATCTGTGCACGCAGTGCGGCTAATCTCCATTCTGCCAGCTCTGGCTCTAGTCACGGATGCTTTGGGCTGTACGGGACGCGCGAATCCATCCAGCCCTCTTCTGTGGTGCTGGAGGGCGTTTTCCTACTCGCCATCAGTATGGCAGGAGCTGCAACCCAGCTCAGAGCCCCCTTACGCAAGGCGCTGCACAAAATACAGCCGAGGCCTATAAGTGGGATGCGCACTGAAGAGCAGAAGGGGACTTGGTCGTGTATACAGCGGATTAATCCCAACGCAGTGTTCGGACATGAACTCCCAGATATAAGCGTGAGTGCATTCAAAGTTCACCATGCATTAAAAAAAAAAAAAAAAAAAGTGGCATTGCGCCAGCATTATAAATAGTCAGGTTTATTTTTAAGCTGGCCATAACAGAGTGCAATCACTTGGGGCTTTCTCTCTTTTAGCTCCCTCTGTCACTGCCGTGCGCAGACTTCTGCCCGACCTTCTCCGGCTCAGCGTCTAGGGCAGGGCCCGACTCTGACCTGGCTGGTCAGGGTAAGGAAACAGCTGTGCTGTTTACTTCCTCGCTGTTGCAGTTGTGGGGTATGCATGTCATGCCGTGCACCTGCCCAGCTCCTCGCCTCCGAGAGCGATCCCCCGAAGAAAACCTCACGAGAGCCCCGTTTGAAAGAAGTGCCATGGGTCTCACCCAGCAACGGTCGAGGCTGCGCTAGAGACCCTCAGAAGATACAACACTGCAGCTGAGCAAGAAAGGAAGGACTAGATTCATCTGTGCCAGGCCTGCGTAGAGGAGGAATCCCCTTTTCGTTACAGCGTGCAATGAATATTAGATGACACGTGAAAGAAATTCAACCACAGCTTTTATTTACCATTGCACATATGGGCTGATGGATATGGCAGGCTACCAAGCTGGTGGCTAAGCTGGCCAAGTTTGCTTTTAATACTTCTGGTCACTATTATATACCGTGCGTAAGAATGAGGCCGGCTTCCGAAGCCCATCAGCAGGGCGATTATAGTAATTTGGATGTCAGGTTTCACCCCTCGCCCAGTCCGGCTGGATCATGACGAGTGGGAACGTGGGCACACGCACCGACGGAGGGGCAGCAGCTAACCACACAGCCAGGACACACCCGTAGCTGGTTAGCCGCCAGCCTCCACCCCAGAAGTGGCTGCCCAGCCCAACAACCTGCCATTGGATTAGCTGCTCTTTAGCAAATTGTGCATGCAACTGCTGCTAGGAGAACAAGACGGGACTGCAAAACGGGGGTGACAACATTGCTCTCCTCCAGCAGCACTGGGGGGGTAAATGAATTAAAGGCTGTGATAAACCCAGGCACCCCAGAGACAGACTTGCAGAGCAGCAGCAAGTGGGTGCCCTCAGCACAGCTCCACAACCTCATTTCTGACTTGGCCGCAAGCAGAGCATGAGCAGGTGGACTGGTAGGCCGGTTAGCAGTGCTTCTTGGGGTGCTGGGAAAGGGGAGTAAGCTCCCTCGGGTCACAAGACCTCATTGAACGGTGCAGGATTCGGTTCATCTATTTGGGAAGGCCAGCTATAGCCCGGTGCGATAGCTATCGAATCATCCATGCCCCTAGGAGAACCCACCTCCCCCTTTCTGAGATGCTAAGGTTATTGCCACGGTTAGCTTGTCTGTACAGGCTGATTTTAAAAAAAACAAACTCTTAACCAAAAAAAAAAAAAAAAGTGATCTGCTGGGCACCTTTTAAAACCAAGTTGTCACTTGCTAAATTGTTATGACCTTCCTTTCTCCCTCTTCCCCCCACCCCCAGTCACGAGCAATAGAAATTAAATTGATTCAGTCTATCAGTGCTCTGCATCTAAGTGATTAAATTCAGCCACTAGAAAAATCTGTTTTGTGCTGCATCTGAGAAACAGAAGCCCTGTCGCTGGATCCAATCCTACAGGCCTCGGACTGGGAGAAGGTGGCGAGAGCGGGGAATCAGAGGTAAAATACAGACCGTGTCATTGTAGCTCTATCGCAAGCATCATCTTTTTTTTTTTTTTCCCCCCCAAGAAAGGAGTCTGGTTACTGGAGATGCCGCTAAACTGGCTTTCCCAGTCATTGGCACAGATGGCACAGCCCAAGGAAAAGGAAACAGGAGCTTAGAACTAGCACCATCGGCAGGAACTAGCACCATCGGCAGCACCTCGATGCCAAATATTTGGTTCACGTAGCATGCAGGTAAGGGTGGGGAGTCAGGGACACAGGAGGCCATCCAAGTTTAGCTGCCTAAGGTTTTTTCCCCATGTCTTTTATATGAAGACAACTAAAATACAGCGCCTAGAAGGGAAGCCTGGAGGGTTGCTGTGCTCGCAGTCTTCAGATAGCAGGCTGTAGAGGATGGAGGTTGCATGGAGAGGTGTATTGCTGGAGGTAAGCGAATGAAAAGCAAGGGGTGCGGGGGAATTAGGCACCAGAAACCCAGCATGTGCGTACCCTCACATGCATCACACGTGTGTACCGTCACATCATGGAAGCCCAGGGGAGCAGGGCACCTGGCAGGGGGCTCGCGAGACCTGGGATTTATCTGCAGCTCTGCTCCTGGACTGCCAGTGATTTGTGCCAATCGTCGCTTCTGCTTCTCCGTGGGTTAAATCTGGATCATTTTTACCTACCTCTGTGAAGTGCTTTGATTGCTGGCTGAGAAGTAGGCATTAATGCATGTTGTGATATGCTGATTTGCCCCAGCCTCGCTCTCTTTCGGAGAGTTAGGTTACAGAACAAATGCAAGAGCAGAGAAAAACTGTACAGAAATAAAACCGCCTGAAAGCTGTTCAGCCCTCATCCTCCAAAAGTTCGTCGGTTCCTGCGTCTGTGGGATTTCTGGCACGGCTAGTGCTCTGACCTCACCTGACCTTACCCAACTGCATCAAAAAGACCTCATCTAAATAGGTCATTCCTCACAAAGGGAGTAAAGTTCAGGGGGAGCTAAAAAGACCTGCCTTCTCCTCACCAACACCGCACAGCATCCCTGCTAAGAAAGAAAAATAACTATGCTGGTACAGAGACAAAATCCTTTGGAGGAGAAAAATCCAGATTGTCTGTTGCAGGACTTGAATTTTAACCAGAACAAGTATGCAAACACATCTGGAAACCCACATGCAAGTCACCGTGTCTAAAGAAAAAATGTCTCCGCTGCCTATTGTTCTTGGGAGTGAAAGGAAAGCGCTAACAGTCATTGAAGTTTCTTGGGTTTTGTTTTATTTCCACTCAAGATAGGATCTAGCAAAAAACAAAAACAAAACAAAACAACCCCAAAAGTCCCACAGAGTAAATTAGAGAGATAATTTTTATCCTTCAATGAAGCTTACTTATCAAACTGGCCCCACTGCCTTATCCAAGCCCTGTCAACTAAGGGTTTTACTCTACCCTCGTAGCCAAGAGCTGTCAGCTGAAGATCAAATGCCCTTCATGTCACCTCTGCAAAATGCCACATCACCTTCCTTAAGCACATTTTTCTTACTAGGCCCATAGCTGGAATACACCTGCATGGGCCACATCCACAGCGGGTGTAATCCAGCAAACCTCCATCGGATACAGTATTGATTTGCACCAGGTGGGGCCATAGCCAAAAGTTCACAAGCTGCATCCTGTCCCCCGTCACAATGGCTGATGCCACCTCCAGCAAAGCCTCCCTCTAATGACCGGGCAGAGAGCTTCCTCTTAATTGCTTTTTTGCATGCTGTGTACCTTCTTCACCGAGTCTTTTTCCCCCCCACCATAAGATCTCATCTATTTGCTACTATCCCTTTCACCGAGGAAGTTTCCTTCCTTCCTTCCTCCCCTCCCCGAGCAAATTGCTCGACACCTGTCTGTCTCTATTCCATCACTTTTGCCATGTGTCAGCACGCGGGGCCTCTCGTTTGCCATCTTGGGAAAATACCTGCAAGATTCAGGGAGCTGCCGTGCAGAAGATGCTACCTAAGTGGCAGGCAGGCTCGGGCATGAAGCGTTCCCCTTCTTTATTTATTTTATATTTGGCTTAATGACAACTTCGCATTAAACACACTGTCCTTGAGACTGTCATAAAAGATTAGGGAGCATAAAAACAAACTACTTAATTGCAGGCAGGTGTGCAAAGCTGTTTTGCCCCTTCTCTAATGTTCTCTGTAAATACATATGGGGGGGGTGGAAATCAACCCCGGGAGAGAACAGGTAACACAGAAATATGTGAGGCTAAACCTCAATCCCTGTGCTTTACATATATTGCACGCACACCCGCTCTGACATGATAGCTACAGACTAATGTCCAATGTTGTCACTGTGAGATGAGCTGCAGGACTGCGGGCTGTATTGCGTAAAGTCAGACCGATCCCAGGGGAGTTCAGAAACCATGGTGATGAGTGGGATATAAATGCCTAGATAGAGAGAGGAAAAAATAAGAATAAAACCCATGGAGGAGCCACTTCAGCAATCCAGACACCCCCGGACAAAGCTGAATTTAAAGAAACAGGCCTGCTTCATAGACCGGGGAGTGCCACAGCCCGTCCCAGTTGAGTTGCAATGCAAGGCTGCGTACTGCAAAGAAGGATACCGTGCAGAAAAGTACAATTACTGCTCACCGGCTTCTCCTCTAACATCTTCTGAAACAATATATGCTGGGAATACATGGAGTGCACGCCTACGAGCGAGCCAGGTTGCTCCGCACAAAAAAAAAAAGAGGGTCTGCACAAAGAAGGCACAAGTTGGTGGAGCTGTTATATAATCTGCCCAAAGGGGAGTGAGTGTGCTTTCTTTTAAGCTGTGCTAATTTATTTACAGTTCACTGGGTGGAGAGAAATTTCTCCTTCTCCCACTGCTTTCCGAGCACTCTTTGTGCTGAGCAATGAAACGCCGGGCTTGATTTCAACATACTCGAACCAAATTCAAGTTTCCCCTCCCGTACACCCGAAGAGCAGAAATAATAAAAAATTCACCCACCAACACATTTGATTGAGTGCTGCAAATTAACATCCTTCAAGTTCAACTACACAACTCTAAAGAATACGGGACAGATTAGTTAATGTTTGGACAGCACTCTGGAAATGTAAAAGTGCGGTATAAGTATTATTAGTAGTAGCAGTCGACTGAGGACGCCTTCTACATTTACCATCTGGGAAAAGAACGGCTCTAAACCGTCTGTTTGTAGTCCAAGTGCACTTAACATTTTCCAAATACTCTCCCAATCAACTACAGATGGTACAAGACCTTCACTTCCTTTCCCCATTTCACCTTAGCTCCCAAAGGGGGTAGGGGGTAGGTAAAGCCGGGACTTTAACCACTTGTATGCCAGGACTGCAAAAAACCCTTCCACCCCACAACGGCAAAGCCTTCTGCCAGCAGATTCAAGTGCAGGCAATTCCTCCACTTTCCCATGCAAGCCACTGACACAGTAAAACACACCGCCTCGCCCTTCTTGAGCCCATACGGTACACTGGATAATTTGGTCCACATAAATATTTCAGTGGCACCATAAGCAAGCCATTCTTCCTGGGCCCAGGAAGAAACCGCGGTGCAACACAGGTGTGATGGCCGCTGTGCCGCGGCACGCCAATGAGGATGCTGCGCCGAGCATCTTTTGGTGGCGGAGTCCGTCGCGGCACAGAGAAGAGCAAGATTTAAAAAAAAAAGCACAGGGCACCCTCTTTCTTCCAGGCACCAACACCAGCAGAAATAAGGCTGCAGATGTAAATCAGAATAGCCCCATTGCCTTCAATGGAGCTCTGCCCATTTACAGAGGCTGGCCAAACATCTCTAATCCTTTGAGTTTGCGAGACCCTCTCGTATCGCCACAGGGGAAGGCCAGGTATCGCATTATACAGCAAGAGTGTAAAACGGCATCAGAAACGCTGCAACTGTCCCTCATGCCAAACTCCACCTGCGCCCTGCTCTCCGCTGCCTCGCTACAGCACAACTTCCTTGAGTTGCTCTTGATTTATACGGGTGAAAATGGAGGTCAGAATCAAGCCTCGGGTCCGGACAGCAGTATTACTGCAGCACTTTGCTCCACCTATACGTTTTATGGCATAACGTTTAGGTCAACGAATCCCATGCTAACCTGTATTTGTAACAGGAAAAGCAGGAACTGAACAGGTGACCTATGAGCCAACGAGCCGTTGCCTCCTACGCTGCCTGATCAGCGATGCCCAACCTTGCGCCCGACCGTCACCAAGTTTTGGCACATACTTTCCAAAGACTTTTGTTGGGAGAGGGTGTGGGGTTGGGGGTGGAGATAAAAACAATTCCTGAAGGCAACTCCTTATTTTCTTTAATAACCAGAAAAACCACAGCATATAATAATGTTTAAGGTGCATCTGCTTGCAGTTCTCCGCTACATGAGTCGGCGACACGTGAGGGCCGGCTGGCGTGGTATTTAGCAGACCAAATGAGATCACTGGCCCATCGAGTCCAGCCTCCTGCTTCTGGCAGCTGTCAGTAGCTGCTGCTTCAGAGACCGGAAAAAAAATAAAATAAACCCCAACCTAAATTATAATGGTCCTAGCCATTTGGGCAAGACTGCGTGTGACCCAATTAGTACGGAGAAAACACTCATTCAGAAGCATATGGCCGCATGCTGGATGTCCCTCAAAGAGCGGAGGTGCTGAATGCATAATGAAGCCTTTTAACAAGTACTGGTCATACCTGGCTCTGTGCATCATTAAGCCTCACGTGGGCACGCTCTTATCCCTCAGCGATTAATGAGGCAATCAGATTTGCACTTGCTGCCGGGAGAGAAAAGCGAGGAGGGGTTTTTGTTGCTCTTCCCGAAAATCTTGGCAAGCCCCGATTAGGCCGGTGGATGCTTCCCCTTCTCTAAATTCGCTCCCTTGAAGTCTCCGTGACAGGTTACGAGCAGGGAGACGATCAAGGTCACCTGGTTACAAGTAGCCTTTAGGATTTATCGCCTGCGACTGCCCACAGGGCATGCAGCCCCACCGTTTCCAGCGGGTGCCTCCATTTGGGGGGCAGCCAGTTTTAAGCACCTCATTTGCAGGCAGCGGCAAGCCACCGCTTCTCTGAAAACCAGCCCCCTTCGGACGCTTCAGCTCGGCCACCCAAACGCCGGTGTAATGTCCACGCTGCCATCAGGAGAGATGCATTCAGCTCAGGTACCTACAGCTGCGAAGCTGCGGCGTTACCTGCTAAGTAAGCCGCCAGGGTCCTACGCAGGGGCTCGCACGGACGGCGCCCGAGCACCCGAGCCAGCAGAGGCGGCGATGCTGAAGGTTGCAGGGGGGTATAGACCTTACGGGGCGAACGATGCATCTCATCGCATGCCGGCTCGGGACAGGGGCACGGGCTCAAACCAGGTGCTGAGAAACGCTGGGGCGAGACCGACCTCTTCTTCCCACGTGGCTTTGAGCTAAAGCGAGAATATCTGCTTGGCCGTTTCAGCAGGCATTTAGGGCCATCTCTCCACTTCATCGTTAAGAAACAAGCCCGACTCCTTTACCTGCACTTTAATCAAACGAATAGCAAGGCCCCTCAAAACAGCCCATCTACACGAAGGGTCAGGTAAAGCACTCGCTCAGAAGGAGAAAGCGCGTTAGCTCTGCTCCCTCTCACCGAGACCCCCTTTCCCTCCCCACCGTGCATGCGACCTCCAGGGTCTCGTGACACGAGGTCACGCCAGCAGTGGGAAAGCTTTGCCTCTGTCAGGGGCAACTCTTCTGACGGTGGCTGGTATGACCGATATTCGGGAACTCGCAGCATCAAAAGACAAGGTCACATTCCAGCGAGTCAGAGCCCAAAAGACAGAGCGGTGTTTGTGTTGATTCACTTGCTTTCACAATCGCCGGGTATTTAATCTTTGCAGCTCTTTTCACTTGACAGGATGGGCTCCTCCGGAGCCCGCCGAGGCCACCGAGTAAACGAATCCAGATTTTATAAACAGCCCCAGCAACTCACTCCCGCGTTGCAGGCCATTGTTAATGCACTGGCTGTCTGACGGGGGGGGGGGTCTGCTGAGCTGCCCGAAATGTTTCAAGGAAATGGAGTGACGCCCCCAAAAACGCCGAACTTCAGGGTTTGCATGAAACGTGCCACTGCCGAGCTGAAAACCGTCCGTAGGGCAATCGGAGAAGCCTGGACGACCCTTGGGAAAACCTGAAGGATACGAAGTGTCCTTGAAATGCTGCATGCTTTTCCCTGTGGGCTTTTTGTTCATTGCTGACCAGCCCTTTCTGGGCTGCAATAACAAGCGGCCCAGCATGTGTGCGGTCCATCCACCTCGCAGGAGCAAAACAATGCCAGAAGATCAGCAAGAACGATGGTTTCCGAAGCAGCTAAATGACTTAGCAGCCTAACAAGCGAGTTAAGCATTCAAGGGCTTATGTCTAATTGTAGGTCATGGGGCATTGCTGAAAATTAGACTTTGGATCCTCCTTTTTCCCCCCCCGCAACCCTCATAAAGCCCAGGAAAAATGATAACAGCTGCTAACATCTGCCTTACTCCTAAATGCCTCCCCCCGGCCTGACAGGAGCCAGTCTCAGGTCTCCACGTGTACTTTGTGTGATCAAACAAAATTCAAGACCTCTGTTCTTTCACTTTTTCCCCCTCCTTCTTCTTAAGCCCCACCGTACAAGAGAAACCTTGAAAACGCTCTGCTTAATTCCAGGAACGCTGCTTCCAAAGAGGGCGGGGAGCTAAAGACCTGTCAGAGATAGCAGTTATGGGCCTGTGCAGAAGCAAATTGTTTTATTATCATTTGATTTTCAAGCAGTACCTCCGTCCCACCGTGCCAGCTGCTGTGCAAACACCTGGTGACAGACTCCTGCCTGATAGAAACCCCAGTCTAAGTAGATGAGACAACTAACGGATGCGTCCCTAGCCCCATTTTACAGAAAAGAAGCTCAGACACTTCTGGAGTTACCAACTTGCCTCATGTCATGCAAACAGCCCATGGCAAAGGCAGGAAATTAATCCAGATGCCCCGAGTTCGAAATCTGGCGGCCTTCACCATAAACCCATCCCTCCTTTCTTACTCCCAGACTCTAATCAGAGGCCATGCCAGTCCAAGACACGCGCTCCTCTTGACGTCAAGCCATCTGAAATCAGCCTAAGCCTCGTGCTTGTATCCCCACCTCTTAGGCATCTAAACAGCACCACTAAAGGGCTCAAAATTCAGGTCTCTGGGGGTTTGAAGGATGCTGGCTTTAACACAGAGACTCAAGTGTGATGGCACTGACAGGTGAATCGTTACAGCTTGGACAGAGAGCCTCCACTTCTACCCCAGCTCCAGGACGCAACCCGCACCCCTGGAGACCTTGCGTCCGTGTATATCGAGGAGGCAGCTCTGAAAGCCACCAGCACGTGCCCATTATAACAGGGGTGGGCAAAATGCCATCCTATCCTAAAAAAATTAGAAAATTAATATTCATCTGCCCCTGGCTACCTGTGACGTGGCCTTCGATGGCTTGCCAAAACTCAGTAAATACCCCTCCGCCCAAAATAACTGCCTGCCCCTGCATTATAAGCTGCTTAGGCTCCTACACAGGAGCTGACCCCACATGGCTCTCGTCTGCCGGTTTCTCAAGCCTATTTTAACAACCCTGGTGGCAGCAGGGCATTGGCCACTGCTGCCCTCCTGCTCTACCCGTGGCAGGTTCGGGTGTTATGCCTTGTGGTTGGGTCCCGGTTGACTGTGTAGCTTTACTACTAGGTTAGACAATGGATTTGTACAGGAATAGTTTGGATAGGGATGATCCTGCCTTTGGTGGGAGGTTGGGCTAGGTGGCCTCTGATGGTCCCCTCTGGCCCTACTTTTCTGTGACCTTTTTGTGCTTTTAAACCTGGGTTAAAATACCATGCCTCGGAAGTGGGGCTTGGAAGATGCAACTTTCTCATGAAATCACGGAGCCTCGATGCAACCAACCAATGCGACAGTCAGGAGAAGGAAACCGTGAATCATCTCCTGAGACGCTCGGTAGCACCGCAATGCATCCCACGAGATTTGGCCACACCAACACCAGAAGCAGTGGCTTCTGCACAATACTGGGAACAGACCATATAGAAAGGCTGGATCGGAGACACGACGATGAAGATGCCCAAGCCAGATCAGAGCAAAGCACAGGACCTTTTTAAAACTAGACCAGGAAAATCCTGGGGAAGCCCCTTCAGGTCCTGCCAGAGCTGGATTCGGTCCAATGTCTCCAGGAATAGAAACTGAAACGCAGAGAGGAGAGTCAAGGACAACTGCGTTCATCAGCTGGGGAGGGGAGCAGCACGATAAATATTTAAGTTCATGCTCATTAAGAAATGCTTGGCAAAACTCAAAGCCAGGGAGGGGTTAAAAAGAAGCGTAGTCAGTATTAAGTGAAAGTTAACGAAAAGCTGTAACCATTATATACGTATCATATACAGAAAACTAGGTGAGGCCCCTATGGACCATTACATACCGCATGAAACTTTATGGACAATGTAATGTATTATTTTTAATGACTCCCTTGCTTGCTACAGACCCTAGCAGCCAAGAACAACTCACTGGGTTTCCAAGTCATGTTTTGGCAGGGAGACCTTGCATATTGTTAGGATTCTGGCTTATTTTAATGAGGAATAATTGGTTTTTCCAAGATTTGACCGTGCGCACGTGAAACCAGCCAACGAGCAGACACCCCGCAACCTTGCTGGGCGCTACTATACTGAGGTGCTCGAAGCATCTTGCACCTTCCAGAGGGTGGCTTTCCCTAGCAAACAATTTATCTATAAATATACCAGTGAAAACATTGGCACTTCTGCTAGCTCAAGTTTGCATTATCATCATCCATCTCCAGGGAGAGCTAGGCCACAGAAATAACCAGCTGGAACATCACAATGATTGCCCCTGCAGGAGATGTATATAATAAAAATTGAAAGCTGCAGTATGAACTTCTCACATACTTGTCCTTTTGGTTTATTCATCAGAAATAATTATCTGGGCTTGCGTTCACAGGAGCACATACTTTATGATGTACATTAAAATTTAATGGATTTTTAATAATACTGTAACTACAGCAGGAGCAAAAAAAAAAACGAAGAGAAATTAAGCCATATGTGTTGCGTTGTTGCATTTATGTCATCAAGCTATGCATCAACGAAGTGTAAATGGCGTAAGTGAATAGATAAGCTGGAGTTTTAATCCCTACTGTTCAAAAGTCCAAAAAAAAAGACAACCTTTTTACTCCGAGAGATTAGTGTAAACATTCACTAAACTTTAACAAATTGAGCACAAGCAATGAACTGGAAGCCAGGAATTTTTCCATTTTATCCCTGCCTTTAAATGGATACTTGTGTGTGTATGACTCTGAGAAGACTTCTTAAGCTCCCTGCCTCAGTTTCCCCATCTGTAGTACAGGGATATCAAACAGGACCCTACCTCCCATTGGCACGGTGAGAATTACCTTGTTATAACTTGAAAATGGAACGGCAGATGAAATAAAGGATAGGGATGAATAACACGGGACACAGCAACGTGCGGACCAATTGCAGAGTAAAAACCAAAGAGTCCGCAGCGATACCGTCAGGGTGCCCCTCCAGCTCCTATACCGGTGAACAAATACCGGCGTCACTATATATGTCAGCAATCGTCCATGCTGATCTCACCTAGATGGAGCAACCCACTCTGTCATGCCAATTGAACAAGGTGTGTCCAGCGTTTTAATAAATTACTAATGTGTATACGATAGCACGGTCAGAAGCAATCCCTCCACGAGAAGGGGACGATGCTCACAACCTGCTCCTTGGAAGCGAACCAATGCAGACAGCGTGTCAGTCAGCCCAAAGCTCCCGTTCACGGATCCACGTCTATTTGCAAGCCAAGAAATTATACACGCGGTGTCCCCACCAACAGTGACACATCTTCCTTCAGGCGTGAGTCACCTACCCATAAGCACGTTTCCAAAAATAAGCCCCATTTACCAGAATTAAATTCCACGCATTCGGGACAAAGTACCTACTTGTAACAGGGTGAAGCCAGGCTAGACGGTTAAACCATACCATACAAAGCACCAGAGTCTTCATTCTGCAGGTCTTCATGCTTCATCAAGCCATGCAGAGACCGAAAACATCTAAGACGGAGAAGTTGGACGGTCATGTGCGCTCGTCATAAACCACTGCCAAGGTCACAAGAGAGCTGCCGTCCATAAGAAGGCTTCCAGAAAGCTGTCTAGGATTCATGAGTTGCAAAAATATATATATGCATACCCACAGCTATAGGGAGAGCTCACAGAATGAGCTAAACTTAATTGCATAAAACGTTGTGTTAAACAGAGGGTTCAAACCACAAAGCTGTTGAAAGGGAACATTAAAAATGTCAGCATGGCTGAAAGAAATTCACCAGTGGTGAATGTCAAGTAATAAGCTACTGTTCTGCAGATGCAATAAAATAAGTAAAGGGTACTTGGGTAATGGGACCAACATTACAGTTGTTGATATAAATTATATCTAGGAAGCAAAAAAAAAAAAAAAAAAAAAATGCAAAAAATGGAACAAGTTCAAAACTTCTTTTATAGTAATAGTCTCCAGTTGAGCATAATCACCAAAGCTATAGTGATAAGATTGCCAAAACTAGACAAACATCTGTGAGATGAATTCATCTCAGAGGGGAAGCCAACAGCTTGTTATCATTAAAGAGGCGATGCTCTCTCTGCGTTTGAACTGCAGGCCGCCTTGTTACTGCGTTTGCTGAGGCAATTGCACCAGATGTTGGCAGCTATCTTCAGATGGATGACAAGCACCTGCTGTTGGGGAAATTAAATGCTCATCGGCCTTCTTTACTTCGGGGAGGGTGGGGTAGGAGGGAGAAAAGGGGAGTGGTGAGAGCTGACCCTCTGAAATAAACCTATTTATATGAAATGACAGTAAATGGTGGCTTGCCAAGCGGAGAAGCAGAATGGAAATACGTTGGCTATTCTCCATTGCCCCTGGTGAAATTTGCTCCTCACCCTTCCAGTTTTCACAATTAACATGATGCCAATCTGAACTCGTTAAACCGCTCATCATGGTCACGGAGACAACCCTGGACCCCCACGTGGCAGAGCCGCTGCTTGCGCGGACGCTTCTCCGCAAACCGGGTCTCCCCGCAGCTGGGTTTGCTCTGCAGCGGGTTCTCCAACAAGTGCCACTGAAAAGGCTCGTGGTTCGGCATCAGGAGGCAACGCGGCCCCATCAGAACCGAAACAACCCAGGGCGAGAGCTGATAGCATCTGTTTTAAAATAAAGACATGTGCCAACTGGGAGCACGTTCACACCAGCAATTGCTCAGCTTGGAAAGGACAGAACAACATGCCGAGGAATACTGGTACTTAGCTCATTTTCACAACTTCCTTTCCTGACATCAGAAGACATCGAAAATAATCCACTGTAAAGTTCAGAACAGTTTACACAATACTTCTTTTTAAGAAAAAAAAAAAGGGCGCAAAACATCCACTGGGGTGAAGAACAGGTTAGTCCAGTGATGCTCAACCTCCGGCCTGCAAAGCCATGTCATCTGGTCTATGGGTCTGAAACTTTGGCGGGGGGGAAGTGATGGGAGTGCTAGTCTGTAGCTCCCCTGATGCCAAATTTCCAGACCTATGAAGAGCCCTGTGGGCTGGATGACACAGCCCGGCACACTAGGTCATGCCAGCACACAGCGGGGCTGGTGCACGGGACTACCCAGAGACAGGAACCAGCCTGTAGATCAGCCACGCATAACTCGTCCGGCACGGGAGGCCACGAGGTCAAGTACCGCTGTTCTAGTCTACCCAAGGCACCCTCCTGCCCCAGAAAGCGACAGTCCCAAACTGCAAGCTTGTTTTATATTAAACGGACGATGCATGATGGACTTGATTGCAAACGCTCTCTTTCTTTGTATACACCTTACAGGTTGAATTTCCAAAGTGCTGACATGGCAGCAAAGACATCTAGTGAAATCTCTACGGTCCGCTCCCACCCTCCAAACACTTCCTGCCTGGGAAGGTAAATTAGAGACACCGTTGCTAATTGCTATTTATGCAAAACCTCTTGTGAATGTCCCTGGCAGGGACAAACATTTGTTTGAACTAAACTGGCCACATGCATTTTGGATATCCTTCAGATTAAGAGGCAGTTAATCCTCATTCTGTTTAGATTATCCTAATTGGCTCTTCATCTGAGCTACTTTGCCCTTGTCCCATTTTCTGAAGATATATGTGTGTGTGTGTATACACACGCACATATACACTGTAGGACACGAATACTTTATAACTACTCATTGCCCAGTCCTAATCGGTTACTGATGTTCTTAAAAGGAAAACAAACCAGCGCGATGGACTATGGTTATTATGCGTTCCCAAATATTCATTTTAATACCACTTACCTTTTATCTTTCCTGAAATACTGTCAGACATTGCTTCCAGAGAAATACGGGCTAAAAAAACCTCTGCTGAATTTAACGGGCAGTACTACCTGCCATGATGGTTTTTCACATTCTGCCTATCTCTGCATGGCACAAGTCAAATTAAATTGTCATACCTGAAAATGTTATGTGTGTAAATTAGAGCACATTTATTTTACCTCGAGGACTGGTAAATTTTTTCCACCTACGTTTTCAACTAAAGAAACATTTTTATCAATGTCTACTTTATTTTGTTTTGTCAAACAACAACAAAGCCGTTCAGCCAAAACCTGGCATTTTTCCCAGTTTTTGGTGTATTCTAATGATTTTTTTTTTTTTTTTTTTTTTGCAATAAAAAGTTTATATTTCCTGCAGGTTATATAAAAATTGGGTCTTCAAACCCATGCCTTCAACAGGTAATGTTAGGCCAGCTCCCTAAGAAACAGTATCCCAAATACACCACTAATGCATATAGTGTTTAGTTGTAGAGTTACGGGTGGTAGATAGAGTTTCAAAGGCACAAATGAGAGTCTCGCTAAAAGCCAATGGCATCCAACTGCCTTTTGTGCATAATTTTGAGTTAATGTTAATAGTGGCACGATCAACAAACAGCCTGGGTGGGTGCCTATCAAAGCAATAAAAAGTTTATTGCAAAAAAGCCCTCCTAACTCCATCAGCATTAGTCCAATTACAGAAGATGAAAGGCAAATGTCACCTTGTAAATCCACTACATCTTCAAACAGAGACTCCTCGATGGCTGCAGCCAACTCTCCTCTTTCCACCCCTTCTCCCCTGCAACTTCCTCCCCAGATTCACTCTCTGACATCTACAACTTCCTCCAGCACATCTGAAAAACCCAGCGAGGACAAACAATGCCATCCAGAATGCATCCGGCCTTGAATAGTCCTACAGCTGCGGGAAGTTGTGAGCGGTTGCCTCTAGACAAAGTTTCTCAACTCCAGATTAAGTAAAATTGGGGAAAACTGGAAGTGGGCCAGACTGGGCTATGGTGTTGTGCTCCCTAGCCCCCACAGTTCATGGGGATGGCAGGGACTGTTGGGGAAGACAGCTAAACTTCAAGGGGATATCGGGCAGGGAAGTGGTAAAAGTCCTCATCCGCCTCATTCTCCATCCTTGGAATCAGCTACGGGGACGGCATCCCGCCAGCTGCTCCAAACACCGAGGAACCTGAAAATATTTCTCCTTCGCATGACTACGGTTGGGCTTTCCATGCAGGATAAGCAGAGAGCCTCCCCAGCAGATTGGGAAGAGAGCAGCGCCTTCATGCATTTCTTCCCTTCTAGCCAGTCCTTCCAATTCTTCCCTGCGAGGGAGCTCTTAAAAGCAGCAACGGGGCAAAGATTAGGCAAACGAGAAAGGTATTAGCAACATAATTGGGTCTTGAAGTCTTCTCAGCTGTTGGGGGCTCTGCCTGATTGAGAGGCCTGGAGCATAAAGCCCTTTGGTCTGGGTTGCCAAATTCCAAGTCTCCAAGGGAGCATGGCACGCTGGCTTCAGAAGCATCCTCGCTATTATTTCTTTGGCTGCATTAAGTAGAAATGTATGGCTCTTGGCCATGTAACAGAGAAAGTCCTGGTACTCAAAGCCTACACCCTCCCCACAAAACCGCACACTGCCCCAACCTTTCAGAAAGTGCGGGGAAAGGAAGAGACTCAACCAGGGCTTGTATGCAAAAGCAATGACTGGAGGTGGACCCAGCATTACATGTTTGAGAGGGGAAAGTGATTTTTGCTGGACAGTAAGTGACTCAAATCCTTCTTCACTCAATGCCATAGGAACTGCATAAGTTAGGAGTGCGTGATTATGGCCACTTGTGGGGGGAAAATAAATAGCACTGCACCTCTTTTCCCATGCTGTGTGGGGTTTTTTTCCAAGTTAGTGTGGAATAATTTATCCCCATGGGTGTTTTAAAGAACCCAGCTTCTGAAAGCGCCCTGCTCAGAAAAGCTACATTTAAAAAAATGTCACGTGCCTCCTACCACAGGATGTTCAGATCTTGTGCAACGTGGTGGCATCGTTCTCTAAATCAATGGTGGATTATCTACTATGCTACCCTTGACTAGCCTAATCAAAAATCAAGAATTAGTCAAAAGTATGCCACCAAAACCTGAATTTATAAGCACACTAGCAATGAAATAATCCCTTCTAAATCGTACCTTAATAAATGAGGTAAAACCAGAAGTTTTCCAAAGGTCTGCCACTGGCTTAGTCACTTGAAGTTAGCAAAAGCATAAACAGCTTGGTGGCTCGTACTACGGCTCTCGGCTAAATGGATATAAGCTGCGAAGTCTGCCGATCTGCCTTTGCAAAGAACCCACGCATTTTGCACTTCAAGTCAGACAGGTGTTAAGCTGCACTCGGACGTCGCAGTATGGTACGCACAGAAATGGTTGCAACGGACAGAAATAGGTGGTTGATAGTAAAGTGCTCCCCTTTCTGCAACCAGTTACCCACCTGTTGTCTTTTGCCTTATCCTGAGATTGTAAGCTTGGAAAAGCCCATCTTCCTGTGCTGCATTTGTGCAGCACAGAGCACCAGGAGCTTCCTCTCACCTGCAGCTCCAGGCTGCAACACAGAAGAGCAATACCTTTCCTTTAGTGTCCTATGCAGTTGGCTCCCTAGGGATCCCACTTCGGGAACAAACAAGGCCATTTAAGAAACATGCATCAGTAATATAACAGGCTCCAGCACTGTCTAGATGAAATAAAGTCTTAGTGTTGTTAGGTGACGAGCTGTATTTTT
>NW_017728932.1:11756250-11839404 GCF_001723895.1 Crocodylus porosus | reverse complement strand
GCAGTATAGGAAAAAGTGGTAGAAGCAATTTGCCCGTGGCCTCAGAAAAGATGCATTGGCATTTAAATAGCTTTGTGTTTTTTCTGATAGCAATGTTTAGCGTGGCTACAAAACCACACACACACAATTACACTGAAGACATAGTTGGGCATTTTTGAAAAAAATGTCTAATGCAGGCCCTAACCCTGTAACTGGCTCTGTGCCGGAGGACTCTGTGCCGCCCTCGACCAGACTCTGTGCAGATTCAGGGGTCACCTTCTGTGTATCGCTTCGTACCATCAGAGCCATAATTGCTACTATTTTATTATAAAAATATATAGGACAGAAATATGGGGCACGACACAAGCCACGATACTGCGCTAACGGGAATGAGACGAAAGAGTGGGGACTAGTGACATGGAGTCAAGTTGCGCCAGGCTGGTATAGTTAATTCATTTTTTAGAAAGGGAAAGCCAAAAAGGATATTTTAAACTGAGACAGCCAACCCCGTGAAGGATTCACTTACCGCTCACAGATCTCAACAGGAACTGAATTTGCCCAGATGCTCTGTGTTATTGCAGCAAGTAGGAGCCCTGGCCAAGATGGTGGCCTCAGCGCACTAAATACTACGTGTACCTGTAAGAGCCTCTACAGCTGAAACAGCTCTCCAAGTCAACTGGAAAGGCAAAGTATGGAGGGGGCAAGAGAGACCTGGAGAAATGCAATGACTTGCTGGTAGCCGCACCAAAAAGATAGGTGGCAGATTGGGGAATAGAGCCCAGCTACCCCGAAGCCTAAGCAGCTGAAGCGTGCTGGTCACTAGCTTTAAAGCATGAAAAGTCCCTTACTGTTTTATTTAAACAAGAGACAAAAAGGAAGGAAGCTGCACTTCCAACTTTCTTCCAAGTTTGTCTCCAGCCTCCCCTCAACGCCCCCACCGGCAAATCCCACCTTAACGTTTCCTCTTTTCATAAAATCCAGCTAGAAACCTCTGCGACCAATATATAATTTGTAACAAAGCCACTTCCACAAAGCATGTGTTTTATTACAGACCACCTAAAAGCTGGCTTCCTGTGTACAAGCTTTCGTTGCGAGAATGAAAACACTGACTTTTTTCAAGCAACGATCAAGTTTCTTATAGAAATAACCAAGTGTCTGAAAAGTGGGGTGGGGAGGAGGTGCGTGCGCACACGCGTGTGCAACTACCTGCGCATGCATGCATGGCAGAGGGAGACGGGAAGAGAAATAGCAAAAACAGATTTTTAAGACGACAATGACTCGCTACTGATTGCATGTCAAAGTATATGCCTTAGAGGAGTAGGCCACACTGCCCTATTAGAAAAGCCTGGTGTGAGCGCACACCTTGAGAAATCCCAAAATACTGGAGCTTGGAAGTAAATGGAAAAGACTAGCACAGGCAATGCACACAAGGACCAAAAGCTGTTTTCTGATAACCGTATAAAAATAGCCTTTTTACACGGCATTATTTTAATTGCTTGAAACTTCTCCAAGACATAAACAATGGTGTATTAGCTTATCACTCCGTTTTGTTTTAAAGGACTGTGATTATTCAGATTCAGCCGCTGGGTGACTTAATTTCAGCTGAAGTATACCAAGGTCAACTTAGAAAAGGAAAAAAAGAATAAAAAGAGCTAAAAGCTATTAAGTAGCAGCCATTTAGCTCTTGATTGCTTTTGAAGGCAGTGGGTGAGTCTAGCAGCAGTTTAAAAAAAAAAAAAAAGTGCCAACATATTCTCCACTTGACTACATATTAAAATCTTTCTGGTCCTCTGGCTATTGCAGATTAGAATGTAAATAACGTCCAGACCTGCCCTCCTATTTCATACAATGCAACTCATTCACAAATAGTGAATGGGGAGATAGAGCACTGAAAATAGAAAAAGCTAGCAACTTGTCAAATCAGAGAAATGACTTTTTGACAGAGCAAACACTTTCAAAAGAAGCCATCTTTGCGTCCTGTTGACCATACAAATCTACATATCAATGTCGAAGAGATGAAACAATGCCATTCAGACTGCGGGCCAAGGCCAAAGGACCTCAGCTTTCACTTCCGTAAGAGCACAACTCATCGCATCTACTGACATTGGCTTTACCCAGGTGTCTCTATAGACCTCCAAAGCCCCCTGAAATGAAGCTGTGGAGAGCAAGCTGCCTTTTCTCATGCTAACAACTCTATTGTGATAACGTCTTGTCTTCGGAGGCCGGACCGGGGTCTCGGAGCAAAGTAAACCTTTGGAGTGGTTAATACTCCAATGGTGCGTTAACTCGTTCACACCCAGACAGCCTTGCCAAGTGAGGAGGAGTTTTCTCTCCTGTTACCTTGAATCATATTTTCACAGCTGTCAAACACATAAGCACATAAGGAAGCAAATTATGTAAGCTACCCGACTAGGTTAATGCCCTTAGTGCTGGGTTTTTTTCTATTCCAGTTAAGAAGAGAAGGGGAAACATAAGCAATTCCTAGTTTGTTACTCAAAAATGATTGTTTTTACATCAGCAAAAGAGTTAAGCAATTTGTTTCTGCATTCCTTCATTGCATACTCCCCCAAAAGAGGATTTATCCAAAGGGCACCAGTTCTTGTTTTGTTTTTTTGCAGCATATTTGACTTCAGCTTTCCTTTTCCTGTGATACAATTACTCTGGCCTATGCCCGAAGCAAGGACACGGTTTTCAGGAGTTACTTTTCTTCTCTTAACTCTAACTAGCACATAAGCCACGACAATGAAAGAAAGATGCTTGAAAATTGAAATCTTTCAAAACATAATAATCTTTTTTTCTTTTTTTTTAAATAATGAAAAACAACATCAGATGCCAAAGACTATTATTCCACCGATTTATTTTGGTTTTTTTGCAGGAAACAACATGCAATTATATAAAACATTTGAGATCCACTGAGGTGATTCACAAATCCTGTTTTGCTTTGAACTTTGGTATCTTTACGTATTTCAGGAGGAAACAAGCTTTGCAAAACAAAGTTGCATGGTGCCTACAATTTGCCTGGAGGACCTCATGCAAAGCAGAGACAGAAAATTAATGCAATTCATGCATGCTGTTCTGTTCCAGTTTCAGATTAAAATTTAAAACAAAAATCTGAATGCCACATACCCCAGACATCTCATTTTAGGATAGTAATGGGGGGGTGGAAAAAAAAAAGGAAACAGAAGAGCTGGTCCTACTTGAAGATTTTCACAGCAAATAAAGCAAAATCAACACTGCTTTCCTTGCAAGTTTGCTTAAGAAAGGTTTAAAAGGTATAAAATACAGCTGAGAAATATTTCACCCGTCTCTGTGCAATAGCAATATTCAAACCTTTTGCTCTGTTGGTACCTTTAAACACACACACACACGATAATATAATTCTGGCTTGGAATATGGTAGTCCATCCCAGACTTGGGACAAATCCGGTAAGTAAAACCACTAGCAACATACCTTTCTGAGAAATGTGTGTTCCCATTGTCCTGGCCACACAGACTGAAACTATAGTAGCCTTGTTATTCAACAGATTGTTCCCACCAAGGCTGAATTCAATATTTCTATAAGACGATTTTGATAAAGTTCCTTTTTCAATAACTGGGTCACAAAGTGCATCTGGAGTCCAATCATGTCAATGCATCAATTCATGAACCAATGCAACCATTTAATAGTCTTAAATTCACATTTAATATTCTTAAATTCAAAGGAGCCCATGTGACCTCATTTTTTCCAGGTTGGCTTTTCGCCGCTCAGAAGCTAAAGCGCCAAATAACGCTCCTCGAGGTCAGAAGTAGTTGGGGTGCAAGAATGGGTTAAAAAACCAAGTCAAACAACAAGCTCTGGCTGTAAACCAGAAGGGACATGGGAACCAGGGCAGCTGAGTTATAAAGGCCTGATTGTAGCAGCCCACTGGATTGGAAATGACTTGTAGGCCTAATGAAACAAAACTTTGGCAGTAAAACAGAATGAAAGGAATGAGACAATAAAAGACAGGAACAAAGGGAGCAGAGTTGTTTCAGCTTAGCAAAATAAGCTCACTTTGTTGTTGGGAAAAGCCAAAGCCGATTAGGATAAACCAATGACTAAGCATAAGTCTTCCAAACTAATTACACAGTTCACCATGTGAAGTATAATTGCAAGTCGCAAAATGAGGGCTCCTTTTACTTTTGCAGGAGTCCTATAAAGCCAGCATTACCTGCTAAAAAAAGCCGAACCATGAGAAGTCCCTTATCATCAGTAGCTTACGGCTTAAAAGGTGCAGAACACGTATGTCCTGGGAGAAGTGTAATTCATTAACTTTGAGGGGCTTTCTTCTGCTAGGCAAAATCCTTCAAGTGAGGTCTTAAGAAGCTATTGATATATATTTTCTAATATACATTTAAAAGTGATACCGGGAGTCTTGAATGCTCCAACACATCCTAGTCTCGTAGGGCAGTCAAGAACAGACAGGCCAGACTCCATTAGCCGGTAGCACTGTATTTATTTCATTCTTTCAGCAAAGTGGGCTAATTACCTAAAATGTTGAAAATTTGGACGAACTTCTGCCTACAGACAAATGAATCAATGGAAGAGAGGGAGAGCATTTGAGAGCAGAAACATATGCCATGTACTACAGCACTGATGTGGATTAAATTTCAATAGCATTCTTGTGGGGGTTGGCAGGGAGAAAGGAAGAGGGGCAGAATGGCAGCGCTTGGGCTGGGCTTTCAGTCTTTTAACCCTCTTGAGGTTTTTCTGCTTTAAACACTATTAAAATAACTTCTGTTTGTGGGCAGCTTCTCCCGGCTGTCCCTCCATCCTCCTATGTCAGGACAGCACGGGTATCTCTTGAGCTATCGCAACTGCTGGGCAAGGTATAACTGTTTTTTTTAAAGTGCCTTAAACCCCATTTACTAGCAGTTTAAAAGTTTATAGAAACAATCCTTCTGGGACCGGCCTTCATAAAAGCCTGTGGGAGCCAAGCTGGATCTTCGAGTCTTTTCTGAAGAAGTCTATTACATTTTTCACTAATCCACTACTCCTTTTACGGTCTGGACTCTCAGTCCCATGCAGGGTGAGCATCACGGGCTAGGCTCAACCCTGTCCAGACATGCATACAAGGACCTCTCCCCGCACGGGCCAGTGCAGTGGTTCCCAAACTTTTTGGACCAAATGTCAGAGTGAGGCCCTTACCACTTCCATGGAGGGGACATGTACACAAGTCCCTCTCTCCTACCTTGGGGGCCTCTCTCCTACCTTGGCGGTCTTCAAGGGGAGGCTGGACAGATATTTGGCTGGGGCGATATGATCCCGGCACCCGTTCCTGCCCGGGGCAGGGGGTCGGACCTGATGATCTGTTTAGGTCCCTTCCGACCCTAAGCACTGTGATGCTCTGAGTTACGGCGGCCACTCAAGGCCTGCAACGCGGACGAGCGTGGCCCTGGCTCCGACACACTGCTCCCCGTCCAAGTCCCACCCCTGACATCGTCAGGGCTTGTGTCCCTGGAAAGAGCCTTTATGCGGTTTGCCTTTATCTCTGTGTCAAGCAGATCCTCGCTCAGCCATGCCGGGGACTCTCTCAGCTTCTTACAGCCTCAGCTGCGTTTTGCGTTTTTTAAAAAAAGTTTCTGACATTTTAATGTAGAAAACAAACTGGTTTCAATTAAACACTCAGGCCCTTTCTTGCCGGCTGTGTTTCAAGTACAGAATGACATGGGATCAGGTTGCTGGCCTATGCCCCAGGTGTATTGGGAGAGCTACCTGAGGTTACAAAAGCAGCCACCCCTTCCTATGAAGCACGGCTGCGCAGCAAGTAAAAACAGGATTTCAAGAGCCACATCACTAGCTAAGTATTTTTTCCACCCCAGCGGGTAAATCAAACATTTCAAAGCCGGAGCAGCTGGAGTCATTCTTATCAAACATGGGAGGCTCCTCTAAATGTGCCTTATATAATACCTTTTTTTTTCCTTTTTCTTTGTGAGTATATAAGAAGGGAAGAATGCAATCAGGCATTCAAAACCTGAAACCACACTGCTGATCCGGCAAGGCGTATTACTTGTATTACGATAGCGTCGTGGTCCCCAATCCCTGGCGTACAGGCAACAGGCTGCCCCCAAGACTCGGATGTCTTTCTTAAGACTGATTAAAGTATACGGGTTACTTGCTCAGCGTTGTTAGCTATCGACTAGCGAAGCGGGGAAGACTCCTGGGGTCAAGTCTTATAATCAGGTATCCGTAAACTCAGAAACCCCGTCGACACCTACTGGCATTACCCGTGTTTGAGCTCTCTCATGGTCAAGCCCTTAGAAAACACCACCAGGTCACAGGGGCAAAGCCACAAAGAGCACACAGAAGTCCTCCCCACACAGTTACTTCCCTGGGTCTCCTGCACAAGTCCTCTGGGACCTTGGACAAATCATTGACCCTCTCTCTTCCCAAGATCCACCTCTGTAAAACAGGGGCAGGACATTCCTATTGCCAGCGAAGGTCAGTGATGGGGGTGCATGCACATACTACAGGGATGTGAGACACAGAGAAAACAGTTCACAAAAATAATACCGGTTAGTAAAATAACCTTAATAAATATGCCTGGCTCTGACACTGCACCCTTCCACACTCAGTGTCAAAGTCTAAGCACAGACAGTCAAAAAGCCCAAGGCTGAATCCATTCAATCTTTGCAGGTTAGTCTAAGCTGCGTAGATTGAACCAATAAGCAGGTGGACAGACATTCACTTTTGATTCTGGAAATGAGCTGCATGCCTGCAGGGCCCAGGCCAGAAGCTGGGGAGCGCTAGAGGACACCTCCCTGCTCAGCTGGAGCAGACAGCTTGGGCCAAGGCTAGCTCGCCCTCCCTTCTGGGGCAGCAGGGATTGCAGGGGCGGTGCAAAGCATCCTGGGATTCTAGGGCACTGTAAGTTAACTTGGATCCGGAGGGGATCTAGGACAGAAGTTGGATAAACTGATTTAACCTAAACCAGTTTAAGCCAGCTACTACATCCATCCAGCTTTATCGTAAACTGGTTTCAGCCATTTTGAAAGCGGTTTATGTTCACTGAATTTCTGTTGTGCTGCAGATTAGAACCGGTTGCCAACCACTGATACTGGTTTATGTGTAATTTCTGTCCCTCGCCAAAGTGCTCCATGGAGAGGTCAGCGTTGTCCCCTTTCTACAGGCACAGAAACAAAGGTGCATGGTGGAGAAGGGTCTCGGTCTAGGACACCCAGCAGGTTAACGGCAAAGCCAGGACTAGAACTCGGGTCTCCCAAGATCTAGTTGGGTGCTCCGGCCCTGGGAGCATGCCTTGGTATCCTCGCAGCGCTGCAGTGCTCTGTCTGATCTAAGAACCAGACTTTTTATTACCGCTAACAGCTAAAATTACCGCTAACAGCTAAAGCCAGGGTTTTCTAAAGGTGACTCATAATTTGGGTGGCTCTTTAAAAGCACCCAATTTCCAGGAAGTGCTGCCTTCCAAAAAAAAAAATTAAAAATAAAAATAAATCAGGCTCCTCCTAAGGTGCCAGCGTTGGGGCAGGCATATATTAAAGCACTCAGAATCACCGGTCAGCTTTGAAAAACCTCAGCCTAGCTGTCTGTATTCTCCGAGACGCAGAACCTGCAAGCACGAAACTACCAGATGGCAGAGTTAAAAGACTATATTAAGGGTGCATCCAGACAATATGCAAAGCACATAGATTGAAACTATTATTAACTTCAAAAATACAGGTTAGAGGAGTTGTGCCGTTTTGAAATAACTACAGAAGAAACATCCAAAAGCTCATGTAATCCTTTAATAAAAGGCTCGGCAGGCTGTAAACATCCTGCCGGAATCGAAGATTATTACTGAAAATAAAATGAATGGTTTGCAAAACAACCATCAATCCCGCAGAGGAACGAGTTATCAGCTCTTCTCCTCGACCCTCAAAAAAACAATACGAAGCCAAGGCTCGTGGAGGCTAGTTAAGTAAAAAAAAAACAAAACAAAAACCAGGGCCTCTGCTTCGGAGCAGCTCTGCTTGGGAGGATCCTGCCACGTCCTCTTGCAAGGCCAATTAAAGAACAATAAAACTGTGAAACTCAGCCACAGGGCACATCCAGGGTGTAGGGCCGGTCAACAGCTGGAGGACCAAGCTATTGTGCGTGTCAGTAGAAGTCAACTGTTTCTTCTCCTCCTACAGATCAACGCACCCTTTCAGGCCACTATAAAACCGTGGCTGCATTTATAGCTTGGCCTTGACCACTGCTGAAATATCATAGAGCAAAACTAGCTGAGCCGATTAGCTTAAAAGTGAAGAGCAGCAGCAGCAGCACACGTGTCACCTGTGAGTGCTGGTGGTTACTGCATCCCGGGGTCTTCAAGGACCATTTAGCTTATTGACTAGCAGCAGCAATGGATACCAAAAAAAAAAGAGGCGGCGAAATGATCTGAAGGTCTAACCTCTCCCAACACAAGTTATAGCAATGAAAATTAAGTAGCAGAGTATTTATCCTGACCTGAATGTACACTCCCCATTGTAACGCAAAACTCCCTTCCCACTCTGGATCTGATCCCACCGTTGCAGCTGCCCAGAGCGATGCACCAGGCAGCCTGCCCTGAACACCACCAAAACAGGGGTGTTTGCAAGCATATGATGGAGCCTTTCCCAAGAGAGTTGAGGATACACAAGCAAAACCACTTGCCCTCCCTGTTGAATCAATGGGGATTTATTGCCCGAGCCCCTGTTACCAGCAGCTGCTGCACTGTGGCATGTGAAGAAATGCAGTAGAAAAGTCTTGCACAATCTTGGATTTATAGATAGGAGGAAACACATGGGGTGGGCTTTACACTCAGTCTTCTGTTTAAGGATGGGGAAAGAAAGGGCCACACCACGAAGCATGCTATGCTTTGCTTATTTTGCCTGCAGTGTTTCTGGTTTCATGTGGCTGAGAAAGGGTCCAACAGGATGTCACCTAAAATCTTGCAAATAAGTGTCATGCCACAATTCTGGGTGCTCCGCTAAATGCCTCTTGCTGAGGATGAAATATTATGCAGGCTCGTTCAGTGGAGAGAAGGTTGTCATTCCTTTTGAGCCAGAGCATCCACATTTTGCTGGGGCTCTTTGGAAGTCAGAGGACCCTAAAGTTTGCACGACTTAACCGCGCCTTTGGGTTTTTAGTTGAAACCGATTCAGTGCAGTTTCAATGGGAGGTTCAGCAAAATGCAAATTAAAATTGGATTAACCCAGTCCTAAAGCACACTGAACAAACCTGTCATTGAGCAGTGCTGTCCCGCTGCACTTATTATGATTGAGAGGCCTTCTGCACAGCACTTGGGAAATTGTCATGAATCTTTTTGCAGGGCACAGATCTGAAGGGTTTGGGGCATTACCCATCATATTTAAATTTTTCCTGTCTCCAACCACTGCTGCAACAATGACCCAAGCGAACAAACAAAAAACGAAAAAAGGGAAATGGGCAGACTGCATTTTGCCAGAAGTAAAACCAACTGTGTACAAAGCACAGCAAAAAGGGAAAAACATATATCCTCCTTCCCTTTTTCAGCTTTAGCAATCCTAGGTAGAACTGTAACAGCTGGAGGTAAAGCCGGTTGCAGACAGATGTGTGATTTTATGTTGACCGGGTTCTTTTTAGAGCCACAGACAACATCACAGGGCTCAGCCAGGCTGCCTGCAGAGAGGCTGGCGTTTCCCAAGCCCATCGCCGCTTTAAACGTCTAACAATTGGTTTGAAAAGTCTCAAGGACCTGAACCACTTCGTCTGGTTTCGCACACATGGTCCCGACCTGAAACCAGCTCCTCCTGGACGCAGAGGCCCAACTCATACAAAGCCCTATGGAAGCCAGCGGGGCTCCTTGCTGGCACAAGGCCCCGTTTGCAAAAATCCAGCTGTACGGTTGGACCTGCATTTGTTTCTTACTGGAAAACATCCCCTATAACTTGCCAGGCGTGTCTTTTCCACTGGCCCCAAGTCCACTCCTAGCATGTTGTGTAACAGCCGTTTCCATGCATACCTCTAGCAGTCTGACTCAAGAAACTTTTGTAAAAATAAAAACCCAAAGACGTTCTGGTATTACCTCTATTCTTTCTACGACGGCATTATTAGGCAACGTTGTCATTTCCTGGCTCCTCCGACCCATTCATCCTTACTCTGACCACTGAAATGACTGGCAAACAGAAAGCCAATTTTATGGCAATTGCAACCCTATAGAATCGTTAGGGCCAAATTCATCCCTCAGATACGCACAATGTTTTTTCCTTACTTTTATAAAAGATGAGCAACGCCGTCTTCAGTCAAATGTTTTTTTGATCATATGCATATGACAAATACAAAGACGAACAGAAGGATGTAAACAGGTTTTGGAGAATAGCTGTAAAGGCAAGATCTGGCTTCGCATTTGAGTGAAAGTTTTACTGCAGTCTTTCAAAACAAGACTTTAAAAAAAAAAAAAAAAGG
This sequence comes from Crocodylus porosus, assembly GCF_001723895.1. NCBI lineage: Eukaryota > Metazoa > Chordata > Crocodylia > Crocodylidae > Crocodylus > Crocodylus porosus. The sequence continues at coordinate 11,829,000 of NW_017728932.1, read as the reverse complement.
ACTGAAAACATGTAGTGTTGAACTGTGCTGGAGCTTACCTTGCCAAACTGTTCAAAGTATTGCTTTACATCTTCCACTACTGTATTCGCCGATAATCCACCTACAAATATTTTCTTTGTTCTTGTGACCATCTGTAAGAAATTACAAGACAAGCGCCCAGTTTAATCAGATTATTCCAAACAACACGTGACAAAAATGCCATGTTTTAGATGTCATCCCTAGCCCATGAAATGAGAATACTTCTTCCCTGAACCAGTTCAGGGTCTATTTGATTAGGTGTCTCCTTTTGGTTTTGTGAGCAGCATGGCTGGGTGTAGGCACTCAATAACACTGTCTTCAGCCCCTGGGGATTTGTTTTAATTAATTCTTTTCATTGTGCTTCTCAGTGCAAATATAAGTGAAAATAAGTTACAGTACCAGATCACATTTCTGATGACCTACAGTTTCAAAAAAGTAATTTGGGAGGGGGGGGGGGAGGGAATAAAAAAATTGGCAGATGCGGATATTCCATGGATCATCTTAAAAGGAAGCCACATATCTCTCTGCCATGTGTAAAATCAAAATTAAGGCACCTCTCACTCTGGCAACACAAGCCTAAACTGAGCAGCATTACAAGTGATTCAGCGGTGTAGTTGGCCATGTACAGAAACTCCTTTCGTCCTATATCTTATGCCTGCCGCGCTGCCCAGAAACCCTTCGGACAGGCAGCTTCTGCAGCAGGCCTGAAGGTCACCATATATGAACCGTTTCTCCCGGTTGGAAACTGCTCTCAAAGTCCTCCGAGAGACTGCCCCACAACATCATCTTTCAAAATACGGAGGATCCAGCTCCAACATCCTTTGCTAGCCATGACAACAGTAGGCAACCATCAATCCTCTGGATCATGGGGTACGCATTAAGAGGTCCAGCGATGAACCCGCTTGCAGAGTCCTGCAACCGAAACCTTGGACGCGTACGCCTAGATAAGGGTATGGGGGAATGGAGGATGCCCAAGACCCGCCATCCCCACTTCAGACCACTGAGACAGGATCCAAAGACCAGATCAAGTCCAGTGCCTTGATGGTTGTAGGACAGTATCAAATAAGAGCTGCTTAATGCCTCAGCCAGGGTGTGCTTCTGTCAGGATAATGTCCCTTAGCCTTTCTCCAGCCAAGAAATCCCCACGAAGCAGTGGAGGCTAGGGTTTTCAAGCACCCCATACTCCACTCACTCGGGAGGTTGCAACACTGTGGTAACCTCACCTGGCCCTCCAGTCGGATGCCATTTGTGGTCATACCCAGGACCCCTGTGACAATACCAAGTACGGAAAGAAGTAGCTCCTCTCCTGGACCAGCCACGACCCATCTGGAGTTGCATAGGTTATCAAGACCTTACCTTCAGATCAAGTTCAAAACCTTAAACTTGACTGATAAGGTGCAAAAGCAAGGACATCACTCGCTCCTGGAGATATGCCCTTTTTAATCAAGGGAGTCGCTCCATTAATGCAAGGCTTAAATATTTTGGAGGAGGGATCCAATCAAATAAGCAAAAAAAACCCAACGCCCACTTGAAGCTGGAGAGAAGAACTGGAACATAATACAAGTGCAGACCTACATTTTAGAAATGTTCGTTAACCGAAAGCACGACTGAACGGGGGACATCGAAATGCCACGTGTAAATGAAACCTGTTTGCGTGTTTTCCAGCCGAACGGGGCATTCACATTTAGAAAGGATGTAATGAATAATATATCAGTTGCTCTCTCTACCTTGCCCCATAACCTGAGAACAAGGAACCGCTCTGTTAAATTAATGACCGATAAATTTAGAACCGATAAAAAGGGAAAAGGAAATAGCACCACGGATAGCCTGGGGAACTCATTTGTTACAAACTCTTCAATTCAACTGCAGGGGCTGCAATGTTTTTTTATTATTATTTTTAACCGAAAGGGCTGGATACACTTCATGACAACAGCAATGTCTAGAGCAATGCTATTCAGTGCCTTGCCTACAACAGGCTTCCCCCAATTCTCCACCTTATACAAACCCCACAACACGGGCCAGCAAAGTTATTATTCACACAGGCAGAGCTTCCTTTAATTTCAGATGAACAAAACTGTCACCAATTCGAAGATCCCATTCTTTGCCTGGCTTTACTTTGAAGCCTGGTACCAGTGTCTCAAGCTGGGTCACGTCTCTGCTACATGTGGTCTGCAGCAAACATAACCGAATCCCATTCTCCCGGATGTCGGCTCCCCGGGAGTCATAAAGGCATTGCTGCATCCTCACATCCATCAAGAGTATGTAGGGGCTTTGCTTTCATTTGAAGCACCAAGTGCCAGCTCTTGGCTTGTAGCAGGATCCCAAAGCATGCTGGCACTGCAAACTCCTTAAGTCCTCGAGCCAGTCAAAGAAAAGTGCTGTCGGTTCTGCTTCAGGTAATCAGGATGCCTGTCGCAGGACAGACGCTGGCTCCCATTCAATCCGCTGTTTGCAGGAAAAGCTTTCATTGCAATTCCTCCAGCATAAACACGCACTTCTCCCAAAAATGGCTAGGAAAAAAAAAATTGAGGGTCTGCTGGCTTCTACGTGTCCATTAACAAGGACCAGATGACTCCTGCCTGTTAAAAAACAAAAGGATTGCTAGCTCTTGGCAGGCGCAGTCAAGGCATGAACCCCGGGCTCTGGACCATGCCGACAAGGAAAGCGGGATGTTACAGAGACTTGGAGCACTCTTCTGACCCACTGGTGCAAATGTTAAAAAGTTTACTAACATCCTGAACATAAAAGCACTTTTAGGGGAATGATTTACGTTAACCATGTCCTCCAGAAAACTGGATTTTAGCGAACAACCCCCCAGTAATGTGCAGGTAAGGAATCCCAGTAGGCTTTGCAGGTGCCATGCCTCCTCATCCCCATTATAATGGATACAGCCTTCACCTTGGAGCAGCATCAAGCATCTGGACAGCGAAGCTCCCGACGCAGACTCCAACTGCATGAAGAGCACCACAAACCACGTCGTTAGGTCATAAAACCATTACAAAGGGAAGACGGTGGCACTCGCACCATTCAGGCCTCTGCCGGTGCAGAGCAATTGCAAGAAAGCTACACAACAGCTCGTCATGATGGACTACGCCTTCTCCCATCACAGAGTTAAGACTATCTATAAACCCAGAGGGATCCAAAAATGCTCTCGGTGCACCACAAAATGAACTAGCGCTGTCCCAATCTACTAGGGTACAGATTGCCCCAAAATCAATGCTCCACAATTTTTTTCTTAGCTCACTCTTTCCAAAAAGGGAGACAGAGAGAAAGGAAGAGACAGAAGTGTCAAAATTCAATTATTCATTTTGGGGCTGCAATCTAGGACTCTACAATAATGGAAGCCCAAGCATATATTTTCTTGTTGCAAATTTTCATTTACAAATAAAGAATTGGCTAAAGCCGACTTGTAACGAAAGGATTTTGTAGGGCTGTCAAGAGCCCTCTGCCTGGCAGCATCTGATTTAAGAGGGGACCAAGCTGCGGGTGCTATGCAAAAGAGGGAGGAAGGCAATTATTCTCAGCAATATTACACATTACCATAATTTTTATACTTGACCAAGAAGGAAAGAAAAAAGCTACTTCTTCTAGAAGGAAGATTGAAAGTTGGATTTTTTTTTTTTTTTTTTTTTAAAGGCTCACTCTGTTTCAATAGCTTCAGTCAAAGAAAATATTGCTAATGACAAGCAAATTCACAACATTTTAATGCCTGGAGATGTGTTGTGAGGTGGGAAATGGTTTCAGAAATCAGCTCTTTGGTACAAAAGAGAAGCACAAAATTAAGTTGGCTTTAGCAATCTGTGTTTCCCTGAAAAGACAGTTCAATTGCTTTGTTATACACGCTCCCATCAGCAAAAGAGGACAAGTAATTTGTTGCCTTAGCAATTCTTCCCACCCTGACGTGCTTAAATAGGGGATTGCATTGTCTTCCTTCATGGCGCAAAACACCGCTGCACCTGCAACCTGTCCACGGAGCCAAGTGCAATTCATTATTTCACCTTTTATACCTCCTCTGCCGAGGACAACGGGCTACTCAAAGACGGTGAGTGACAGGTATGACGTGTCCATAACAGACACGAGAGCTAGGAGGGCAGCTTCTTCCCAAGCAAGACCACAAAGTGCTTTACAGATGTGATTTAATGAAACCTCGTAACTGCAGAAAGGTTACGGACTTCCTGAGCTCATACAGCAAGTGCGCTTGAGGGGTGAAATGAAAGTCAAGAGACAGAAAAAGGGCTGGAGAGCCAGACGTACAGCAGGGCCACTAGTGCCCAGCAGCGAGGTTAGTTCGGCCAGACAAGGGGGAGCTGCAATTTGCACTGACCGTACTGACGCCCATGCCATCCTAACAGGTTTAAATCACAACTTGCCTTGTCACACAAGGTTTTGTGGGTCGACTTAGACCAACACGGCCCCAATCAACGTCCCTAAACCTTACCTTGTCTGCACTGATGCAGCCTCCCCAGTTTCCAAGCACTGGATCACCGAATCAGGACCAATGCCAAATACAGACCAAGCCTAGGACTCCAGCTCTCACCTGCAAATCCCTCCTCGTTAGCCAAAGACAGGGACCTGGACTTCGCTAGGATAAAAACCTAAGCATCACAGGGGTCCCGGTCCATGAGGAGACCTTGTAGGTGTGACTGCATCACAAAGCACAACTCAGGTAACAGCCTATGCAGAGACCTTCAACCCAATACCTTGAATACAACCCCCAAAGCTATCGCCTGCCCAGGTGGGAATTGAGAGACTGCTGCAGAGGCGGTATAGACTGGTGACTTTCTAGACTGGGCCCGGCAAGTGTGAGGAGCTGAGCTATCAAGGGCTTTCCTTGCCTAGCCCCTTTGCAAGGAGGTAAGCACTGCAAAAAATAAATTCACTTTTGAAATGGGGCGCTGCGCTGTTCGCAAGCGTGATACAGGGGTGCCCCGAGTCTATGACCACTGGCATAGACATACCCTAAAAATAGTACAATCGGATTGTCATCGCTGCTCAGTAGCCGCTGACATTTCTAATTGATGAAGGGGAACTCAAAATAGTTGAGGATAGAGCTGGCAGGGGGAAAAAAATGACATATTTTCAAAAGCTCAGAATGAAACTTTTCATAGAAATACTGCATTTTGTCAGAGTAATAAATGGACAAATGGATCATTGTTTTTTCAAGCAACCTCATTTAAGAATCATGAGAGAGTATGCTTTAGCTACACAACAGCTCACCCATTTCTCTGTTATATATTCAGTTTTGTCGGGGGAACATGCATTTTGTGTGGCAGTAGATCCGTAGTTTCCATGCGTCAAACAAAGCTTTTGCATCAGACAACCAAGACCATTTAAGTCAAGAACGTCACTGATACCAGAAAAATATACCTTTTAGTTATTAAAAGTCATCCTTTTAGTTATTAAAAGATATATTTTAGTTATCAATTTCACACCCATTTTTAATAATACCTTTACTGATACCAAACCAACCAGACAGGAGTGAAAATGAGGCATCCACCATTTCCAGAAGTGATCTTTTTTTTACAACCTAGGCCAGTGGCACTCAACATTTTTGGACTTGCAGCACATTCCCCATTCAGCTCAAGGTACCCCTCCATAAGTTTTCTGAATTGAGTGGCACCCAATTTAAAAAATGAGTCTATATATCAAAGAATCATAGAAAATAAGGGTTGGAAGGGACCTCAGGAGATCATCTTGCTCAAAGTAGGACCAGCCCCAACTAGATCATCCCAGCCAAGCCTTCATCAAGCCAGGTCTTAAAAACCTCCAAGGATGGAGATCCTACCGCCTCTCTGGGTAACCTGTTCCAGTGTTTTACTACCTTCCTCGTGAGAAACTGTTCCCTAATATCCAACCTAAACTTTCCTTGCTGCAACTCAAAACCGCTGCTCCTTATTCTGTTGTCTGCCCCCACTGAGAACAGCCCAGCTCCATCCTCTAAGTGAGAACTAAAATTGCCAACAGGTCAGCCTCATCTCTCTCCCCTGAAAAAATTATGGAGTAGATCCTCAAGGAATCCATTTCCAAGCATGTGGAGGAGAAGAAAGGGATCAGGAGCAGTCGGCATGGATTCACCAAGGGCGAGTCATGCCTGACCAACCTGATTGCCTTCTACGATGAGACGACTGGCTCTGCGGACACGGGGGAAAGCAGTGGACATGATATACCTTGACTTCAGCAAAACAACACACAGCTCCAGATGCGGTCTCATCAGTGCTGAACAGAGGGAAATAATCACAGGTAAGCACTAAAGTACATCTAATAAGGGCAAGTACAAAGTCGTGCAAAGTGGTGCATGGGGCTGTTTTGCCCCAAGTGCACAATTTTGCACTTGCCTTTATTAGATATACTTTAGTGCTTACCTCCTTGCACAGGGGCCAGTCACTGGGGGTTCGGGATCGACCAGGCAGGGACCAAGGTTTAGCCTGTCCTCAAACCTCCAGGCATCCTTCAAAGGGCCTGGCAGCCATGGCATCCTGGTTGGGAATCATTGATCTGGAGTGAACGCTGACTACAATGGGGCATTTCCACACGCAGACGAACACAGGGCTGCTTGATGGGACGGCCAGTCTGGTCGTAGCTATGGTATTGTTGGCTATAGTCCATGGGAGGAGAATGCCACCATCTCAGTAAATAACACTGTGTGTGTAAATGAATCACAAATCAGTGCTTTATTAATGGTAGCGAGGGTCCAGACCACTTCATCTCTGGTATTTCGGAGCCCGTGTCTCTGTTCAGAGCGTTCGGTATAAGACATTTATCACCCACGGCATTTTGAAGCACTGTGTAAAATTTGGAAATAAATGCCTCAGGACTGTTTGTACACTGAAGGTGTCTCTTTACGGCTACTGCAAGAGCTGACAGTAGAGAATAGATCTAACCTTGGTTATAAAGTCTGTTAATTGTAAGTCCCTGCAAAATTGCTTTGCTTGTATACAGAGTTGTTGCTGCAGCTAATCGAAGCACAGGAGACTATTACCGTGGAGAGTCATTCAAGGTTATGATCTCTTTATTGGTCCGGGTTTTGAAAAATTCATTTGTCTTTGTAGTCTGAAATTGAACAAGTCCTTCAATAAGCACGTCGGGGAAAACAAAGCGTTCGAGACGAACGGGTTTCCCAAACGCAGGCCAGCGTTGCGGGCAGAGTTGTTATAAACAGACAGTTTTCGGCTACGTTGTATAATCCTTCATTTAAGGAATAGGTTAAAGGAGAGATCCCATCCTATTCGATTTTGTCAAGACACGATGCCTTTCTCTGGGGACACAGAGTGATGCTGTATAAGTTATGGAGAGCCCAGTCTAGGGCTCCTAAACTTCCTTGCAGCACTATAATTTATCAGTGGTTTCTTCCCCCTGCTCCTCCTGCCACAATGCCTTGATAGTTCAAACCATGCTTTTTTTATTATTATTATTATTATTATTTAAGATACATGAGGACTTTGAAATAGTCAAACATCTTTGATTCTCCAAAAGTATCTATTTCGATTTTCAGGAAAGAAAAAGACAAGTTCATTTTTAACATGGAGTCAACCTATCATAAGAGTTTGGTTTTCATTGGGTTGGTTTTTTGTTGTTGTGGGTCTTATCTCATTTATTCTGTAGTTTTAGGAGGCTGTCTTTCGAGTGGAGAAGGCTGAGCTATTAAAATCTCATACAGGTGAGCTCTTACATTTCCCTCAATGCAACAGGTGACTTCAAATATCATGACTTTTTTTAAAAAGTTCCCATTGTGGAGTGAAAAGTTGTGCTGAACTCAGGGTTGTCTAACAGATACGGGGTTAAAATCACCTGCCTAGCAGTAGACGGCAGTGAGGTCAATTATTACTGTGTGGTCTACTGTGGACACCCCATGATTTTGCATCTAACAGAGATGCCAGAACCAGAACTCATCTAGAGCACATCTAGTCTCCGTGGGAGTCATAACTTGCGCTCTTCCTACTAGGGATGCAAAATGCTTCACAACTGCAATACCAAAAATTGACAGCAATCAGCAGGAGGGAGAAAATCAGCTGGTGAAGGGCATCAGGGGATGCAAGACCACCCTCCCCGCCTCGTGGCCACTTCATGCTTCCTGTCAGGATCCAGTCCACACAACCCAGGCACAATCAGGTTTTCAATCAAAGTTAAGAAGCAAGGGAAGTCATTCTCAGGAAGCCAAAGGATGCCAAGCTGAACGCATGTGCTAAGGTGAGTCACAGTCTCAGTCAACCCTGTCCCTGGGGGACATTAAGTCAGACTTCATTTTCCAGGCACTTCAGTGTGGGGCACCTTGATCAGAGGCTCAAGGTGTCAACATGTTTTAATCTGAATTACAAACTGCTGAAAGCCATTTACCATCAAAACTCACTGTACATCTAGTAGGCATGCTGCTTATTTTATATATACACACACACACACATATATATACACACACACACACACACAAATAATCATGAAGGAGAGAAGATACTACAAGTAGAAGTGTGCGTCTACACATGCATGTGCATACATGCATGCGCGTGTATGTGTGTAAGCGCATGCATGCACACATGCACGCACTCTGGCTTGCTTATCCAACTCTCCAGTGTGACATTTCCTCATTTTTGATGCCTATGCCTTCTAAATAGGTTTATAATTGGAAAAAAATCACCTCTAGTCTAGGGGCTGGAGCAGGTTTTATGCTATTTGGTCAGGCTACAACGTTACCCCCGATTAAAAACAACAACTGGCCTAATGGGGAAAGTGATCTTGTAACTAAACTGCTAGGACTCTTCAGCAGAATATAAATGACAGGCAATGTTCTTCGACGATTGCTGCTCCCAGGACTCCATTAGCAAGTTCTAAAAGGTTTTTTAAAAAAACCCCAAAAACAGCGCTTTGGCCACTAAAAAAAAAAAAAGTCAACATTTACCAACACCTGCCAATTATTTCTTATTTTTCGAGCACAAGAGAAAACTGGAGTCCACCAATACCACTGGGTGGCTGGCACAGGATGGGTTTGTCGCCAAGAGAGCTGTGCTTCATTTGCTAGCAAACATCACAGACACTGATGCGAAGTGGGCAGAGCCAGCACGTGGTCCACGTGCCGCTTACAACATACTTAAACACCCAAAACAGGAGTTCAGTGAGACTGAAGGGGGGCTGAGCAGGGGGCTGGACTCGATGATCTCCCGAGGTCCCTTCCAGCCCTGATGTCTATGAAACCTATGAAATGGTGCAAATGCCTTGCATTTGCCCTCTGCCTGACAGTAAATTTCATCCTGTGAGATGAGTATCAAGCTGCGATCACGTGGCAGTGCAGGGATCCCGAGCTTTCGTGTCCTTGTGAGAGCGGATGCCAGACCCGCAGTTACAGGCCAACAGGTGCAGCTGCACGGACATCCATGAGACCCACTTAAAAAAAAAAAAAAAGAAAGCAAGCTCGATTCTCCGCTGCTGGAGGCATCAAGAGCAAAATCATCAGTTTGACGCCTGCTGCCGAGTCTTGGAAGCCGGGATCGGCAAGACACAGAGAGAGTGCAACTCAGTTTTTAGATCACAGATTGAATTTGTGGCACCAAACGATTAGAAAAGCCACCCTTTGGCTTTCACCGACTGAGCAGACTTGGCGGGGAGTCTGAACATGGCCTGCTTGGTCATTTCCTGCTGAATACCAACTTTTACTTCGGAGCAGCTGTGAATCCTGAAAAGCCAGGCTCTTTATTCAGACACAGGTATTCACGGACGCTAGGGTCGGAAGGGACCTCGACCGATCATCGAGTCCGACCCCCTGCATAGGCAGGAAAGAGCGCCGGGGTCAGATGACCCCTATCCAGCCTTCTCTTAAAGACCCCTGCGGTAGGGTATAGTAAGAGGGAGATGAATGCCTAAGGCCTCTGCATACCCCCAGCTGCAAACTATATGCCCGCAGGACCAAGGGCTGCCCGTTCTCCATGGCCAAATATTCTTGACCTTTCGCTAAGATTACTTTAAAGGCAGTGAGCCACGGCCAACTCTATATCCAGGAGCTGCTGTTAAGACCTTCATTTAAGTTCCTACATGGGAAGTATGAGCACTGGAAAATGTAACCCCAAAGTCCGGGCATTGTGGCGTTGAGCACTGTGGGGGAGGGAGGGGGAGGTTAAAAAAAAAAAAATGGCCTGGAGCTTTTACTCAACAATGATTTTGGAAAAATATAATACACTGCAAGTCTGGTCGTTGCTCAACGACACTTTGTCACCTGCATTTCATTAATTTGTGCATCTCTTTTTCCACAGCAGTAGCATCTTAGGGCTACAAACGGGTGCTGCAGTCTTCCCTTGGCTGGGCTTCATGGACATGGCAATGGCCTCAAGCTGCAGCAAGGGAAGTTTAAGGTTGAATATTAGGAAAAGCTCTTACTACAAGGGTGGTGAAGCACTCTGCTTCACCTAGAGAGGTGGCAAGTGGCATCTCCATCCTTGGAGATTGTTAAGGCCTGACAAAGCCCTCGCTGGAGGGAGTAAGAGGGAGCCTTTAAGCTTCCAGAAACACACTGGCCAGCAAGGCAGCTGAAAGCAGGGCTCTGCATGGAAGATAGACGGGGCACTGGAAAAGACTGTAAGACCCCGGTGATGTAAACGGACATGGCTCTGCTTAAAACGGGTGAGGATTTGCCTCCCCGCCCGCTTCAGTGATGCTGAAGGCCAACCTTTTCAAACCCACGTGGCCGGAGTTCAATCCATACCGAGGCATTTAAGCGGCCTAATTTTTTCCAGCTCCCATCGACTCAGAAAAAATCACAGCCAAGTGGTCTTCCCAATATTTGTGTGATTAAAGTTATAGCCGTCCAATTAAAATCCATAACCTCTTCAAGCAAAATCATTAGGCAAAATGAAATAAAGATCTCCGATTGCCGCTGTGCCTGCAGGCCACTGCAGCTGCCTGCCCCCAGCTCCCTGCAAGAGTGGGCACCCCGGCCCGTCCAAGCCAGTGGCTCTCCATCATTTCAGACCCAAGGCGCCCCCTTGGCAGACTCCAGGCCTCCTCCATAAGGTTTATAAATTGAGCAGCACCCCATTTCAAAAAAATGAATGTATTTTTTTTTACATTACCGGGCCGAAAGGGCAGGCAGAGGAGCCGGCAGTGCAACCAGGCAGGGAGAGCATAAGCCTACCCTTAGCTGCTTATCTCCTCGCTTCTGAAGCCTAAGCCTGCCTTAATTAGCTTCTCTCTTCAAACCTCAGGTATCTCCTCAGACTCTTCACGGGATCACCCAGCAACCTGCACCCATACGGGAGCGCATTTCCAGGGCTTGTTTGCCGCTTTGAAAGCGAGGGGGCAAAGCAGCAAAGTAAGAAGGACCCTTTCAGCCAGGATCCTCAACCACTGCTCTAAACCTTTCCAGAAGAGGAAATGGGTCCAGAAGCTTTCGCCGCTGGAGCATGCACTCGACCCAAACCTGTTACCTCTGCTCACGTCAGCGATGACGCAGGCAGTTGTGACACCACGCCTAGCAGACACACACATCCACACCACAGTTAGCACTGAGGGGTGGAGAGGACTCCTCTGCCCCTGCTGCAGATGACGACTGGGGCAGCTTGGGAAAGCTTAGAGCTCTGCTAAACCCGGCAAAAGGCACCAGCTTCTGTACCGGGCCAGCTTTCACGGCCGTCTCAGCCAGCTTGCTTCTGAGCGCTCGCTTCCAAACACGAGAAATAAAAAAAAATACAGACATGCCTGGAAGCAGAGGGACAAGAACAGACAGCGCTCGAAGAAACCAGAACGCAGGGTCAAATTTACTGTATATGTGTATGGGCAAATGCATGCACACCTTCAGTTCGTGAAAGGTTCGTGGTTTCTCTCTGCCTTCAAAATCGGGGGGGGGGGGGAGAGAAAAAAAAAAGTTTGTGGCCCCAACAGTGCAGGGAGTGGACATAATTTAAGGAGAGCAGCAGTTATAATCCAAAAGCGAGACTCAAGTGGTCTTGCACGACGGCCTTCGCCAATCAGCGATGTCAGCGCGCTGTTAAGATGCTAGACGCTGCTCTGCCAAAGCAAGAAAATTCATGGGAGGGAGGGGAAAAAAAAAAAAAAGAAGAAGAAAAAGAAGTTTAAAGCAATTTACCTCCCTCCCACTCTACTCCAGCTGATTTATCGGAAAGAACAAATGGAAACTTTAACCCTTAGCCCTGATTAATTTCATCTACATAATACAGATGCACATGGCAATCAGTTACTGATGAGCAAGTTTGACTTCGTCTGCTGAGCAAAGCTGATGCCTGCGTAACGCTCCACTTGGCTTTTCCGCAAGGATGGTCTTGTCATCCGAGCCGAGACCACTGAGCTCAGGCGAAATGGCCGGTGCTTTGGAAACGGGCTTTTCCGTGTCCCCGTGCATGGAACGATTGCTGTTTCCCTTCATTGATCTATTTTCCTAGGGGGTTAAATGTATTCTCCACCCTAATCCCCCCACAGCAGGGGAAGAACCGTCCCCTCATCCGACGGAAACACCGCCGACCATTCACGGACCGACATGGTCATGACTCTGAAGTTGACCAAATGCTCCTTGACCGTTAAGGTATCCAGGATTGTAGCTGTATTGGTCTAGAGGCAAAAGAAATCAGAGCTCGTGGTAGAGGTGATACCTTTTATTAGACCCGCTAGATGTTTGCAAAAGTGTTTCTTTTTATTTTTGCAAAAATCTAGTGGGTCTAATAAAAGATATCGCCTCTACCACCAGTCCCGATGGCCTGGAGTAGAGCTTGTATCCGCCCCGTGAGGCTGGTACTCCTTGACCATTAAGGTATCCAGGCTGAAGCCATATTGGTCAAGAGGCGAAAGGAATCGGAGCTCGTGATAGAGGCGATATCTTTTATTAGACCAACTAGATATCTGCAACAAAAAAAAAAAAAAAAAAGGAAAGCAATTTTTTTGCAAAAATATACTTGGTCCAATAAAAGGCATCACCTCTACCACGAGGTCTGATTCCTTGACCATTAAGAAAGGGTACCACAACTCTCAATCTCCAACATGAAGAAGAGAGTGCGCCCATCAGGACAACGGGCTCCTCAGTTAGTCCAAGCAAGACAAGCGCTTAAGATCGGCGAGCGCTCGTTCCCGGGGGCAAACCCCTTACCCCCTACAGACCCTGAGAGAGACTAGCACGAAGGCGGGTGGCAGCGCTCAGCATCTAGGCACTGGTTTAAGCTCAAGCAGGTGAAGCAGGACCGGTGGCTCAGTGCCCCGCGCAACAAGAACGGGAGCAAGAGGATGCGCCTGCTGCTCAGGGGAGTTGCAAGGCTTCATTCATTAAAACGTCTGAACAGCTGAAAGCCAGATTCGAAGGTGCGGCTAAAGTGCAGGATGTTGCTACTGATGTTACTGTTGTTATTAAACGAGGAATAAAAAACATTATTCCTAGCCAGGAAGGTCGTACCCAGCTACCAAGCAAAAGATAAATCAGCCAAGGTCTTCAATGTGATGCATTATATCTCCTTTACACCAACAACTTAATGTGCATGATTTTTTTTCCCCCCGGCTAGGCTCATATTTCTATAAATCCTCATCTATAGAAAGATTTGCTTTCAGAGGGGAAAAAGTAGCAGATAAAATACTACCCATCAAAAGGAACTCAAGTCTCCGGTAACATAACTAAACGTGCATTGCTACCAATGTTTTATAGCTACGATGTCAGCTCCGTTTAGATCATTTTTACCAACCCGGCAAGAAATATTTTCCCCCATGCTGGATACCACGCTAACAGGTCTGGGACCAAGTGCTTATCCAAAGAAAGATGCAGTCAAGGAACAACCGAGCAAAACTTTGAGGGCTTGTCTGTCACCTTTGTGCCATCAAGTCAATGCACGAGAATCAGAGCAAGACGTGTGAGCTTATGCGGCTCGTGTGAAAGCTCACCTGCCCGAGGGACTTGGGAGCCGAGCAGGGGAGGCAACCGCAAAGAGCCGCACGACCAATGCTAACGCAGTAAAAGCAATGCTTACCGCCACCAAACTCAGCCGACGGAGACCACAGAGGAGCGCACGTGGCCATCAAGCAATGCTTCCCTACCCGTTAACCAGTCTGCTACATACAGGGCATGACAGCTGTCTGTGCGTGTCCCCAGGTCCCCAAACTAATTAATCAACACCACAACCCAGCTCCTACACCAGCCAGTTTCAAGACTTTTTGGTCCTTACTTCTCCATGATCATTACTCCCATTTTACAGACCTGCAAACAGAGCCACAGAGAGCTGGCTGACCCAAGACCACCCAGTGGTCTAGGAGAAGAGGCTCAAGTCTCCTGTGACTCAATTCAGTGCTCAGCTCGCTCATCCCCGCTGCCTCCCGTTGAGCCTCAGGGACAGAGCACCCAAACATGTGCAAATCGCCTCCAGGACGTGACAAGACGGTTTTCAGCAGTGTATTTTCTTTGTGTAACTGGAGCTTGCTTTGCCAACAGGATCCTTTTTGGTCCACAGGGTTGCTGGTTCCTGGCACTTCCTTGTCCAAAGGACCCCAAATCCCCAGGGCAGCCGGAGCATACTGCAGAGCCCAGGGAGAGTGGCAACTGCAGCATTTGGGTGCTTGAAGCATCCCAGGGCCTTTCAGCCTTTGGCTCAGCTGATAATGGGACCTCAAAAACCCCCCCAAAAACTCCAACTCCAGCAGCACCTGACAAACTGATGCAGACAGGGATGGTCTGAAGGACGAGGACTAGGCAGGGATGCTGTGGGCTTGCAAAGGAAAGGAGGAAGAGATGGGTGGAGATGAGGGAGAGCTGTAAGGACGGGGTGGATGGGCACACTGGGGGCTAGCAGAAGCAGTCGGGGGCTTTGCGCTCTGTGAACATCAAGGGGGAGCTGAGTAGGTAGGAGAGAGGATGCAGGGAGGGGGATTGGAGAGGCAAGGAAGGTGAAAGAAAGAGCATTAGCTCCAAGCAAAAAAAAAAAAAAAAAAGAAAGAAAGAAACCAAGAAAAAAATGCATTAAATGGGTGAAGTTCCCGTGTGAAACACAGTCACACTCACCATGGGTTAGTCTGCCTCAGACTCAATTTAGCTCATTTTCTGACAGTGGCAGAATTAAACTTGCTCGTTGGCCTATGATGTAATGGGCCTGGGAGCTAATTACCATATGTCTTCCATTCATTTAGAGGAAACAGAGTTAGTTAGCCCTGTTAGCCTGAAGTCAGGCAGAAGGCAGGGCAGAGTCGCACCTTCAAGACTAAATGATTCAAAGATGCCTTGCTGCGTTTTGCATTTCCTACTGGAAAAGCAGACTCGATTTCCTCACCTGCACGTCTCACCGAGATGTTCCCATGCCAATACAAAGCTGCACAATACATACCTGGCCTTAATAAGCATCTTCCTCTCTCCTCTCTCTCTCTCACGCGCGCACACACACGCTGTCTCCTGAATGCACTAAGCTCCTGTGCAATGCAAAAGCAGGTATGCACACAATCACAGAGACCAAGGAAATCGTTCGATTTATTGCTTTAATAGACAATATGCACCTGCCTTGCACCGAATGCGGGCACCTCGCCATAATGCATTACACCGACAGAAATATCCCAGAGCTACACCACTTAGTGTGCACATCGCCCACACGCACGGTGTGCACACATCCACAGGTTGAAGGCACGTGTTGATCGGCCGGCGCAGTTTTATTTTGAAAGCCTATTAACTGGTGGCGCCCCGTGCTGAGGGATTTATAGCTCAGAATGATAACAGCTACATGCCGCATTGTTTGTTAATTGTGATTAGCTTTGCCTTCAGAAGGGTAGGAGTCTAATAAATCAGTTACGTCCAAGACGAATTTATTCTAAGGCTGTTAACCCAACAGAGCAGAGTACTCGGGAACAGCGGTCTGAAAAATGGACGTGTTTAGGTGCTGGTACTTGGATGGCACGACACCAGCGGTCTGGCTCGGCACCGAGATTTTACCGAGGCCATTGCTCATTGGAATATATTCTGTCCTCACCACATTACAGCAAGCTTGTCTGCGTGCGCATTTTCCTTACCAGCTTTTTTGCCCCATAGCAAAGACCAGCGTCCAGAGGTTTCACCCTCTTCCACCTGGGGGTGCAGAGAGGCTGTGTGCAAGGGAAAGACCGGGCAGCAGGTCGGGGATTCACAGCATACTAGCTAATCTATACCAACTCCCCACCTGGATGCTCTTAAGACACAGTAGCTCACTCCACTAAGCGAGCTCCCTGCCCTTAGTGATTCCTCGAGGAGTTTGTGCAGATTAGCTCGCGGGTTGTCAAGTCGCACGCGAGCTTCCCGAGAGGCAGCCACCCTGCGCGCACAAACCCTTGCAGCTTGTGGAAGTGACGGGATGTTAAACCTGACCAGGTTCCAAGTCTAGTAATTAAACTCTGCAGACAGATTAAGACATACTGCTTAACGGTGTGCTGCTAACCAGATGTCGCCTTCCAGTTCAGAGGTTGCTGCACAATAGCTAACAGCTACGCACATGGCCGGTTCTTGCCCTGTATGGTATGGCGCTTCTTTGCAAACCAGCTTGCTGCATACGTGATCCTAATGACGGCCCTGTTAACCCGCTGCCGCTCAGCAAACACTCAAAGGCTGTCATTCAAAGCTGTTGGGGGGGGGGATACCCTCCCAAATGCATTTTGTCTTTTTTTGGTAGACATCTGTTTTGAAAAGGACACACTCTTGGCATCGCTATAGCACCACCTTCAAAGCCCTTTATGAAAGGCTCGCTAATTCACATTCCCTGCACTGAAATGCAAAGGTTAAGGGACCTGTCACACAAAGCAACAGCTGAAGTCAGTCGCAGAGCTGGGATTAGAAATGAAGATTTCCAGGCTTCTCAGAAGCCCTGTACCACGGAGAGTCCAACCGCACCGTATCTCTCTCATACTTGAACAAACAAACAAAAAAAATCTAAAAAAAACCCAAAATATCTATATACATTTCTAGTTCTTGTGGCTGCAGAAATCATCTGTGTGATGTCTGTGCAAGCGTGTGATGTCTGTGCAAGCGTGCAGAGGGCCTGAAACCACAGGTCTGAGATTCTCAGCCCAGAGGAGAGGGGTGGCAACCATGTACTTCTACATGGGAAGGGGGTCAGAAGAGGGAGCAGCTCATAGCACGGGAGAGGAGGAGATCTTGGTATGAGATGCTGCGTGCGAATGTACTGGACCATGCACCTTCTGTTAAGTCAGTCTCATGGTTCGATTTGCTAACCTCACATCTTCTGTACGGAGCCCTGGCTTTTCTCCACGCCCCACCTCTCAACCTGCCTGCCTGCACATCCCTGTCCCTTTAAAGCACAGATGCACAAACACGAACGGACACGAGCACACACCCTTGTGATGTAACGGGCCACGCCGCCCGTGCCATCACGTGACAAAGCTCACATCAGGGAGGATTTTGCACCCCGCCTGTGTGATCTCATGCGCTCTGGCACCTTGCTGAACCCGCGGAGAATCTCCTCGTTCAGCCCTCCGAAAAGCTGGCACAGAGAGTTGATTAAAAGTAAACTGCTGTCATGTTGACGGTCTCCCTCCCTAGAGCTAGCAGACCAAAAGTCGCCGAATTGTGTCATTTTCATCGGTAGCCTGGAACCGGACCGTGCTTGTGGATGACAACAGCAGGACCCGCTGAGTTTTGCTCCCCTTTGCCTTTGTCCAGATGATGTTCTGGCTCCCAGGGCAGGAACTGCGAGGGGACGCTTACTCCACACTGCCTTACTCCTAAGTCCATCAGGTCACCGATCCCGGTGCTGAAAGCTGAACGGTTGGCTGGAGTTACAATGATCCTCTCCTCCCTCCACGAAGAGTTTTACTCTACAGCCAAGACTATTACAGCTGGTATTCTTGCAGTCCTGTAGTACCTGACTCCAACCGTTGCAACGTTGCACCAAAAATCTCCCGAGCACATGGCCAAATTTTCTCGGTGACCAGCTTCCCAGATCTCTGGCTTCAGAGCAAGGGGCTCACCCAATTGCGACCACCAGCAGCCAGACGCCAGTTTAGCTCGAACCGGTCCAAACCTGCGCACCGGTGAGAGCTGCCGCTTGGCCAACACAACAGGGATTGAACTGAGGACCCTCCAAAGCCCAAGGCATGAGCTGCTATGGCCTGAGCTCAGGAGCCAGTGCTCAGTAGCTGGGGGCAGCGACAACTCTGAGCCTCACGGATCGTGCACAAGCGGGACTTGTGAGATACACTCACCAGCACATTGTACCTAGGAAGGCCAAGATGTTGTTCGGGTGCATCCAAGGCGGCAAGGATTGCACTTCTACCTACAAAACACCAGGTGCTTCTCAACAGAAAAAGCTCAAAAACCAAAAAACAAACGAACAAAAAACCCAACTCAGACTGGAAAGGTGCTTTTGCAAGTCCCTTCTTATCATGACCGAGTTAAATGCTGCTATTAATGCACCGAAGACCAGGAAAGCAGCCGGCCTTGATGACGTACTTACCAAACACGTCAAGCAGTCTGGACCCCAGACTCAAGAACAGCCCCTCTGCCTATACAACGCATGCACAGTCAGCCAAAAAATTCAACGGCTACGGTGACATACCCAGGAAGATGGCACTTTTAAAGCCAGGGAAAGATCCATCTGACCCAAAGAGCTTCAGACTCATCTCCCTGCTATGCCACACATACAAATTGTACGAATTGTATGATATTGAACCGGCTTGCCCCATACGTGGATAAACACCTAATCCCTGAATAGGACAGCTTTTGCCCCAGGGAAAAAAAAAAAAATTAAAAATCAGCAACGAGCCAGCTGCTCAATCTAACTCAGCATATTGAGGATGGTTATGGAAGAGGCCAAATCACCGGAGCAGTGTTCGTCAACCTAACGGTTGCCTACAATAGTTAACCACCACCAACTCCTCCACAAGACCCTGGAAATGACAAAAGATCGACACCTCGATCGATCCTCCTCATACAAAGAACGTGTCCTGAAGACAGAAGCAAAGATGAACCCTGTCTATAAGCTCGCCAAGTTGAAATGGGGGGCTAGCCCTGCAACCATGCGAGCCACTGCTTTGGCAGAGCAGAAGCTGAGTCAAGTATGCATGCGCTGTACGGGAGAGACCTGCCCATGCTAAGCACGCTGGCCCCGTCCCGAACGACAGCTGCCAGTGCATCACGGGATGTCTGAAGACTGACCAGCGTGTACCCGCCGGCCAGCGTCGTTCCAGCTGACATCAGAAGAGCGGTGGCCAGGAGGATAAAAGGATCGAGATGAGCTGAAGATGCGAGACACCCGCCGTACGACCATCAACCTATGCAACGCCTACTGCGATGCCCATGGCTTGAATGCACACGTACAATGAAAGCGCTCGCCAAGTACAATAAACGAGCGCAAGCGTGGTGCAGAGACGTGAGAAGCTGCCTATGAAACCCATCTGCAATTACATGACGCCCTTCAAAACCAGGGGGTCTCGTCTGCCCAGACCCCGCTGCAGACTCTGAACTCAAGGAGCCACCACAATCTTTCACTGCAAGACCCTGGGAATTAGCTGCAAGCGCTCCCCTCCAGTGCCTCACGTTAGCATGTACAGATCAAAACCGGCAACAGCATCAGACAGAGCTGTCCTTCTTCCTATGCAGGAATGTCAAATAAACCAACGGGACCAAATTTCAGGGGGAAAAATATCCAATCAAGAAAGCAGACGACGAAAAAGCTGATGCACCCTGCAACTCCGACTCCTATGGAGCTCATCACAAATCCTGGCCAAAGAGCCCTTTCTCCACTCTCCTTTTCTGACCTGCAAACCTCACCTTCCCTGCTACCCCCAAACAGCTCAAAGGCCTCGGGGCTAAACGCTGCGATTTCTAGGGTAGTCAGAAACCTTCCCTGCCTCTGTGCGCCTGGTGATTTGCTACCCATTTTTATAAACTCGGGCATGCTGATCTTTCTAGTTCCCCAGTTCTGCCCTGAAGGCAAGTGCACTTGCCAGCCGCAGTGAAATTTTGATGGATCTTCTCAGGAAAGGGAAAAGAAAAGGGGGGAAAAAATTAAGAAAAAAGAGGAGTTGCAGGTTTGAAAATTTCAGGTTATACATTCTGCTCAAGTTCAGCAATCCTTCATCTATTGTTAAATCACAGACCACATGCCGAGAGTTAAAGACTTATATAGGACTCCAGGGACTAATCGAGGAATGATTTCAGCTTCTAACTGCGTTGTAACCAGCCACTTAGGATGCAAAGCACAAGTTTGTGACACTATTGCACATTGCATCAAAATGACTTTCTGATACATTTCTGCAAATAACTAATAAGCAGGGGCGGGGGAGGAGAAAACATTGCCCTGGCATTCAACATAATTCTTCTTCTTGGCCCCCATCCTCACATTCGCATTTGTGACGAACAGCCTCTGCCTTCAATTAGGCCTGCATTATGCATGCATCCAGCCCCCAAAAATATGCAAAGAGCTTTTATGCAACACCAGTTTATATAATATGCACATACTTTGCAAAACAGCATATTTAAAATACCTAGCCAACGAGAAAGAGAGCTTCATTCAATACGGGGGGGGAGGGGGGAATGCATAAAAGCAGCAAAAAAAAAAGGGGCAGGGTGCTTTTTTTGTTGTTGTTTTTTTATATTAAGCAATCAAGGGCTGTCACGCACTGAACACACAAAGCGCTGGTAGTTTAAGTGGGCATACTCCAAGGGCCTTACCATGGGACGCGCTTTTTCAGCAATGCAGAAAGCGCTCCCTTATCAACGTACCACAGTTAGAAGCAGGATCTCTGCCTATTTAAAAAAAAAAAAAATCCAGAGAAATAACTTCTCCTGACAGCATGACAGCTGACATTCTTAACTGAAAAAGCTATGTGCCAGGAATTATCAGGCCTGGCTTTTCTCTCCCTGATAGATGACAGAGCAAAAAACAACAACGGCCACACACATCTCATAAATCACAACTTTTATTGAATGCCTCGCCACATAATAGCAACAGTCAAACCGAATAAAGACGCTTTTCAGTGCTCATCTGTAAAAGACTGGGGGAGAACAGAGAGCACTCCTGGCACTGAAGTCGTCTCCTGGATAGCGCAGGTATTAATATCATGCCATCACGCTGGTCAAAATGCACCTACCTGAAAGCTGCCTTTTTTTTTCTTTCTTTCTTTCGTTTAAGGTAAAAGGAAGGGAGTAATGAGAAGAAAAACCAAAAAACGAACCGACTGCTGGCGGGACAGAGGGAAGGGGGGATATTGAAAGCTCTGCGCCGCTACACGGAGGGGACTTCTTAATTGCCAGGCAAGCACCAAAGAGCCTGGCCCCGTGTGTAAAATTACCCCAGTGGGGGTTCACTCATGTGGTGCACAAACAGATAGCACGTGCACAGATTTCTCCAGCCAGAAGTACAAATAATTTGGGGAAATTTCTTTCTTTTTTTTTTCCTTAGGTGGTGGGGAATGAAAACACAGGGAGTATTTCCATGGAAAGAAATGAATATGGCAGCCCTAATTAGGAAAAGCCAACACAATCCCCCATGCTGATTAATTGCATATGAAACTAGGAATGAGAAAAGCTGGTGGATGCAAGTATGGTGGACTGGAAGGCCTAGGGGTTGTTGGTTTTTTTTTTGGTCATTTGCTTGTTTTCTTGGGTGTTTTGCAGGAGTGGGGTAGGCTTTCCCTGGAACTAAACGCCTAATTTCTAATTCAGAAGAAATAACTAAGAGTACGAGTAGGGTCTGCAAAGGTTCAGCCCTTTGCCCCTACCAAGTAGAGACACGCTTAGCTATTTAAGGAAGGCATCCTGGTGTCTCACTTAATTGCACATCATCCAGGACAGTGAAGCCCGATACCAAAAGGGTCCTCTGAGTTGGCCAAAAAAAAAAAAAAATCTATTCAAGCATTTTAACCTAGGAAATGGATTTTTGACTAGGAAGACATTTCTACATTTTGCACTGGGGCAGTGCAAATCTTTTCCCAACCAGCTCTTATTTAGATACAGCTGGGGTCCCTCCCAAGCCCTGAGGTCTGACTTAGCAATCCCCAGTTCCAGTTGGCCAACATCATGGCCAAGCCATTTTTAGGAACAAAAAGAAATAAGGAGGCCAGACACTCGTTCACCGGCTAGACGTGTTGAGCGTAGCTGTCCAATTCCTTTACAAGACACGCAAAGTATTTTGAGTTTTAACTGTGCGAGATAATGGCGAAATCTTTTCCAAAATCGCCTATGAAATGTCAGTTTTTAGAGCAGCTTAATCTTGTTTTTTGGAAACAGCCTTATTCTTAAAAGTTTATGTGTTTGCCACTTATATCACCTTATCAGCAAGCTGCAGAGTAACTTATTAAATCTTATATGCAGTATAGTGCCCCTCTAGAGACATCAAGAAAACAGGCTGACAACTACATCAACCGCTAGCAAAAGGGCTAGAAACACGGCCCGAGAGCGTCTCTAGCACAATCTGATGAGTCTCTATACGGCGCGGACATTGCAGTAATCGTAGCAACCGTGGTAATAACCTAGTCCCCTTCAGTAGCACTTTTCAACTGTACATCTAAAAACTCTTCCCAAATGGAGAAGCACCTGTGATGCTAACATCGAGTCATATTTTGGACAAGGAACGGCGCATCCGTGAATGTGCGCGCGCTCACACCGTGTTGCACGCGCCAGCTGAAGACACACGCCTTGCCCCAGGTTAATGAGATGCACGGCCTCACTCTCCAACCGAGGGCGTTGTGCGATCGGACTGGCTGGAGCAAAGAGCCGGCTGAGTCATCTCGAAGCGAATGAATTCCACCATCAATGAACTGCTCCAGCTCCAAATAACAATAATAATAATAATACTTTGCACTTCAATAGCACCTTTCATCTGAACAGTTCCAAGCACTTTACTTTTTGATTTCGAGAGAATAAGAGTTTAAAAAGCGCGTTGCCTAATCCCTCCTGTAATAGAAAATTTCTCCGATTTTTTTTTTTTTTTCCGGCACGTAAGCGGAGGAGAGTAGAAGGGCATTTATATACAGAATTCATCATCAGAAGCAATTAGGAGAACCTCACGTGACCCAGCCCGTATCGAAAGGGAAGACGGAGGCGAGGAACCAGGACCTTGGTGCGGTGCGGGGACAGGCTTTGCCGTGTGCAAGCACCGTGCGGTCCCGGTCCATTACAATGCTAATGCAATAGTTACCCAACTCCCACTGAAATTCAATTCAATGCAAATTGGGCACCTAACCCCTTTGAAAATTCAAGCCTAGATACAACGTTATACCAAGAGCTCTGGCTCCCACAACACCGGCATCCAGAGCACGAGGCGCCACAGCTAGCGCTCGCAGCGGCCGAGGGCCTGCTTCCTGCCGCGCGCTCAACCCAGCGACTCCGACGAGAGCGGCAGGTGAGAAACTTCCCCGCTCGACCCCACGGCGGGCAGGCTCACACTGCTGCGCTCACAGCTGCTCTTGCTCTGCGACCGAACGGCGCTCCTCCATCTCCAGGGCTGTCGTGTCTTGTCGCCATTCACCAGCATTCAATTCACACCAAAACCTTTCTCTTTTTCTTTTTTTTATAAAGAAAACAAAATTCAAGACATCGCAACAAACGAGCGGGAAACAACAAGGATGAGCCCTGGTAGGACAGATCTTGCAGGGACCATCCCCTCGCCTCTTGCTACGCATGCACGCTATGCTTCGGCTCGGCAATGGATTGGCGCGCTTGTCGAACCTGACTTTGGATATTGCAGTCGGGCTTAGGAGAAGCGGGGAGGTTGCTTCGAGGACAGGAGGAAATGCAAGCTCAAATGTGGTCAAGACAGAGAAGCGAAGATCTCTGAGGGTCAGGTAATGCAGCTGATGCTGAAGGGCTGTGCTCAGCAATGGCGAGTCAGCCCCAGCACCCTTGTCAAGGAGATATTTTATCTGCACGCTGCAACGGCCGGACAGCCAGCGGAAGGGTGCACGGAGCGGCGTCCGCGGTGCAATACTCCCGACCCACAACCTACTACGGGGTTTCACAAGAAAGGGAAGTATGTGCCCTGGTCAGCGCTAAGAATATAGATGCGATCTGAATTTTACCTTTTCACTGTTCTCATGGGATGGGGAAAATAATTAGTGTCACGTAGACTAAGGCAGATATGGGACTGCACTTCAGCCTCAAATCCAGGCACCCTTGAACGAGCAGCCAGACGTTGCCTCTCGAGCCCATCTCTTGAAGCCTTCTAGCCCAGATGTTTTTGAGGACAGGAGTTTGGCATTCAGCACTACAGTGACGAGAGGAAGCTCTATGGCATTTGCTACCGAGCAGGAAGTCAGGCAAGTGGTGCAACAGGCCCATCTGGCCATACACATCTACGAATGGGTGCTTGTCACAGGGTGGTACAAGTTATGTGGAAATAAAACAAGACCGAATCAGGGCACCAGAAGCCCCATGTGTGCTTGCTACAAGTCTGGGATCCAGACAGGCCATTCAGCCCTCTCATCCTCCACGGAGCCACGGGCAAGCGCCTTCATGAGGAGCTCAGGGGGAGGGTAACCGCACAACATCCATCGTCCGAGCCCGAAGGAAAAGTCCGTAACTCCAGCCTTACGATCCACCCCTTCGATGGCCGCGTGTTTACAACACGGATGGAGATGGCTTTTCAGAAGAAGTTAAACCAAGGCAACGCCGAATCCAAACGGAAGAGCATCTCCCCATGGCAGAGGGACAGCCGAGAGGGCTGGAGGCGCTGCTCCTGCGCCTCCGTGCCTACAAGCACGCTAGCGATGGAAACTTTGCACACCCAGCTTCCCCCCACTCGAAGCACGTACCTGCCCACCGAACCGCGCTAGCAGAAGTGCTCGTGGTGCGGCCGGTCAGATTCCAGCGAATCTGCAACTTCTACTAACCACCCTGGACACACAAAAGGCAAGGTCTGCCCTTCCAAATGCCCCCGTCTGGGGTCCCTTCCCGCTCAGGTGTGGGGCCTGTTGCCCACGCAACAGTGGCAGCAGCTCTCACGACGGACCCCTTGATATATTGTTCTACGGAGAAACGGAGGAATCGGATCTGCCCCCCGGGCACATTCGCTCGCCTCCGTGGATCGCCCTCAACTTGCAGTTTACAGAGCTGGTAAAGATATAGCGTCCCTCCCCCACTCCCGTCCCTACGCACACACCACTTCCCCGCTCCTGCTGTCCCATTCCTGTGACCCGGCGATACGCAAACGCCTGACATCTGGCAACGCTCCTGATACAACAATCGGACTTCAGCATGGGCCACTGAGAAGGGCCTGTTTGTTTTTCTTCCGCATGCCAACTTGATTTGGTTTGAAGCTCTTCTCCTTCTCCATGGAGATTTCCTCCGGCAGGATGGAAATGCTGCAACTGGGATGCAGAACCCAATCTGTGTTTTTCTTGACTTTTTTTTTTGTTGTTTTTTTTTTTTGCAATGAAGGCTCTGATCTTACGTTTTATCAAGAGCAGAAGCCCCTGGTGTGTTTTAGGTTTTCAATGCTATGACCTTTGAGAGGAGGGGAGGTAAGCTCCTTGCCTTTGCTATGTTTGTACAGCACCCAGCACACTGCAAGTGCTGCAGGGAACACAAACAAGGAATTAGCAAGAAGCTACTTGCCCAGGATTTCAGCTTTTTTATGAAACTATGACATACACATGCAGACATGGCAGGGCGTTCGGGTGACTGAAGCAGTTAGGGTGGGTTTGCAAAAAATTCTCAGCTCTGGCGTAATTCAGCTCATGCTGAAGTCAATGGGAGTACTCACAGGTTGAATCCAAGACCAACATTTCCAACCAAGTATATTATACCTATATAAGCTCCCAATTCACATAGGACAAATGGACATGACAGTCTCCCTTGTGCCTTCTGTAAATACACTGTGGTAGTGCTGCACTATACACAATTTGCATGCTCCACCCCAGACTCAGCTGCATTTTAACTGTGGCCTGTAGGCTGCACAGCAAGCTGGAACCTCAGCCACATGAGCTGCTATGCAAGGGCCTTTTATTTCTTACAAAGAAAGCATAAAAATACAAAGGGAAGAAAGCCAGAGAAATCTTATTTCTGATTTCCATCTGCTCCAGCTGCTGTGAGGCGCGTAAAAAATCACTCTCCTGGATTGGTGACATCCTGACCAGTTGCTGTGGAAATAGCTTTGTTATCACAAGAAAAGGCAAGATATTTCAGGTTTGGAATAAACAGCAACCAAAATAACATCTTCACTTAAGTGTTCCTTAAAAAAAAAGGAGAGAGAGAAAGAAAGAGAAAGAGAAAAAAAACAAACCAGAGATAAGAACAAAATACTGCAAATACAAGGCCTAAGCAGATTTGCATCTAAACCAAATGTTTTCAAAGTTTCCCAGTGAGGCATTAGCAGCCCTTTAATTTCCAGTTTTTCACTTTGTTCCATTAAAAACTACAAAATCCAGATTAATGAAAATTCAAACATGTTTCCGTTCACTAAGCACGTAGCCATAAACATCAGCAAGTATTTTATTATTTCTAATCTGTGACACGGCGAGATGGGAAGGAGACCTATATTCTACTAAAATGCTGCATCATTCTTTCTATATAAGGGCCCATTACCAGACTGTACCTATTTGCAAGTCAAATTTTTATGCCACTATTTGAATACATTTTCAAGCTCAAAAAAACAAGTCAGTAGTTTAGCCCATCCACAGCTAACTCAATCTGACAGCCATAGCAGTGATGCCTGCCAGTGCCGATTGACTGGTTGGATATATTTAGATGGTGTAGGGGTTGGGGGGGAAAACAGTTGTGCTACTGAACTCGAGTATATTGCTGGTAACGGCAGGCTACAAAAATAACAAATACTGATTCAGCTACATCATTCAAAACTGATTCAGCTACATCATTCAGAACCAGCTAATGGAGATTTGAGCGTCATGAGATTACACAAAAAAGATGCATAACTCGTTTAGAGGAGCAATTAAGGAGATCTGATACTGGACTTTAAATATAAAGCGAATGATCTCTTCCTCCTCTCTCACACAGCTCTGAGAAGACACGTATGCAGAATCTGAAGGTCGAAACTTTTTGGTCAAGGCTAAATATATATTATAGATCTGTTTTTTCCCCCCCTCCCGTCTGTATAAAAAAATAAACCCTTTGGAGGAACAAAATGCAGGGACTCCACCCAGTATAACTCATAAACATGGTCTGTAAAGGATACAGAAAGAGTTGGAATCAATCCGTTCTTTTGCTTCTGAAATGGGGCATAAGAAATGAGACAGCGTGTGCCTATATTATGTATAATCAAAACTATTTTGTGCGTGCACATGCACACAAATATTAACATGCAATAAAAAGGGAAGGAGGGGGCCAAAATACAGTTGTCCTCTCCTCCCTCCCCCCCCTGAAATATATCTGGAATTTCAAATGCATTTTTTTCCCTGGTTTTGCTGCAGGACCTGTTGGAAATAAAGAGGATAAGGGGGCAATTAAGAAAAAACTGCTTGCAAGACACCTCTAAGTTCAGACTGCCTATAAGAGAGGCCTAGGTGGTATGTGCACGTGGACTGAAATGTATCCCTTCTCTCAAGAGTTAATGCCAATAATTCAACACTCATGAACAACCTTAACACTAGTCAAAATTCACAAGGCAAGACTTTAGTGCCTCACTCGAAGTCTGAACCGGACCTAGAGCGATGTGCACGCATAGGCGAGCCATCTCCAAGACCAAGTAGGCAAGCTGAATACTAAAGACATCTCTCTCTCACTTCTTCCATGGTCCCCCATCCCCTTAGCATCTGGACACTTCAGAAACATTGATGAGTTTATCTTTACATACACATCCCCTGAGGTCCAGAGGGATGAAGTGACCGCTTGACTAAGGACACCCAAGAAGTCGGTGGAATTACACCCTGATGTACTGGATCCCAGCCCAGTGCCTATTGCGAGATCATCCTAGTTCTGCTGCGACACAAAAGAAAACGAAAGAAATCATGTCTCATTCTAGTACTACGGGAGCCTTAAGACCCTGGCACTTGACGAGCACCCCAGAAATGCAGGGCTGCTTATAATAAACATTTTTGAAAGACTAATGCAACCTTAAAATATATGGATGTCTCTTAAGAAAAAGTAAAAAAGGTTGAACGTAGGCAGATTCAGGCACCAGAACCTTAATTTATCAATTAGACGCCATCTGTGGATTGTGTTCCTTGAAATAATTGTTGAATCTGACAATGCACTGCTGCTTCACAAAGTTTCTGCCAGCCTTGGTGCCATTTAATTAAATTTCTGCACTTAACTTTGATTGCACTGAAAGCACTGCTGCTTTCCGCAGATTGAGTTCCTTAGCCACCTGCTGTGTTAGAACTAACCATGTTTCCACAGTTATATCAAAAATTATGGGTTTTTTTATTTTTTGTCTCGTCTTTTTCTCAGTCTTCACCAAAAGGAAAAAAAATAAAATGACATGAACGTGCCCAGGACACTGGGTCTGTTACAGCTCTAGCATGTATGCAAGCAGCAGGGACTTTCATATCTCCTACCAAAAGCTAGTGTTCCTAACCACATTGTTTTCTATCACAAAACAAATCACTGGGTAGGAGGGCATTTAACACGTCAAAGTTTGCTTAAACAAACCTTTTTCTCCAGCTTCCTTATTTCTACCATGATAGGTCCAGAAAGAGGGGAAAAAACTTGCTGACTTATGCATGTGTGCATATATGTGTGCGTGGTACATGTGCATATCTCTACAGATATAGAGATATAGGTGTCTGTGCGTGCATGTATTTATAAAAGAAATTTAATTAAATGTGTATACACACACGTGTGTATTATATATGTATGTATGTATGTATGTGTGTGTGATCCATCTATAGATATATCTATATATAGATATTTATATATGAATGGATCAAGTTGCGATGAATGTATGAATATATACATACACATATACACACATACGTGTATTATATATGTACCTATGCATGCATGTGATCCCTATATATACACTGATATATGAATGAATCAAGTTGTGTGAATGTATGAATACACACACACACGCACGCACACACACGTATTATATATGTACCTATGTATGTGTGTGTGATCCATATATATATCCATATATGAATGAATCATCAGGTTGTGATGAATGGATGAATACACACACGTGTGTATGTACATATATGTGTGTGTATGTACAAGTATATATGTGTGTGTGTGTGTGTGTGTGTACACATGTATATATACTGGAGGTGGGCAAAATGCAGCCCAGGGGCCGGATGCAGCCCACCAGGCCATTCTATCCAGCCCGCGGGGCCCCTAAAAAATTTAGAAAATGAATATTTATCTGCCCTGGGTCGTCTGTCGTGCAGCCCTCAATGGCTTGCCAAAACTCAGTAACCGGCCCTCTGCCCAAAATAATTGCCCACCTCTCTCACACACACACACACACACACACACACACACACACGTGTGAATCAAGCTGTCATCCTTTCCTCACCTGTTATTGCTGTTTAGGAAATAAAGTGTCTATAATGCTGCCAATTTAGCAGAATGACGGGCCTCAAAAGCTGCCAAGCATAAGGCTCACTGCTGTGAGTAATCCCCCTGCGAGCATGATGGGCCATGTGGTCTGCCCTTGCTCCACTGCAGTTAGGTGCGGGAACTGCTTGTGGACAAGGGTGGCCGCTGAGCTGCTCGTGGACTACGCTAAGCTTATGGCGCTGTTGGCCCATAGGAACAAGCCCTTGGACCACAAAGCAGGCTACGCAGAAACGACAGCTCAGACACCCTGGCTATGATACGGTGATACGACGTGCTCCCGATTTGAAATATCCCAGAGATGAAGGAGAAGCTGCATGGACCTCACTGGTCTGCCTTCACTCTCTGCAGAGAGAAATGTCTATAGAAATTGCCCAAAGAAACAACCCAAGTGTCTCGTTTTCTGGTGATACTGGTTGCTCTTGGCTCGTTCCTTTTCTTTACTCTTTCTGCAGGTCATATTAGTAGGAGGAGGGCGATATGACTAAGAGCCAGAGTGGGAGGGGGTCTGGACACAAGTCCAAACCCGAGTGTGAACTGTGCATAACCCCAGACAAAAATCACAACCTGAGACTGGTCAAATGGGAATACCATTTCTCTACCTCAAAGGAGAGCTAAAGATTAATTAGCATGTGTGAGACATTTTAAAAATTCCTCCCTGGAAGTGCTGTGCAAGTGCAAAACATGCTCTTGCTCAAGAAAAAGAAAAGCAAATTTTATGGCAAAAAAAAAAAAAAAAGTTGGAAGAGGAAGCCGGGGACCCTGTCAGGCCTAGAAGGAAGACTGCTTGGCTGGGGAGCCAACAAGGGTCACACCAATTAAGCAAGCCGGCTTCCAGAGCTGTGCTGGCACTAAAGAAAGCCAATCAGTTAGTTAATTTACTTTAAATATTTCATAGCAATTTATAAAATGTTTACTAGCAACCGGAGAGGCTGACCAGTACAGCCCCAAGGTAAATACGGATTTAGGCAGCTTCCTAAAACGTGTTCCAGACCCAAAAGGCCAGACTACCTCCCTGAAAAAGAGATAGCACAAGTAGGCTTTACAAAGCATTTTATGCAAAATTTCAATGGCTTAATTAATCCTTAGCAGAAGTGTCTAAAAGTTTGTGACCACTAGATTATGCATTGGACTAAAAACAACACATGTATTGGCATCATGGTTGTGGACATGCTATTTTCCAAATTCCACAGGGAAAAAAAACAAAACTCTGCAGATATTAACTTCCAATCGTTTCAAGAGGAGCTCATAACTAATCTTTTAAAATCAACCTGCTTTCCATTCTTTTAACTTGCATTGTAAACGTAGCTTGCATCTGTGGGAGTGCTGTCCTATATGCAACTGTCATGCTCCACCCCAGACACAGCTGCATTTTAACATTTTAACTGCATTTTAACTGAGGCAAGCTTCTGGCCTGCCAGCCTGGGAAAACAAAGTCCTTGGTCTAGAAGCTGCCTTCTCCCTGCCAGCACTGGAGACCGCACATGATCAACTCTGATCTGAAAGGACCACCTGCAGCCTGGAAAGGGGAGGTCAGTACCGGTGACTCAGTGCACCGGGCCTGCCAAGGCAGATTCCAGCTACTGCCAGCGGGCTGGGGCTCATTCCCGGCCCCACGTCATCTCTGTCCTTTTCTACCTCGGCGTTTATGCCACAGCATCGAAGGGGAGGACCTCAGCTCTGTGCAGAAAGCCAGGGAAAAGACTGCGCGCGACTGGGAAAAGGGCTAGAGCGATTAATACGCTGAGTGCCTGTCCTCTCTGCAGGAGCGAGTTTTGCCTTTCAAATGACCTCTGTGATTTAAAAATTAATCAAATTCATTTTGCCACCCAGATGGGGTATCAAAGGCCTTGTTTTAGACAAGCCCTTGTTTTTCCAGACAAGCCTGAAACCCCCAAATAGAAGGGAGGTTTATACTGAAGAGTGCAACTTAACTTCAGCTGTATTAGCACAAGTGCCCCAGTGTCATTACCCTCCGCAGTGCGAATGCCACAGCTTGCAGAAGTATTAGGGGTCAATTATATTACAAGGAAGAAGGAAAAGAAGAGACACACTTTTCTTGGCCTTCAGTTCTGCCCTAAATTAACTTTTAATGTGGAACAGAATGTCACATTCGCTTCTCCCATAATCTAAAAATTTCACCTTATGCAGCAGCAATAAGGAGGTTTTTAAAAATTAAACAGACCTAAAAAAAAACATGCAAGGGTATATTTCATAGCCATGACTCAATGCTCTAGATGCTTTTTAAATAGGGGTTTTCAAGTATTTCTGTCAAAGTAGGAGAAGGAAGGAAGAAAAATGGGATTAAACATTGTTTTTTTTTAAAAAAAAAAAGGCCTGCTCTGTCTCAGCAGAGCCACCGAAGGCCTTGCTTCTGCTTGAGGAGCCCGGTCCGGATCTAGCTCGGGTCCACCTCAGCAACCTTTGGGGGCCTGTAGATGAGCGGAGGCTGCTCCGACACCGTCGCTGCAGCGCGTCGGAGCAGAAGAATCGAGAATAAATGGCCGCGCTCCAGCAACCTGCCGCGTCTCGTGCGTCGGCGTCCTCGTGCTTCAACATGGTGGCGGGGGTGCTTGAACTAAAGCTCGTTCAACAGACTTTAGTTCAAGTGTCCCACTGCCATTTTGAAGCACGGGGGGTGCTAATACACAAGACGTTGCGGTGCTTTAATTAGAGCGCTTCATGGAGCCGCTCTAATTAGAGCGCCCCGCCACCCCTTAGGCATGTGTAGAGGTGCCCTTTAGCATCAGATTACTTTTTCTTGGAGCCTATGTGCCAAGCACACTTCGCTCAGCTACAGCGTAGGCTGTAAGCCCTTTGGGGCACGGATTGACCCTTCTTTAGCAGGAACTCAGCACCTAGTACGATGCGGCCGTGGTTCTGCTTGGATACTTTAAGCTGACGAAACAAAGGAGCTGGGAAACTCCATCCCATGCTGAGCAAGTAGAGGGTGATCCCAGCAGCAGCATCACTGCTGACGGTACTGTAGTGCCCCTTGTTTCGTTGTGTAGGTGTAGAAACCAAAGACTGAAAAACCAGAGTAAAAAAAACCTTGTTCTCATTTGCAATCTGGCCGGTACAGGTCAGGACCAACCAGCACTGTGGGTGGGAAGCTCTCGCTACCTGCCCATACAGATTCAGGCTTTGCAAAGCCTCCAGAGCTGTCAACCCAGCATTTCAGGCATTTCAAAAAAATATATATAATCATCTTCCAAACTCAGCATTTGAGCAACAGCCATGCTCAGCCTGCTCTAAAGCTTTGGGGGATGGGAGTGACAGTAATGACCCTTCCATGCAGCTCAGCAGAGCCACCATCTGCAGCCATCACCGAAGAGTCAAAATGCAACGTGACATGGCTCTGCAGTCCAGTTTTATTTTTTATGTCTGTTTCTTAGCAGTACAAATTAAGAGGGTTCGGTAAACACAAGCAGAGTAGCCCAGGTCACTGAAGTTGGGCCTGGAAGACATAAAACGCTGAGGAAGGCTTCTGGAAAGGATGCTGCAGGCTGTAATCAGGCTTCACCTTAGGACTGTTTAGATCAGGGGCGGGCAAAATGCGGCCCGTGGGCCGGATGCGGCCGCCAAGCCATTCTATCCAGCCTGCGGGGCCCCTAAAAAATTTAGAAAAATCAATATTAATCTGCCTTGGGCTGCCTGTAATTAATCTGC
Organism: Crocodylus porosus; assembly: GCF_001723895.1. Lineage (NCBI taxonomy): Eukaryota > Metazoa > Chordata > Crocodylia > Crocodylidae > Crocodylus > Crocodylus porosus. The sequence goes on along the minus strand of NW_017728932.1, from coordinate 11,795,927 downwards.
CCTCCGCCCAAAATAATTGCCTGTCCCTGGTTTAGAGCCCTTCATCACCCCAGGAACAGGGTCTGTGCCATAATTTGGCCGTGTTAGGGTTTGAAAATACACAAGAGCAGCAAAGAGGAGCTCCCGCCTGCTCTGCAAGGGGTGGCTGAGTTTCTCTCCCTATCGAGGGACCACCCCCTTCAAGTGCAGATGTCAGCACTTTGCACGACGCACAGCTGCGAGTAACCCAGCCACCTGCCCGAGGGGCGCGCCTACCCGGCTTTGTTCCTTCAGGTGAATGCAGATTAGCAAAAATTTCACTTTGTGTAATTGCATCGGTGTGGCTAAGGGTATAAACTCCCAATGCGGACACACGGCACCAGGGAACGCGAGTCATGCTGGGAAGCCTCGTGAACTAGAAACCCCGGGGAGCACCACGCCGTCCCACGGCCCAGGATAAGACCTGACGCTCCGGTACAATCAAGTAAGGACGGGGCCCAACTGCCCCGCCAAATATCAGTCGGGGAACAGTAACTTCAGGCTTAATGATTCCCGTACCCCAATTCGGACTCGTGCCCAGGATCTCATTGTTGAGCCCGTCACAATTACCAGAGGCCGAGGCCAGCACGTGAAGAAACAACTTCACATCATCCCGCTTTCCATTTGCCTCCCTTCGATGCAAATCCCAACTGGCTCCAGAGGACGTGTCATTTCACAGCTATTCAGATATGAAATGGCGCGAGCTGCACAAATGAAGGTGGCATTGGCAAGCTCCCACCATTCATAAATAGCTCCGACAGCGATGCTGTCTCCCCATATGCAACAAGTTTCTACAAAGACCGTATTTTTCACTTGACCTGCAGAATAATTTAGACCACCTATGAAGACTCACCACGTTCAGCAGTCACATAAAGGAGATGTGATCGCTGGACCTTTTCCATATGCCGTTTCAGCTCTTCTTTTAACGTAGTTGGTAAGAAACTTTTTCCCCTCCCTACAAATCCATTTTCCCCTTTATCCTTACTTTGTTCAGCGCACCATTCAAAGGTAGCATTCAACCTCTGCAAAACTAGCAGTTTCTCCTGAAATAAATACCAAGGTTTTGAGTGCAAACAATTTAGAGTAGGCGATTGCTGGCAACTTGCTGCCACTCGGTTGAATTCTGGATAGATACTAGTTTTTGCGAAAGGCTAAAACATCAAATGCCACATCACGCTGCTCCTCCGCGCTCTCTTGCAGACACTCCTTCCCTTCCCTCATTATTCGCCTCTATTCCAGTTGGGGGAACCACAAAGTTTATTTCCTTAACTTTTTTGCAACAACATTTTTAACATGAGGAGCCTTCAGCTTGCCATTTTTTGATGAAGCCCGTCTGAACGGGTCTCAGATCTTAACCACTAAACTGCAGGCTCTGCTCCCAAACGTAAATCAAGCCAAGGAGCCTGTGATTTAGCTCTCACCTTAAATCAACAGGATGTAACAACAAAAATATCCTGGTTTGGTTGCCTGAAGCAAGTAAACCATTCACGTCACAATTAGATAGTTACTTGCAATATATGTAAATCAGTGTACACTACCGGCACGACTTTCTTTTCCTTAGGGCTGAGCAAAGTGCCATTAAGGACTGCTGAAATGCAAATTGCTTGGGACACCGAGTTTCGGGACATTAGATAAACTCTGGTTTTGGAAGGATAAAAATAAAGTCAAGGATGGGAAGGAGGAAATGGAGATAAGGGGGGGAGGGAACAAGTTTAATTCAGTTCATAAAAGGACAAGAGCCATTGTGAAAGATGCCCGAATGGCTCTGAAGATTGACATGTCATTCCCGCATACAGAACAGGCAGGGCTAAGCTAGGAGAAATGCCAGCTTCTGTTTCCTCACCTGTGGGTCTGGGCCATGTTTGAATTGGGTCCCCTGGCTCTTCTGCCTTTCTAACAGAGAGGGGGCTGACTGTTTCCAACCATGATGGTGGCTTTTGCAACACAGAATCATCGAAATCACAGACAACGAGGGTGGAAGGGACCTCAGGAGGTCACATCTAGTCCAACCCCCGGCTTTAAGCAGGACCAGTCCCAACTACATCATCCCAGCCAAGGCTTTGTCTAGCCGGGTCTTAAAAACCTCCAGGGTTGGAGAGTCCTCTCTAGGTAACCACCTGCTCCAGTGCTTCACCACCATCCTGGACAGAAAAGTTTTCCTATTATCTAACCTAGCCCTCCCTTGCTGCAACTTGAGCCCGTTGCTCCTTGTCCCGTCATCTGCCCTCACTGCGACCAGTCCAGCTCCGTCCTCTTTCGAACCGCTCTGCAGGGAGTTGAAGGCTGCTATTAAGTCTCCTCTTCTCTAGACTAAATAAGCCCAGTTCCCTCAGCCTCTCCTCACAAGTCATATCCTCCAGCCTTCGAACCATTTTTGTTGCACTCTCCCCAATGTGTCCACATCCTTTCTGTAGAGGGGGGCCCAAAACTGAACACTGGACTCCAGATGTGGTCTCACCAGTCCTGAACAGAGGGCAGTAATCACTTCCCTGGACCTCCTGGCAATGCTCCTACCAGTGCAGCCCAGGATGCCATTAGCCTTCTCTGCAGCAAGGGCACACTGCTGGGCTCCTATTCAGCTTATTGTCCACTGTCACCCCCAGGTCCTTTTCTGAAGTGCTGCTGCCCAGCCAGTACTGGTGCATGGGATTGCTCTGTCCTAAATACAGGACTTTGCACTTGTCCTTGTTGAACCTCATTAGATTTCTTTTGGTCCAGTCCTCCAATTTGTCTAGGCCACTCTGAATCCTAGCCCTACTCTCCAGTGTCTCTACTACTCCCCCCCAGCTTGGTGTCATCTCTAAACTTGCTGAGGGTGCACTCTATGCCATCTTCGGTCACTGATGAACACAACCGGCCCCAGGACCGACCCCTGGGGCACACCACTTGATACCGGCTGCCAAGTAGACATCGAGCCATTGCCTACTACCCTCTGAACCAGGTGCTCCAGCCAGTTTTCTGTCCACCTTAGAGTTCATTCATCCAGCCCATGCTTCCTTAGCTTGCCTGCGAGGAAGTTGAGGGAGACCGTATCAAACGCCTTGCCAAAGTCAACGTACGCCACATCCACTGGTCTCCCCACATCCACACAGCCAGTCGCCTCATCGGAGAAGGCAATCAGGCTGGTCAGGCATGACGTGCCCTTGGTGAATCCATGATGACTGTTCCTGATCTCCTTCTCCTCCCAGCGCTGCAAAATGGATGCCTTGAGGATCTGCTCCATGATTTTTCCAGGGACTGAGGTAAAGCTGACTGGTCTGTACTACCCTGGATCCTCCTGTTTCCCTTTCTCAAATACGGGCACTGTGTTTACCCTTTTCCAATCATCCAGGGCCTCTCCCCAGCACCAAGAGCTTTGAAAGATTCGCAGAAGTTTAGGGCTGGAAGGGACCTCGTGACATGATGGCCAGCGGCTCTACAATCACTTTAGCCAGCTCCCTCAGCACCCTCGGGCGCATCCCATCCAGCCCCATGGACTTGCACACGTCCAGCTTATCTAAATAGTCCCATACCTGTTCTTTCACCACTGAGGGCTGCTCACCTCCTCCCCAAACTGTGCTGCCTGGCGCAGGAGTCTGGGAGCAAGCTTTGCCTGCAAAGGCAGGAGAAACAGGCATTGAGCACTTCAGCCTTTTCTGCATCCTGTCACTAGCTTGCCTCCTCCATTCAGTAAAGGACCCCCATCTTCCCTGATCCTCCTTGCTACTGACACACTTGCAGAAACCCTTCTTGTCACCCTTCGCACCCCTTGCTAGCTGCACCTGCTTTGGCCTTCCCGATTTCATCCCTGCATTCCCGAGCAATACCCTTATCCCCCTCCCTAGTTGTTTCTCCGAGTTTCCACTTCTTATAAGCTTCCTTTTTGTGATTGAGTTTACTGAAGAGTTCCCTGCCCGGTCTTCTGCCGTACTTGCTTGTCTTCCTGCACATCGGGGTGGTTTGTTCCTGCACTCTCGGTAAGGCGTCTTTAAGGTCTGGGCTCCTTTCCCCTTCCTAAGGGATCCTGAGCAAGTCGAGGTCTGCTTTTCTGACATCCAGGGTCCTTTCTCTGCTGGTCTCTTTCCTCGGGATCCTGAACTCAATCATCTTGCGGTCAAGCGCTGCCCAAGTTGCCATCTACTAGTACATCCCCCACCAAGTCTTCCCTGTTTGTGACCAACAGGTCAAGAAGAGCACGGCCTCGGCCACCCCCTAGGAAAAGGACCGACTCTCCCAGGTAGGTCCAAGGTAAGGACCTGAGCACAACAGGAGGTCCACTTTTAAAACCTGCATCGGGTGGAGGGGGCTGGCCTGGAAAAAGGTCTCCTGCTTCGGTTCTGACAGAGGACACGCAACCAGCAAATTGCTAAATACTTCACCCGAGACATGTCAGGTATGGTACTCCTGATTTTGAACTCTATCCAACAGCATTTGAGGATGACTAATTATACAAAAATCGGATACAAAACCTTAACTGACTGCTAATCATGGCTAAATAACCACCTATATTTAGCCACATTTTGAAGCCACACACAAGGTGGATTCATATACACACCCTCTCCCCCCACATATAACTATCTAGACATAAGCTTCCCAGCCACTGTACTTCTAAATTTCTAAGACACAGACCTGTACAAAAAACAATGCTAGAAAATCTACCATTTTAAATCAAGCAGGATTTCCATGCTAGGGGGGAAAAAAAAATATTCAAATGCTTTCACATATCTAATACAAACAATGGAAAAGTGATTTGGGGATAGAACATCAGTCACTGGAAATTAACATATGCATTTTTTTTTTCTTTTATAAATCATCTGTGTATTGAGACATGCCGCTAAATCAGCTAAAGCACAGATCTAATTAAAGAACCTGGAAACTGATTACTGAACTATATCGCATACCAAGGTTTTTTTCATTTTTTTTAAAAGAAAGATCTGGCTTGAAATCTTATCAGTCCCGCACACGTTAGAATTAGTCTCTTCCTTTGTGCAAGACAGAAACTACATCTATAAATTGTCGGAGGAGACTTTATGCCACAGCTGAGCAAAATGCAGCTGTCTTAATCTGACAGATTATATTCTGTGCCACCTACTATTGAGAGACAAATTGCAGGCGTAGTTCTTGAAGGCTATGCATAAAGGCTTAAAATAGAAAGATGCTGATTAAACTGGAAAAAAAAAACCCCAAAACACTAGGGGTTGGTTTGTTTTAAGCCAGGTGTGAAGATCTGGGTGTTCTTGCAGGGGGAATCAGAGCAAGAAAGGAGACAGGCCTTTGAGTTGTGCTATTCTTGGTTCACTCCCTCTGCTTCTGGCTCCTTTTCCCTTCTGGACCTTACAAAGACCTTAAATTATCCTGTCTGGGTGCTGCGAGCAGAGACGACCTCCGAGGCTTTGACAGCACCCGATGCTACGACACACAAAGTAAAGTTCTGGGCAGTGCCCTACATTTGCCAAAAGGGACTGGTGACGGCGAGTGCCCGATTTGGGAGCTTTTAAAGAAACCCCCAATACTCCGAGAGCGGGTGCTTGGACCCATGTGAAAAGTGGGTCCCTCTAACAAGTCTCACGCTGGTCAAGTGCATTTGAAATGGGAGCCTCGCCCTCCCGGTGACGAGCCACCCCTCTCCACGTCTAGTTCACATCACAGGGGCCTGTGAACATCGCTCCCACACGCACGCACACACATTTCTCTTTAGCCAAATACGGTGATCTCAAGTAATCTTACGCCGCTACCGTCCCACACCTCCATCACAGCACAAAGAGCGCCAGGAACCGGGGCGGCCACCCAAACCAGACCGCCGAGCGTGCCGGGACGGTCAGTCCTAACCATCACGTGCATGAAACGGCTGAACGAGGGGGAATCGCCCGGTGCTACTGAGAAGGGCGCCCCAGGTAGTTTTCCAAGTGGGGAGTGAGAAAATAGGTCTCGTTCAAGCACGTGGCACCAACCTTATAGAGATGGGGGCAGCATCTAGCCCTTGGGTAAAGGAACAAGCATGCTAAGCCGGCTCTGGAAGGAAAGGTGACCAGAAGTGAAAGGGCAGGCGGGTCAGCACAAGTTACGTTATGGAGCAAACCGGTCCAGGGAGTCCACTCAGAACATGTACAGAAGTTCAATTAGATCAGTTTACCTGCACCCAGTCTAACTCAGTGCACCTCTCCAAGGTACACTTCAATTAGATTCAATTGGTCCTTTTTAGACGGCTTCCTGGACCTACTGTACGGTTCACACCTAAATCGACCTAATTATGGATCTAAGCACAAGGACCACTCGTGGGTGGCTAAGCTAGATTGGGTGGCGATTTTTAATGCAATCCATCCTCCCCGAATGCCTGTACATACATTCCCAGCGATGCCTTCAACCCAAGCTAGCCGGTCTGGCCGGGCACGGGGGTTAGGTCTTAGGGTTATATCCCTGCTTTCACTCGGCTAGTAGTGAGCCCCTTTTGCAAGGGAGAACAGACAAACGGGCTGGTGACCGTCCTTAATTCTGGCCCGCAACTCTCCCCTGCGGATCCAGAAGGACAAGCAAGCTGTCCCCACAGCCCAAGGAATCGGCGTAGGCTCGGGTCAATGCAGAACGAGGAAACCGTAGCGGACACACAGGAGCGTGGGCACAGGAACGGGGGCAGAGCTGGGCACTCTGCCTGCTCAGCCAAGGCAACCCAGGCGCTGATCACGAGTTAACTCGGCAGGGAACATATACCCTCAGGGAAAGATTAACTAGCAAGCTGGAGATATCCAAGTCATCACCGACGAGGACTCGGCTTGTCCCGAAACAAAGGGCACTGCATCGGGACCTGTTAAGCTACTGAATAATAAACCAACTCACCGCAGCACCAATTAGCTCTGAAGCTCTGGAAGTAAATATTTAAGAGACCCTTCTTTCACAGCCGCATTTACTCGATATCCATCTCCTGTCCCTGCTTCCAGGCTACAACCACCCACAGGTAATGGATGAGATTTCACAGCCCAGCAACCGAGATCAGTTAGATGAAAAAACCCACCACGTTAAACCCCCTTTTTTTTTTTGGCCTGTGACTGCTCATCAACGAGAGCATCGGGGTGAAGAATCGGTTCGCTCCTGTTCCCATACGCAAGCCTCGGAAAAAATAAATTGGTTCACGGCCCCTTTTTCCTCATTTAGTTACTTCTATCGCATCCGTTCCAAGCTGAACTTAGCACAAAAGCTTGATGATAATGACCCTTCAGGTCAAATGCTCTTAAGCGTAACACAGCATCTTGCCATTTTGAAGCATTTTGTTGCCGATCTGAAGTAACTTCACATCTTAACAGTTTCGGCCTAATCATCGTTATTGCTTCCGATGGTTTTTTAAATATAATAGCGTTAACCACGATTAATTCATTCAAAATTAATGTGGATTTCACAAGTCCTTCAGCAGGAGCTCCGCAGCAATTCACCATTAATTGTCGTACCATTATTTTTAAGTGTTATCCAGAAACCCGGCTGCTGCTAATTTTGCATGCAGGTGACAGCAGTAGGGATATATAGGAGTAATAAATTAGCACCAAAATCAAGCAAGGTGTGGGAGGGGGGACGAAAAAATACAACTAGAGTCTATTGTCTTGAGTTTTAACGTTCCCAGTCACTTTCTGATCCGTGCTTTCAGAGACCCGTGAGGACGGCGGGTAGGCCGCCCTCCCAGCTCAAAGCCATTACGTCCTCCCGGTACTGCTTGGGCGCGCCGACCACTCCAGAGCACATTTCTGACTCTCGCCGGCTGAAAGATCAGTCATTAGCAGACAGAAAATAAACAGATTTTTCCAACATGGCCATTAAAAAAAAAAAAAACAAACAAACAAACAGCGGCCTATCCGGAAGGCGAGGCAAAAAGAAAAACTATTAGACCGTTAAATCTAGTTCACAGCAATATCCCTCCTTGGGGAAAAAAATAAAAAAAAAATAAAGTGTGTCTTCAGTGCAGTTAGCAACCATTTTTATAGCATGAATGTCCTCAGGTGAAAACAAACCGGTCATTAACAACAGGTTTGGAGGGGATTACAACCTCAATAACTATCATCAGAACATGCAAGTTGCTCAAACTGAAGTAGCTCCATACGGCTCGTTTATAATTTCCGAGGCATGAATCGGCCTGCGGATTCAGAGGGTGCCGAGGCAGGGTGTCGGCGCGACGGAGCCAGCAGCAAGCCGACTGCAGCGAAGCCAGGTGACGAGCGGACGTCGCGGCTGGGCGGCTGAGCTGAAAAAACCCGGGGAAGAAGGCTGGGTCGCGGCGAACGGGAACAGCAACGTTTGGGTGCTCTCCGGTGAAACAGAAACGAGCGCCGGCAATCGGAGCGTGCGGTTTGACCCGCCGCAAAACGTTTGCTTTTCGGGTTATCTGACCTCTCGGCTAATCTCTCTTCTTTGGTGAACTGACATCGGCTACCGCGCGATAAAGGCCAGGTGTTCCCCGAGCAAGGGCGGAAGAGCCCTCGGCTCTCCCAGCCCGTTGCTGATAGCACAGGAGGGACTGTTTCAAGCAGCCGGAAGTGGGAGAGCTATAGAGGAGCGAAAAGATAGGAGGCCTTGGGAGGATCCCTTTCTCCTGTACTGCTGATGCCTTGCTCCAAATGGGCCTCGGTATCTGCTGCTACCCAGCTGGAAACAGCCACTCTAGGTATAAGACGGAAAGCACATAGATGCCCAATATACAGATGTCCACCGACGGAGGAGGAAACTGTTTACCACTAAAACCTGATACCATGGAGGCAGTTTGCTGTTGGCATTCATGCATCCGGGCTGGGAAAGTTATACTAGGCGGTGGCTTCCAGCCAGAGAGATCCCGGAGCAGTGGTTAGCTACACAGACAGAGAGGCCAGCTTTGTACAGCAAAGGGCACTGTGGGGCAACAGCGAAAATCTAATCCGGGTCATGTTTTTTTGTGCCAGGCTAACCTTCCTTTCACAGGGACAGGACACGATCAAGCCAACACAATTCAAGTCTTGGTCGATTCTAAGGTTGAACCTGAATGTCTTGTAGTCTGACCCGCAGATGTTTAAGGCGTCTCGAGGCCGTGCCAGAGGCACAACGCAAAACTTCCGGCCTTTTTGAACCCATGAAAAATATCCACCTGGAAATCTAAAGTTTGCAAATAACCAAATCACAGCGACAAGAATGAATGCTGCCTATCCATCAGGAGGAGGAAATGTGCACTTTAAAGCAAAGTATACCAAACCTTTCTTCGCTGTGAGGCAGAAGCCCTTTAGATAACAAATATATTGCTAAATGCATACTCCCTGGAACCTAAAGTCATTAAAAATGAAAGTGTTCTTTTATCGCTGAAACCTTAGGGGAAATCTTAAAAGTTCACTTCATCTTCATAAAATAACAACGGCATCACATTGTAATACTTTATTAAAATGTTAAAGTAATCCTGTAAAGTTAATGCTTAAACACTCGAGTTGGATAATCCATCTCTGCATATAAATCACAAAATGAGCAATCAAAATCGTGGAGTCTAAAATTTCAACAGTTGTCTCGAACATTTTGCAAGAGGTTGTCGACCTCGTACTCCTAGGCATGGCTAATCCCCGTGAAGAGAGAACCCCCTTTGATGCATTACTATGTATTACTCCGTGTTTATATATAGTCTAAATTGGGGGTGGGCAAAATGCGGTCCAGGGGGCCGGATGCAGCCCGCCAAGCCATTCCAGCCGGCCCGCGGGGCCCCTAAAAAATTTAGAAAATTAATATTTATCTGCCCCTGGCTGCCTATCATGAGGCCCTCGATGGCTTGCAGAAACTCAGTAAGTGGCCCTCTGCCCAAAATAATTGCATGCCCCTGGTCTAAATCAAGGCTGACATCCTGGAGCCAGACCCATGCAAGCCTTATGGTTCTCCAGTTGTCCAAGTGGATCTTTACCGAGTTTTAGGGTTGCTCTCAGCTCCCCGAAGCCAACTCATGTGCTGCTCCCCGTCTCCCTTTCCCTGGTGCTCCCCTCGATGCAAAACCTAAAAGAGACGAGGGGGCCGACTGATTCCCAGAAGGGCTCCACCGGGGAGGAAGAGGAAACGCAAAGGAGCCCTTCTAGGAAATGCACCCATTATTTGTTTCTCTCTCTGTGCTTTGATCTCACAATCGGGTTTGAAAACGTCTGTAAGCTACGAACAGCAGGAGGTGCAGGCTCCCAGAGCTGCCCATGCAACGCGGCTGGGGTCCAGGTGCTGGAAGTTCGAGGCATGTCCTTTGCTCTAGACTGCTCAAGCACTAAATTTGTTTCAGCCTCTTCCTGATCAGGACGGGTAGAGATAAGCCAGGACTTTTTAACTGTTCTGCTTTCACCGAACTGGGGAAACTTCAGTTCAACCGCCTCCACAGCTCTACAGGCGCACCCCAGCATCAGCCCAAACTTTCTAACTTAGCATCGGCTGGGGACTGGACTCCGGATTTGAACGACCGGCTTGGGGGCAGGGCAGAAAACGAGGGTTTCATCTCTTTCCCAAGTTATTTCAAGTTTTCTAGGCCAGCGAGAGAAGTAACAATTTTAAGCACTGACACATTTTTCTGTATTCAATGGGGAAGGTAAACATGGCTTCAAAAAAAAAAAAGAAAAAAAAAACTGTTTCCAAGTGCCTATTTCTCTGATTAAATGGGAGTACAGGATGTCCATGTCCCAAAGAGGTGTTGTGCCAACATCCCTTAGAGCCACATCAAATATAATTTTCAAACCAATTAGCTCAAAAAGCATCAAAACCAAAGCAATGCCTTCCACATTCTAATTACTAGGCCATCCTATTCAATTCTTAATGAGAGAAGAGACAAAGGCAGTATATGTATTAGGGTCTACTTCAAGAATTCTTTTTCTTTTAGCAAACAGATCCTCTTTTGTTCTGGTTAAACACCAATTACTCCGTTCTCTCTAACATGCAAATCAGCTGAAAATAGGGCACGATGTATCTCGATCCTGCGCCACTGCAAGTTTGAATGAAGGGGGAAATAAAGCAACCCTCTAGGGGTTTTCAATTCCAAGTACTTTGTACTCTGATAAAGCTCTTTTCAAAGAGCTTTTTGTGTTATCTATGGCAGTTCCCATAAGCAGCGATTTTACCATTATACAAAAAATAGCACATTTAAGGTGTACAATATAAGCAAGGAAAAGCAAAAGTAGCCAACAAAGCTGTTTACATGTAGCTTCTAGTTGTTACGTCCCCACTGTGAGCAGCACAGCTCAGGAACATTATGAGCAGTACTGTACCTAGGGAAATAGTTATAACGCAGAGGAAAATAAAACAAAACTCAGAACTCATCTCTTTGTGCAACTTGGGAGGATTCATAAACACAGTCCTGCAAAGTAGTTTTCACAGAAGAGGTAAACCGAGGGCAGCAAGCCTGGCCCTACTCTGCTCATCTCAGTCCTGCTGGAAAGGGATCGAGCCCTTTCTATCCTTGCCCCGTGCTTCTCCGCTGTCATAAGATCTGTCTGTGCTAGCACTGGTCCTGCTGATCCACTACCCCTATTGACTTGTGTTAAGCCAGCAGCGGGCATGATGGCACTTGAAATCAGCCGCTCCTATTTTGAAACCCATTAAGGAGATGCATAGAAGATTTCAAACTTTTCCAACACCGGGCCGAGATGCAGGGCTGCAACAGTTACAGCCCAACATAATGACGGCCCAGCGATCGCGCTAAATATTTACTTTGGAAACCAGACTGATAACTGTTTACACATCTCCTGTCGATACTACAGCAATTCCATAATTGGTACCTACTCCTGGATAGCAGGGCCAGTGATCTTCACTTTATATTTATCTATATCTTCACCTATATCTTTAAACTCTTTATATCTATCACTAAAACTTGAGAGCCAATATTACAATACAACCATTGATTGCTACTCTTCTTCTGTGGGATACCTCACGTCCGAATCCTGCAACCAGCTAAGGCTCTCTCCAACCCACCAGGTAGAGTGATACTGGACCCAGATGGGGATCAGGACGACGGTCGGTCTATCCACCCATAGAGACTGGGTCTTAAATTGGTAGGCGAGGCCCCCACTTGGCACAATATACAGTCTAGAGGTTGTTATCGGCGCTTCAACATTAACAAAGAGTTAATCAGCAGAGTTTTGTGCCCATGTTGAGTATGCCTAATATCCCGCCCCCCAAAGAAAGGAGGTTTAAAGCCAAACGTGTTTTATACTCTGAAAATATCGCCTTTGTAATTTGCAACCAAATAACCAGGGCCGATCAGAGTGAGTGATTCTTCTCTATTTAAGAGGTCAGAAATGTGCTAGAAAAAAGAAAATGAAAGCAGAAGGTCAAAACACTGGAGGAGGAAGCAGTGGCTTTAACTGATTGTTCCACACAACGTGCTTTGTGGTGTAGCTCGATTACACAGAATACAACCGCATCACTACATAAAAAAGAAGGTGAATTGATCAAAAATGAGGAAGAGAGAGACCATAAAAAAAATTCAGAAGACCAGCGACCAAACAATCTGCGAGATCAAATACAAAACAAAGTTTGCTCCTGCCTATCCAGGCTAGTCTTTTTGATTCAGCTGCTGGGAGAAGACTTGGACGTCTAAATCTCTTCGGATACTTTGAAAACCCCCTTTGCACTCTTTTAAACAACCAATATGCTTCAGCTAAACGACTGATTTGTCCCTATCTATAGAGGTGTGTGTTACAATGAACACATACACATACAAAGCGAGGCTGCAGCTAAAATATCTCCACTCTTGTACTTTCATTATGAAAATAAATTGCTAATAGAATATTAGAGAATATGTCTGTGTACGTATAGTTACATAAAAGAGACGTTAAAAAACACATATAAACGTGCGCGTTGTGTGTGCGTGTATGTGTATATTTTACTTGAAATAAATGATAACATATTACTCTTCATCTCCCAGCCCAGCCAAAAAAAACACAGCATATTGGTCTTTTCTGCCAAACATTATAGTCAATCTTCCAAAAAAATTTGAGTCTGTTTTGTTGGCTTTAATATATTTTTTGATTTATGTCGTTTTGAGGATTTTTTTTTATGCAGCTCAAGAGAAGAAAGCATTCTTGTAATTCCAGATTCCCGGTTTCTTTAAAGAGACACCAAATGTAATAAATCTGAAGTGTCATGCTGCTACTGTATCACACAGAAGTGAAAAAGTATTACAGCACATGTTAGTTATTGCTCCATTTCACTAACGTATAACACTGCTTTCTTTCATTACAAACACTTTTTGCTGCTTTAGGACTGTATTTACTGAAGATTCATGCAGATTTCCTTGAGAAAAACATATTTCACGTGTGTAGAAAACTGTCAGGTCTTGGATCCGTCACCATTCAAAGCAGTATTCAAGCCAAGCAGATCAAGAGGCTGTGAGCTGGGAAGCACTAACAGCCATTCATTATTCCATATTTGTATTACCCTGGCACCTGGGGTCCCCTTGTGCTTGGTGCTGTACAAATCCTGCCCCCGACTGCTTGCAACTGCATTCACGCTAGGATTGGCACAAAGGGCACGTCCAGATGAGTGCGTGCAGTTTGTAGCGCCGCAGACTGCACGTGCTGCACACACAGGCATTTGCTGCACTGTTCATCTGCAGCATGGCAGGGTTTTTTTGACGCTGGGTGTCAAAAAAAACCCCACACCAGAAAAAGTGGGGCAGCACAAAGGGCAACAGTGTGCACTGCTGAAAACTGGAACCTGGCCAGCCAGAGCCATGCTCCATGCACCCAGATCGGTGCGGCTGGAGCCCTGGGAGGCCTCCAGGACCCTAGGTAAGGTTGCTGGGGCAAGTCCAGCTTCCCCTACCCCACCTGGAGCTTTTTCCCCACGATGTACAGGTGCATGCACTGGGGCAAAAAGCAGCCGCACCGATTTGTGCCATTGCTTTTTACACCCCATACCAACCGCACGGCCCTGCCCATGGGGACACGGCCAAAGAGATCAAAGCCCTGACTGAGCAAGGGTCTCATGTACGTGCCTTTCTTTATGCCCAGTGATAGTCCCATTGGCTCTGTCGGGACTATATATATGCCTACAAATCTTTCAGCAGTTGGAGTCAAAACCCAAAGTCCTGCAGGAATACTGGATCAATCCAGACCAGTGACTTCATTGAAAAACTACCCTGTCCTCTTTTTTTGGTTTTTCTTTTTAACCTAAAAGAGTCTTACATTGCCATCCTCACCGACAGGCACAGGCACCTCAGGCAAAAGCATGTCTTATTCCAGTTGTGATGTACAGACAAAGTATGTTTTAGAGATATACTGAAGGTAAGTACTTAAAAAAAAAAATCAATTACATATAACAATATCTATAATATACCTCATCTGGGTCAATATGATGGGGAGAAAAGATTGTAGCCCGAGAGAAGCCTGAAAATGGAGAGAAAAAAATGAATAATATACCACGCAAAGTAATGAAAGATGGCAGCGAGTCTAGTCCATCAATATTATGCTCATTTCTGTTAACTACTGAGGACCAAGGGTAACTGCAGGGCGCTGGGAAATGTTCTTTCTTTTGCATTAATTGCTGGTGGATTCACGGTTTGGCATCTCATATCAGCCTCCACTTGCTGTAATGCTTCGATACTTCTTTCAGGCAGGCTGCTTCAAACGAAAGGCTTGTGGTGGTTATTGGGGGCATCTCAGAGGCCTTGACAGATGTCCTGCGAGACATCCCTGAAACCCTTTTGTCCCCACCCCCAGCTCCCCCCCACCGCATCTATAACTCGACTTGGACAAGCTGACCCAGCCGAGTGACGGCTAGCCGGTCGCACCAGCAGTCCCTCCCACCACTAACTAGCATTTCACTGCTGCAGAGTCAGATGCACCAAGGAGCAAACGAGCTAGGGTGGCCACTGGCCCCTTTCACCCCGGACCCTCCTACTTTTAAACCCTTTGTCCCCCCCCCAGCCCTTTCTAAATGAGGAATGGACTGCAAAAAAAGCCCTGGCTTTCAGTTCACTGGTGGAAATGCGAGTCAATCATTTGCCCCTGCAATTCTATTGGCTGTGCCCGGAGGTAGGACTGCGCACAGCCAGGAGGAGCAGGGTTGGGTTCCAGCCAGGGAGGTGGCCTTTAGTGGTGGCCCCGCCCCTTGCAGCTGATTGGTCGGGGGGGCATTGGCCCCACCCCACCCAACTGATTGGCTAAGGAGGTGACGGCCCCACCCCTCACCACCGATTGGTCGGGGGGAGGTTTGGGGGTCATCCCCCTCCTCACTACAAAGGGGAAGCCCTGAATTCTGGGGATGTGTCAGCAGCCCCCCCAAAACAATCCCGAGCTGTGTCCATGGTGCACTTGGAGACCCTTGCACCTGACCCTACTGCTATTTTATTTTCTAACGTGCCCACTGAGCTTTAAAATATGCACGCCCTAAGCCAAAAGGCTAAGAGGTTTGCACACGACTGGCAGGCGCTGAGGCTCTTGCTCCCTTGCTGTCTCTAGGGCCCTGGGTTTGCACTGCCAAAATGAATGGGAGTTTCTTCTGTTCAGCAGTAGCAGATTTGGGGCTCCTGGGAAATGAGCTAAGTAGAAGCTGCCCCGAGTCCATATTACTGGTATTAACTGGGAGAAAAAAACCTTCCCTCTCTTAAAAGTGACTCTGCAGCACCTAAAAAGCATTTGGCAGACTCTATCGTGAAAGGTCAAGCATAAGTGCGGGCCCTCAATTCACTCGCTGGATTAGGCAGCTAAACATTTTGAAAACGCTGGAAAACCCCGGTCCTCACAACAACATTTACACAGAGCGGACCATCACAACAGTCTGCCCTATACCTCCGTATCGGTGCTTTCTAACCAGTACGAACCAAACCTCTCGGTGCTCCTGCAAGCCCGTTGGACAGAAGAGAAAACCCAAGCCGAAAGCAGCCGAGCGCCTGACCAAAAATCGCGCAGAGAAAAGAACCCACAAGTCCCAATTCCCAGCCCGCTAACCCAGCCCTGTACGAGGGAAAACGCCTACTAAACATTAATTACTGGCTTGTAAATAATGCGTGCTGCTCCAGCGTATATGCACTGGCGGTGCTTTTTCAAATCTGTGCTGCCAGACCCTGGCAACGATCTCACTACTAAATATTCAAACAACAGAGGGTTTTCATCTTCTTCCCTTCCTGTCAAGTTAACTCTTTTGGCACTGGCCTCCCAAGCTCCTGATGGAATGAAGGTCTGGTGCATAGATAAACACACACACACACACACACATATACACACACCTACATATATATACATATACAGATACACACACACACATATGCATACATATATACACACACAGACATATGCATACATATACTTACATATACATACACACACATACACACACACACACACCTACCTACATATGCATACATATATACACACACAGACATATGCATACATATACTTACATATACATACACACACATACACACACACACACACACACCTACATATATATACACATACACACACACACACACGCATACACATACATACACACACACACACACACGCATACACATACATACACACACACACACACACACGCATACATACACACACACGCTAAATATATATATTTTAAGTGGCTCCCAGTAAAGTAAGGACTTGCATTCAGGAGCTAGAAGCACACAGCCGAAGCCAGTGCTCCAACACTTTATCTCCTAGAGACCCCATGTAGCAAGAGAGAAACACGTTCCATTTCTATATAAGCACAAATCATAAAAATAAAGAGAGGCATTTAAAAAAAAAAATCCCCTCTACATAAAAAGGGAAGAAAAAGCTTTTTCCAAGCCATAAAAGTTAAGGCCTCACTCTGCCAGGGAGATTAAGTTAGCTAACTCCAGACAAGAATTACAAAGCACACTCATTTTCTATACTGTCTTTTCTATGAATGATATCTTTAAATGCTTTATGATGTTAAATAATACACAGCTGCAAAATTAAATGAGTAACAGCAAAAGGAGAAGAGGTATGAGGAAGGAAGGAAGGCAGGAAAAAAAAAAAAGATAAGGCAGCATCTGATATTTGAAGTGAAAGCAGAGTCAGAGGGGGAAGAAAGGTGGCAGAATTAGTGAGGGCAGCTGTTTAAGATGGTAGGACCCAGAGCATTAGATGAAGCAGGGAAGAGATGTGGAGTGGGGACAAGGCAGGAGGAAGCAAGCGCGTCAATGAATCGGAGAGGAAGGGCAATCTCCAGCTCAGGAGATCAGGTCCAGCACATGGCTCGGGCAGACTTCCTGGATGCCCTGTACCTCCGCCCCCCCAATTCACAACTTGGAGGTGGTAACACACTTCACCCTTGCTCTTTACCTGCCTTGTTTTTTGAGACCAAAAGTCTCCTCGGGGCAAGGACTCCCCCACTTTGCAGGGCCTAGGCTGCAAACTCACCCAAGGCTTTTAGGCAATAACAGTGAACTAAGATGACAGTTTCGAGCTGGCTACCAGCACGTGAGAAGCAAGGCGGCATGGCCGCGACTCCTTTTAGAGCCCAAAATCTGAGCGCAAAGTTTCATGCAGGAGGCTCCTGACCTCCCGAGACAATACAGGACCGGCTAGCTTCACCGCTCCTCCAGCATGTCACTAGGCAAGTAGTCCTGGTGCGTAAATAGGTCTGAATGTGCAGAACTAACTTCTTTTATTTACAGTACGTGTCTCCTGCACGGCTCGCTGCCTGCAAGGAGCTGGAAACTCTAGCATCCACCCTCTGAAGTTTTTATTCAACAACAAATGAGCACTATATTTAGAACATTTTCCATGCGGTGGCTGTATCCAAGGGCCATTGAGCCAGGAGGCATCCAAAGGTTAAACAAGTCTATTGGACAAACACACATATGCAGCGGTTCCTATACAGAGGTTACATTTCAGAGGCCTCCGCTACGCAGGCAGCCTCGCTTTATAAAACACCTTGAATCTGAGGAATGAGATTGGGCATCCCAGGTTGCCCTCTGCGTTGGCTCCCATGAGCATCTCTGTGTCTTGTTCCCATGCACATGCATGTGACTGAAAGGGGCTCCACTCGCTGGACCAAATCCACTGCACTTAGCAACCATGAGAAACTCTGCTTCCTCATCCCCTGGCTACTTCAGTCAACGCTTGTGCTTCTCCAGCGGCTCTGAGCAATGCATCTTCCAGTTGGTTCAGTTCAGCACCCGATCGATGATCTCACAAGGTCCCTTCCGGCCCTAAACTTCAGTGAATTTTGTCCGCACGCTAAAATTTTAGGAAACATCGCTGTTGGCAAACCCAGCATTGCCCACAAGGGGAAGGCCAGTCTGGCCACAGCAGGAGACGGAGCACAGCTCGACCAGATGCCGCGTGACCTTGAAGGCTTGCAGCGACCTCTGCCATCGGTTCCCAGCAGTGCTTGAACTCGGGACCAGCCGCTCGCACGCGCGCTTCTCTACCGCTTGAGCTAAAGGAGTAACTCTGCTAGCTGGCACTAAAAAGATGTTTCTGTCCTCCATGCGCACCAGCCAAGAGAAGGCAGAGGAAATGCAATGCATTTTGCAAGCATCTCACAGAGCCAACTTCTCCCTGCATCATTCCTCTACCTCCCCCTGCCTGTAAAAAAAGGCGAATACTTCTCTACTTTCCTCTCCGAGGTGGCTCAAGGCTTACGTAAATGTTTGCAAAGCACTTTTGGATCCTTGGGGTAGAGGTCTTTTGGAGGAGGGATTGCCGTTTAGACGGTACGCCCAGCCCAGGCACATACACCTGCATGGAACCGTTTCCCTTATTTTCTACTACATTACAGAGAAGATAAAAACATTTGGGGCGGTCTTTAAAAAAACCCACAGGTTTGCACTACACGATACAGGCCACAAAGCAGTCTTGGCTACCCGGCAGCTTCAGCATCTCAATCATTGAGCCTGGCTCTTTCCAAATTTTTATGAAACATGAGCAGCAAGCCCGGAAGGCTCCAGGACAAAGAACCAGCAGGCATGGAAGCAACAATATTTATGTACTGAAGGTCATTTTTGTGGCTACAATGGAAGCATTGTCTTCCAAGAGGCTGGGTTTGTTTGGACCATTTGTCTGGTATTTCTAAACACGCAGGAGACAAAGCAGTTCAAACTAGAGGGCTCGTTGCATGCAAAAAGTCGGCTCGATTTTGATGCCTCCATTGTTTGGAGAGACTTGCAAGGATTGCGTAATACCCCGCTCCTTAGCATAATGCGAGAGAAGTGGCCAAGGATGAAAACAAGTCAACTGGGAAAACCTAGCACCACCCTCTCTGCTCTCCGTTACCTTTTTCCTCCGGGATTACAGCCAAGGGATGTGCTGACCTCACACACTTGTGCCATGGAGACCGTCAGGAAAGGTGTGGCCTCCAAGATGAAAGCCCTCCCCAATGTTAGCACGCTCTGTGCTGCCTTGGTGGCAGACATGATCCAGTTCAACACTCCTCCACAACCCTGCTGAAACTAGTGCTTAAAAGTGGGAGGGTGGAGCATTAAAGAAAAAAAGGGGGGGGGGGGAAATCAATCTAATTTTTCATTAAAAAAGTAGCTTTGTTTTTATATCCTTTTCAAGTGGAGCCTGCAGTAACAAGGCCTGTGAGCAGGCCGGCAGCTCGCTAAATGCAACCGGCAATGGGGCTCAAATGCAATCAATGCTATCAAAAAAGTTGCCGTGGATTTTAGCTGCTCCTTGCCGTTGCAATGACCGACTGTTTGTGACACGTGTTGGTGAGGCCCGAAGTTCAAGATCAGTTACCAAAGTGTGCCATAAATTAAGAGAAAGAAAGAAAAAAACCCAACAACAAATGCCTACACTTGACCTCTCAAAACGGGTAATTCAGCGGTTGCAGCTCCATGCGGTTCATCGGGATCAGGCTGTCTTGTTGTTGTATGCAGTGAACGCTGGCCGGGACCTTTAGCTACAGTGTTATTTCATAATGCTGATTAAAATGATATGGTAAATATGCATAAAAATGCATATGCATAAAAAAACCATGAGCATTTGGGCAATAACCAGGGTCTCCTCAGCCAGCCAGCTGCTCCTTCTGCAACCTTTCCGATCAGTCAAAGCCCTGCAGGTGGAAATGGTATGTGCCCAGCTCAAAAATGTCCTGACGTGTCATTATTATGAGAAGGGATCAAAATCAGGGGAAATTCACTACTTTGCCCCCTTTTTTGGGTGCTGAGAGACAAAGATGAGTATTGCTGCAAGACAGCATCCAACCAACAGGTGAGAGGCAGCGCTTTGGTGGTGGAAGGACCAAGAACACACTTGCCATTTGCTTTGCTCAATGGTGTTCAGCAAAACCCCCGTCAGCTGCACAAGAAGTGGCTTACAACAACCCGGGTAACATGCTGTCACCTAGGTGACAAAATAATGACCCTTCTGTGAAGCTCGACCCAGTGTCACATGGCCATAATTGCTCAAAATGCTAAGAATAGGAGGGAAGGAGCAGAGCAGGATGGTGCGAGCGTGGATCCAGGCGGGCTGCTGCCTAACCGGGCTTGCACACAAAGCTGCCTCAAGAGATCCCAGCCAGCCCTGGGAAGGTTTCTGTTGCACTGCTCGACTGCAAAACGCTGGGCTTCCTCACAACAGGTCTAGTGCCTCGGGGACCGAGTCAGCCGGCCCGAGCTCTCCCCCGATGTACTATTAACTCAGCGTGTATAATTAAGAGCAAGATGCTTATGACAACATTTCCAAAGCAACTGTACAGGCGGTAGGTGCCCACTTCCTAGGGGCGCTTCACTGAGATCAAGATGTCTAACTTCTTTCCCCTCCTTTGAAAACCCCAGCTTGAACTCCGACTTGCCTGTGAAATCAGGGTGGGAAGACTCATTTACCTGCCAGGAGGGATTTTAAGGCACCCCGAACACAGTAACTGCTTATGCGATATCAAGCATTCCCATTCCCCAAAGAGGGCTCCCACCTTGCTGATATTCAGCACCTTTCATGCCCCATGCCACCTCAGTTCAACAGCATCGCCCTGCAAGGTCTCAACGAACCTTAAAAACTACCCACCGTAGCAGCAGTGAGGTGCCCGAGGGCCTGGAAAGAAAGCCACAGGATCTTTCTGTGTCCACGCCAAGTCTCACCCTATATCTTACTCCATGCCCAGGAAATGAGCCACACGCTTTTCAACCGGCAGAGCGAAGGGCTCGGCTCACCCGCAGCCCAAACCTGTGGAATCGAGGGTTTTCGACCGTGATGCTACAGCAGGGTTTTATCAGCCATCAGCAGGCACGTCTGTGGGCCTGCTGGAGAGCTAGGAAAAACATTTCAAGCAAGCAAAGAGGCAGGCACAGCCAGCACAGGTCTACAGATCCATACTGGGCAACCTTAAGGTATGGCTAAGTCCTCGGTGACAAATGCACCACCACCTCACTACTCTGGGCCCCAAGGGCAGATGTTCTGCAAGACAAAAGAAAGTTAAGCAAGGTTTAGTAACTGGACACTAAGTAGAGGCTAGATTTCAAGGTTTTCTGTACCAGATAAAGATACTCTCCTTTGCCCAGCTTGGCCAAAAGGAATAGCCATGATACCCTGCCATGAAAAAAAACAAAATAAAATAAAGAGCACAGGCGGTCAGAAAAGGGCAGTATGAAGAGCTATGCCAGGAAAAAAAAACTGCAGTAGGATACAAATCCCAAACCCATCTGGCTGGGAAAGAGCGACAAGCCACCTCCCTGGTGTTTGGGAAGCTGGGCAACATCAGCGGCATAAGACACCCTGGATGCAACAGGAGAGGAGAAACACGCGGTGTGAGAGCGCCAGGCTCAGCTCCTGCTCTGCCGCACCAGCAGGCTCACTTATACCAAGCCGATTTGATTTGTTGTAACATCTTAACATGTCGAAATACGTTTGTTCGGTCTGCGCTTGAACCCACCCTGCTTCCTGCAGAACCAGCTCCGACCCGCAGCCCGTGCCCGAACTCCCGTCACGCTTCATTACAGCTGCAGACGATAAGCGACTACACGGCAATGACGACAGTCTGGTCAAAGGGGCTAGGCATGCTCCCCTCCTTGGGACGGGAGTGGGAGTTTGGACAAGAGACGAATCAAAAAGCCGTGGATTTCGGCATAAGCTCATAAATCAGGAATCAGCGGAGCAGCTAGCACACACCGGGACACTGCCCGCCTCCAACGGTGCAATAATGCCACGGGCTTTCACCGGAGAGGTACTGCGATTCCACCGACGTGCTCACCGTGGTGGCTTTTAAACAGCCAGGAATAGTTTCCATTAATCTTGCTTTCGTCATTGGGCTAAGTGGCTGTTCCTTTGCCCTGAAACCACATAAACTTTTCCACCTGTGCTCATACCAATCCGAACATCAGACAAAGGAAGGCACAGAATATATATATGCACTGCAGAAGTAGGCAGGGTTTCTTGCAACCACCGGAGTAACACAATAGCAGTTCATCAAGAGCGGTACCCTGCATAAAAAAAGTAGGTAAGCGATGGCTCGCAGTTTGCCATGTCACTCAAAACGATACGGAAATCACCCTCTAACTAAAAGGTTTAACAAAGATCAAGATGCACAAACACATAAAGAGCATTGCTTGGATCCTCCTTTTTTCATGTCTGGTCGCATCTGCTCTGGCACAAACGTTCACACTAGACTTGAGCCATGGCAAGATTAAACCAGATTCTTCCCCCTGCATCTCTAAAACCTTCCTATGTCCAGTCCAGGCAAAAATCAAACACACCACTCCCCGGAGTTTCTCTCCTCTCCTGTGATGAGTATATATTTCCATAGCTAATATTTGGGAAGAGAGTTTTGCTTGTTAGGAAATTATAAAGAGACTGAATCATACTGATCTTTCATGATCCCCATCTTGATAGAAAAACTGTCTAAAGTCCCTCTCTTTGGTGTACTGCAGCTCTCGCAGACTTTACAGCTATTGCCCAGGAAACAAATAAGCTGAATACTCCAAAATTAGACCCCAGGTGAGGATTTAAGAGACGAGAGCCACTGCTTGATGCACTAGGTTTCTCATCATGGATGTAGGGCGATGCAGGCCACCTATATCGTGATCCCATCTCCTGAAGGACAATGTCTCTTCCAGCTCTGGACAAGTTCCTTTAGCTCCTTCTTCCTTGATTAACGGAGAAAAAGAGAGCTTCAGCCACACCCGGTGAGAAAGCGGTCTATTTGGGTATTGTATCAGGGATGTTTTTAGAAAACTAAGCCTCCAGAGAGAGAAGAAAAAGAGAACAGCATAGGGACATAGGGGAAGAGGGCTGCTCCAACTGGCAGGAAAAACAGTAAGAAAAAAAAAAATAATCTCACTGCTAAGAAGAGTTACTCTCTCCCAAGATCCCATCGTCTTTGTTTTCCCATGACTTTTTACAGATGTTCACACATATAAGAGTTTGGTCAATAGGCTGCCACCTACTATACCGTGCTTAATGCAATGAGGTTCTGATCTATGACTAGGCTCCGAGGCACTAAAGTAATACAGTTATTATGATTAATATTAACAAACCAAAGAGTCAATGCAGAGAAGACCTGCACTAAACCATATCATCTGAAAGCTCTAGAGGAGCCTCTATGCCTAACACGACTGAATGTGTTAACACCAGGTACCTTTGATGCATGGCATGCTAGTAAATGAAGTATAAGAGACGCATTTATCCAGATTTCCTTCCTTCCTCCTGTGACAATTCAGTAAACATTAAAAAATTTACATTTAACAAATCAGCATCTGAATTTTAACTAGCACAGGTGTTCAAGCATGGAAGTATCTTCTCTTGAGCCTAAGACCGTCTTCCCTCCTGTAATGATCTTTTAGGGCGGACATGGCACGGACATTTGTCGCATCTGTTCTTAGAGGGGGCAACGGTCCATGAGGTTTTTAAAAGCAGGTCGGGACGTGCACTTAGCTTCTGGAGGAATCTGCACTTTAAGCACGATACAAGTGGATTTTGAGAGTGTCATAACAAGGAAGTGTGCAAAGATAAATGTTCTTGGCCCTACAGATACACACCTAGGACTTAAACTGCAGGTTAAGTCCTGGACAGCTTGTGCAAGGAAGGCAGATGCACCCAGACACAGTGCTCCCCCAAACAACTCGACCAATAATATGACTGGCTTTGCACAATAGTTAAAAGGGAATCGCACTTTTGAATGGAAAACCCACCGCCGCCGAAGCACTTCATCCTGAAAAGACCTACAGTTGAGCAATTAAAATATATACGTTATATTGTCGCCGCATCCTCCACAGCAACGAAGGTCTCGTTTAGACCGAGCTGAAATGGCGGGATCTTATTACGCACGCGTTCCTATTATGCACGTGCTCCAAATGGCAGGAATTTACTGTAATTAAATGGAAGAAAAACAAGGACGGCTCCAAAAGGTGCTGGCAAAGAAACCCAGGAAGGACAGAGATACCCCAAGTGCAGCCTGGCCTGCCTGGTACGTTCAAATCTCGCATCTAAAGCGGAGACAAACGGCGCTCGTACGTTGTGAAATCACTCTTTATTGCAAAGCCAATATGAAATAAAATAAAACTGCAGTAAATAAGCATAGTAATATCTTTTTAACAACTAAGGCGGGCCAGCTATGTTAATGGGATGCCAAGGTAAGTTAGAAAGTACAGGGGAGGGTTTCTAAAATAAATAAATAATAAAATAAAAAGGCTTTTAGCTGCATATTCACTTGAGGTTAACCAAACTTTCTTTGCTTGCTAGCTTGTGGCCAAATACTCATGTGGCAGAGGACTACAGGACCAAGCCGGCTTTCAAACCTTCAGCGCTGTGTTTTATCCGCTGAATAGGCGGCTTCAGAGCAAGGTATCCCACAGACTGCTCCACCAGCCAGCCCTTCAACCCGGGACGCCCAGACTCCTTGCGAGCGCCTGCCTGAATCCCCACCAGATTTCCTGAACGAGGGGGAAGGAAAATAAAAATTAAAAAAGAGGAGGAATGCAGCGAAAATCCCTCCCTCTCCAGGGCACGCGCAGCGGAGGGGCCGAACACCTCCTCCCACCACGCAGAGCTGCGCTCAGCTGGACCGAGCCCTGGCGCGGACGCGCAGAGCTGTTCCCCCGGCAAGCCGACTAAATGGAAGCCAGATCCGGACTCACCGGTAATGAAAGCAAGGCGGTGGCGCAGCCGAAAGGGGCTAGTTAAAAAGGTTCAATTATCTCCCAAATTAAGTTTAAAGAAGAAACGCCGCTCTCGATTCCTCCCGAGCCCCCACGACCCTCTTGGATGCCAGAAACTACGTTGTCTGTGCCTGCTGACCATCCTTCATTCATTTAAGTAAATGCAAAATTTTCCTCCCCCGCGTTTCGAGGCAATAGGACTTGCATTGTCCTTATCGCGTGCACGCCGCAACCCCCTAATGCGCCCTCCGGCGCGGGCGCGCCGCAGTTCACCGAGGCTGGCCGGCTGCTGCCTGCTCCGGGTTGGAGAGCCGATCCGGGAACTAGGATTCCCGAGGACGTAAACCTTGCAAAGACGGTTTACCCAAACCCTCGATACTCTGCAATTTACATCCAATATGTTTGGAACGTGTCAATAAAATATTTATCGTTACGTTGTGCCTCTCCCAACTGTTGTGTTTTCCTCTTGGCAGAGGTTAAAGCGACTCCCCCTCACCACCCTGTGTCTATATTACAGAAGCTCGCTTGCTCTCCAGCGATTGATGAGAAGCATTAAATTTGCTTTAGAGGCGATTTTGTTTTTTTCCCTCTAAATTGATTTTCAACTTCAGATTACGGGAGTCGGACTAAATCCCGTCTTTCCGCTTCCTGACCGTGTTCCTTTAAGGACAACATTTATGCTGGCAGCTACTTTTTCAGCCAACGTTTCCTATCCTGGAAACCAACTCAGGCCATGAAAACCAGGCTGGCGGGATCTAAGTCCAACCTACCAGTTGACAAAAATATGAATCACAGCTATACGCTGGCTATGCCCCTGCTCAGCAAATAAAAGATGCTGGGGTTTGCCGCTCTAAAGGTAAAAGCCGCCAAACGAGAACGACTAGCAGAGAGAGGATGACTTGTACACTGACGACAGCCCCAACCACCTTCCGCCAAGTTCGTTAAAAAGGTTACCACCAAAGTTTCGCATGGGTGTGTATTTCACCATCTCGCAATTATACGGTGCCCTTCGTCCTAAGAGAAGTCTCGAGTTGTTCCACAAATTCAGCGAGCTGTTATACCCAAGCGTCATTTAATCCATCACTAAAATTGCATCCGTTTCTGGAGTAGAGCACGTGGGCTATTCAACAGCATTTCATGCGGCCGAATAAGACGGCTGCGAGCAAGGCTGCGGTATCGGGAATTGAGCCCTCCTTTCAGGGAAAGCATCCGCAGCACAGCATCGTCTCATCGGGCACTTCTCAAGCGCGGGGCTAGCAAAGCAGTGAAACTCCAGCATCCTGCATCATTAACACTTCTTGGGACTACCTGAATGCTAAGATCTGTTGTTTTCCCGTTTAACTGAGGGTGACCCCCTCCCCTGCCCCCTCTCCCCACACAAGAGGGAGTAACCGCATGGCAGGAACAACCTGAGCCTAATTTTATTTGAGAAAATTTCCTTTAAAAAAAGTGTAATAGGGGAGCGTCCTGCTGAGGCTAACCACTAACGCTGTAAAATGATGCAGAAGTCAAGTAGTGGACGCCCGCTTCGGAGACCGATCAGAAGTTGGGGGAATATTAATTGTCACGCAGGCTGTAGCACTTACAACCCCCCGCTTTAAACAGCTACCATAAGAAAACGATTTGCATTTACTATGCCATGCTCAGCTTGAAAAAAATACGTAGGAACAAAGCCTGAAAAACGAGAGGCAGATCGAGCTGCCTTCGCCCAGAGGTAAAAGGTTAAAATGACCACAAATGATTAAGTCCAGCAGCACATTTCATCTTTGAAACGAGAAATGCTTTAAAAAAAAAACAAACAGTGGCTATCAATTGCCGCCTCCTCATGCCAGGAGCCAGCCTACAGCAACGGGGCGGGAGAAAGCGATGCCATCCCAATGATCAACGACTGATCTATGAAAAAGGAGGCGGCCGCCACTTATGAAGACTTAATTTATAAAAAGTCAATGAAAGGGCAACATCATTCAAGGCTTGGCAGGGAAAAGAAAATGTTAGTATTATTGGGAAGGCAGGAAGAATAGTAAAAATACGTCAGGGAACATTTAAGGTCTTGGGTAGGCCGGCGTCTTGCCCTGATTATAGTCATTTGGAAACCAGCCTCATGGGCAGCTCCCTAATGTGCAAAGGGAAACTACTCTTTGCTCCAGCGGAGCCTGACCCAATTTCATGCGAATGGCAACTTTGCCCATCTCTAGGAAAAGTTGCTCCAGAGCAGCTAAACAAATTACTTGGATCTAGGCAAAACCGAAGGGTACTTAGCTGAGCTGGGGAGGGGAGATAACTGAGAAAGCGTGTGGGATTTTCAAGGGAGCCGAAGTGATTTAGGAAACGAGGCAGCATTTGCTAGCAACAGGATTTGGTTGCCAGCTGGAGCCTTCAGCATTTTCTCCAGTGCAGCACAACTTTGGGTGGATTTTGTTCCCTATTTATTTATTCTTCTCATCTCCACTCATCATCCCCCCCTTCCCTTCCCTTCGCTCTTCTTTACCAGCTACACTCTTCATGCAAATGCAAAAGGTCAGGCCAGGGAGTGATGTGCTGAAACAATATATTCACTTGTAACATAATAGTACGTATGACCCTTTTAGGAGCCTACAAGGCTTAGCCAATACTCTGCCATTGCCAGACACGGAGCCATGTCACGCCTTACACTTCGCATGTGCTAAATGCACGTCAGATGCGAGCGGCCGCACCTTCGGGCAGTACAAGGTGTGCGAAGCGTGCTTGTATTGCAGCACTTATGACTTTTTGCACAAGATACACCTCCAGATCACGGTAAGTAACACGTGCTCAGCTATCTTCGGACCGGTCCGTGGAGATGACGGGAGCCATATGAAGCCCTCGCCCCGTCACGATTTCAGCCAGGGACCCCTCCACTGTCCCGAGGCTCCCGGTGGGACGAGGAAAGCGACGTCAGGAGGAAGGATCCTGGATCTCTCACTTGTTGAAAGCTGGGTGCCTGCAGCCCCAGCGGGTCCCAGGCCTGGGACGAACAATCAGCTGAGCGTCATCCCCAGCCCTGGCGCCGCAGTGGAGCCAGTCCAACCACGTGCCAGAGACTGCATTAGGGATTACCACACAACTGCTCACAACACTTCGGACTCCAACACGTACTAAGTGTCCAGTGCAGCAAGGCCCGTCAATATTTTTGCAGAGTTTTTTTTGCAGTCCAGATGCTAAGACTGTCACTTGCCAATGGTTCGAACTTCCATCTTCCTGTGTTACTCAAAGAAAGCGAAGCATGGCTGGGATCGACTTGTTTTGCTGCACTTGCTTCTTTGCACATGGGACATTTCATTTTCATTAAAAATATTGCCATCCAAAGCATCCCTGGGCAGAACGGTCACTTGCCAAAGTCCAGGAGGAAAGCAGTGAACATTTTAATCCACCTCATCTGCAAGCCAAAGCTCATGGACACAAGGCTCCCGCCACCCAGTTCAGCAATAGGACAAGAAGAGAAAGCCCCTCGGCAGTAGCAAGACAACAGAGGCGGTCTTTGCCTTTCCCTTTGTGTGCACCACATGGGCAGCTGGGTCATTGGAAGAGAAAGATCAGGCATTAAAATGGCTGCAGGCTAGGGAAACATCTCCTAACCCCTCTTCCCCCGGTTGGCAGGGCATTACAAACGCAACCCAAAGAGCTGTCGTCCAGGGGAACGTGGACATTTGGCCCCAAACAACGACATGCCCCGGTCCATCCTCGGCTCAAACGCAAGGTCCTGCGAAGGCCACATCAAACAGCGCCGGGGAAGTCCCCCTGAACACCACGTGCTGAAAAGGGCCACAAACACACACGCTTTGCAGCATTTGCGTTACCCCCCCGACACCGCTCCAAGAGCGGCCTTGTGACATTTCTCTGGTTTGCAGCACACACAGAGCCAGAGCGGGCAGGTAGACGTCCACAGCGGTGCTCTGTAGCGCTGTCCCGTATGGTGTCGACAAGCCCTGGGCACCTCCCCGGTCATACCGCGTGCTGCTACCGCCCTGCTAGCGCCTCTGGTCCGATCCCCGACAAGCTGGCAATGGGCCTCGCCCTTAGCAAGGCAAGGCTGGGGCACCCGTTCGTTGCACAAGTTTTGCTGCTGTGAAAAAGGAGGCAGGAGCGAGAAGAGCAAAACTCTCAGCTCCTGGGTTATTAGGCAGCATATTTGATGAAGGTACAAGCAGCTCCCTACATTTCATTAAAAGGAGCTCAAGAGGTCCCTGCAGTAAGAGCAACTGTACCAGTTTCATTAAAACGGGAAAGCCTTTCGGCTGAAGATTTAGCAGGGATCGCTGCTCTGAGGGGCGGCTCTCATTCTCTCTTGTTTTTCTTTGGCCAAGGTGCTTAAGGATCAAGGCTTGTCCTTAAGAAGCAGGCAGCCTCTGAAAGTTTGCAGAAAAACATTTAGATAAAGCTCATTTGCTGTGCACAGGCATGCAGGCATACCCATGGCAGCCACCCCTGCACGGATCATGTCCCCTCTGTACTCAAGCCTTATATTCACGGGTTATTTGAGGGAAGCCCCGTTCCAAAAAAAAATAAAATTAAATTAAAAAAAAATCAATCAGCGTCCCATTTAGGTAGGAATCTTATACACACAGAGGCAGCCCCAGCCCCGAAAACAGCCCTTCCCTGCCCCCAGCGAACACAAACGCTGGAAAAAGGCAGCAAGACCAGTCATAGATTTATTTCATATGGAGGTTACGGCACAGTATAAGATTACCATGTAATTAGCTAATTGCAGACTTTCCCATCTCCACCCCTTTTTAGTGTCAGTTCCTGGATGAACGCTTTAATAAGATCCTTGAAATGCCGTCATCAGGTGAGCGCAGGAACAAGCCATGTGCGTCAAGCCTCCGTGATATATTTTTCCCCACCCAGATGTTCACGTACATCTGGAATCAGTGAAAATTGGCTGGGATAGCTTTACAATCTGCAGCCGTTCGCCTGCAGAGAAAGTCGCCAACAACATTTTCTTTCTCCAGTTTTACTTGGGTCGAAACACACATGTCAAAGGGCATCTGCAGACACCTCCACCATTGCCATCGTGTCTCGGATATCACCTAAAGACGCTCCAGCGGCAATCAGGACCTAGAGGCGCTGGGCAGCACTATGCATACATAAAGTAAAAGAGTTCCCCATTCAGACCGTTCACCGTGGATGCCCATGCTGTCCCTGTCCAGCTAACCAAAAGGAAACCTCTTTGGGAGCCGCGGTCATCTTTCTGATCTGCGTTTGTACAGCTCCTGGCACAGCACAGACCTGGTCTACAATAACTAGGGCTCCTAACAGCCACTGCAATGCAAACGAGCAAGATAATGATGACTCCCGGTCTCTAGACTGACCAACCTGGACCTTTTACCAAAACCGGAGGAGCACCACACATTTATTTTCATGGCTAATTTTTGAACTCTTTTTCTGCACAAAGGGGTCAAAAGGTGCCTTGCACAGTGAGCAGGAAAAAGATACAGTGGTTTGCAGGAGACCTGCGAAGGGAAGCGACCTGCAGAAAGAGAGGAAGGAAAAGCAAGCTGAAGCTTAAGGCGCAGAAGAAGTCTGGCAATCAGATTAGAGAACTGAGATTGGGAAGCGGGTTGCTGCATGTCAGAGTTGCCACACTGGCCCTCGCTGTGAAATCACAGGTTGATAGCTTGTCTTCTGCATTGCCCAGCATCAGTACCTGAGAAGGGGATGAAAATCCCATACGCTGCACCTTGCCAAGTGAGCGGTGCTGCATTTCTAGGAGAAAAACAACAGCTCGTCACCCCCCTTACCTCTACCACTGCTGATGGCATCAGGTTCAACTGCCCATATGAGGTTTGAGAGAGTATTGTTAGAGATCATTAAAATAAACCGTTCTTCCACTCCACCCCCCACCTGCCAAATCCAAAGAAAATAATAGTCTTAAATTTATGACTCAGTGGATTGCAAAGGAAGAGTCAATTCCTCTTTAAGACAGAGCACATATTACCGGCTTTAATTTTACTGCCTTTGAACTCCCTTTGTTGTTCCAGTGCCTTACAGTTTTTAAGAAAGGACTGAACCGCTCCCATCCTGCCTGCTGTAGTTGTGAGAAGCACAAATCCCTAAAGAGCAGTTAACTCATCATGGACCTCCATGTCAGAGACTTGCGAGTTAATCCAGCTTCGCCACTGACACACCTGGTGCGACAGCTGCTGCGACTTCATATTCCACATCTGTAGAATGGGAGCACGCCACTTTCCAAGGGAGGATTAAAATGCGTGCTTGGTTCCTTGAAGACTGAAACTGAACACTTACCTTTCTTTTTTAATCCTTTCTAATTACCCTCACTTTTGCAATATCACTTTAGGCAAATGCCACTCTATTCGGGGCCTTCTCAGCCTCAGTTATACCTAGAGGGAAGGCAGACTGAAGAGGTCTGCTCCACCCAGGGTTAGACTATTTCACTGTTTCCTGACAGCTTACATGCACCTTATTTACTGGGTTTTAACGGGTGCCACTGGGCACGTCTACAAGAGATGCTATGTCACTACGTAGTGTCACCGGACACAGACTGGGACACCAGTGCAGCAGCGTAGGAAAAAACCCACGCGGTGCCAGGACTGTGCAGTAACAGCTGCACAGCGCGGCCCACCGACTGCTGGGCCAAGACTTGCGTTGACCAAGCTTTGATCTAGGAAGTGTCCAAACGCTGTCCTGCGTACGCGGTTGTGGCCAGGCCCTGAAATCATCGCAATTCGTGCTGCAGCTCCTTCGAGCCCACGCTGCACAACCCGCTTTGCAAGGTGGGGGAAATTGCATCAGGCTCCCCGCTGCATGGAAAACCAAACTTTCAGATGTAATAAGTGTCTGAAGTCAAGTTTAAAAAAAAAAAAGACGCATGCACGTACACAATTAACGATTTCCCCCGACGGATGCTGCTTCAAGCAGGCTGCAGAAACACACAGGTCTCTTAGCTTGCATTAGTCAAGCCCTCGGCTGGGACATCCAGAGGACTTGGCTCCCTCGCCAAACTGAACTTCTCCCTGCGGATTAATTTATTGGCTCCTCGGAGAGGCCTGCAACTGCCTCCAGGTGAGCACATTGCTATGGAAAAAACAGCTGCCTTATTGACTCTGACAAGAAGCACTAACGAGTCCCTTACACCACAAAGGCGAACCACGGTCCAGGAGCGAGCATGCAAGATGGCAGCATTTCTTGCAGAGGACACACACAGTGCACGGAGATACTCAGGTGTGAAAATCAGGCGCAACTTCCACTCCGGCCCCGCAGCACCCGGCCCAGAACGACCTCCCTGGCTCCCAAATCCTTCTCCGTTCAAACCAAACCTCTTTTTCTGAAACTCCACTAGAGAAACTGCCGTTTTTGCAAATATTAGACCTTCTGCTATTCCAGGCCTGCTGCAAGCAAGTCCCCTTTTGACCAGACAATTAAAAAGAAAGCATTCAATCCTTTCGGATGTTTTTTCCTAAAGGAACTAAAATCTCTTTTTCTCTCTCTTCTCCCCCTGCCCGTCCCCCCGGACTATCTGAACAATTCAAATGGCTTTGCAAAAGGTTTCTCATACTTTGCGCGGCAGACAAACTCTCCCTCCAGCTAGCGATGAAAAGCCATCCTGCAAATAATAGAGCCCCATTCATCAAGTCTCCCCACCTCGCACCCTCCACGAAAACCAAAACCTGAGGCATGCACAATGGAAAAACCGGCAGCCCTGTTAACAGGCCAAGCTCACTCCAGTAGCAACTGCTCTGTCACCAGCCATGGAGGCTCTGCAGGCTACAGTAATTCAGTGCCCACCGAGCCTAAGCATGATTTATGAACTGGGAGTTCGGTAGGCCCAGCGCTGCAGAGCTGTCTCCGGCTGCACAGCTCCATCTCCCCCATCCACACCACTTCCCTGCTCTTGTAAAGCAACTCTGCTCCGGCCTGACTTCCCCTCCCCAGGTCCACGGTGATACATGGACAGCGGCCAGCACCAAGGATGTTGGCTGAACTCTGCAGAAGACGTTCAGGGATGTCCGACGCCCTGGCAAGAGGGCTCCCTAAGGCGACTGGCAGGGGGCCAGCGGCTGGCCAGCCTTGCGGAGCCCCGAAGCACAACGCATCGCCCTTTTTTAATTTTTATTTTAACAGGAAACATTTATGGACAGCATATTGCTCTCAATCAAATGGAAAAAGATCCCAGCTGGCAGCAAACCAGGTACAGTAACACGCACAACCCATCCGTTTGGCCAGTAACGTCAGATGAAGAACTCAGCTGGAGGTCGGGAGAATCGCGTTCGCTTCCCAGCTCTGCCACTGGCTCCATGAACAACCTGGGGCACCTCTCCTCACTTCCCAACCCCGCCGTCTCTGAAACAGGGGTCAGACTTCCCCTCCCAGACTTCTCTAGGGAGATTATGCCACTCACTTTGCATCTGTACGGCCCCAAACGCGGCAGGGCCTGGCTCGTGGCCTCTAAATGACAACGCAATAGAAATGCTGATCTCAACTGTCTGGCTATCACAGACCGGGAGCAAGGTCTACCTACCCCTATAGATACCTCTATCTATCTGCATAGATCAGGGGCGGGCAATTATTTTGGGCAGAGAGCCGCTTGCTGAGTTTCGGTAAGCCATCGAGGGCCGTATGATAGGCAGCCAGGGGAGATAAATATTAATATTTTAGGGGCCCAACAGGCTGAACAGAATGACCTGGAGGACACACATCCGGCCCCCGGGCCACATTTTGCCCACCCCTGCTAGAGAGAGATCTACCTATCTCTATAGCTAGACAGAGATAGATGCCTCTCTATATCTATAGATAGAAACAGATGCATCTATTGATATCTACATCTATAGGTATCTATATTAGATCTGTACATACACCCTTGCGAGATGTGCGGAAAACTTCACTTCTGCAAGCCTTCCCTTTAATCACACACGCCACTAACTCCCGCGCAGCAGCTCCGCGGTCGCCTGCGACGAGGCGGTACCGGGAGCCCGTGGCACAGCAGAGTTAAGGTCCGGGCGGGCACGCTGAACGTGCCGTCAAGGCGGTCTTAAAAGGGAGCCAGACTATTCAGACGGATCTGCCCACCGTTGCTGTTTCTAAGAGGCGAGAGTAAAAAGCCACGTAAGACAGCCTCTAATTACACCCAGAACCCAAAAGCACCGCTACAGTTGATAGAAATTCAGCCACTGCAACACAATAATCACCATCCCCAAGTTAAACTGTTATTCTCCTCCCTCGCAACATGCCGACTAACTGCCCCCCTAACGGCATTTACTCGCGGCTTGAAGGCTTTCTTGCATTTGGCAGCTCAGCACGCAGCCTTGCTACGATTTGTTAGTTTTCCCCTTTAGACGCATTTGGAAAAGGTTCTCTTATTTACTCGTAGGCACGTGGCCGTCCGACCCAAGCCAAAGTCTTTGGCAAACAGGAGTTATCTAGTTACGGTGCGCTCTGCAACCTATGTTTCTAGCGTATCAGCCGTGGAAAGAATTCGCTTCGCCAGAAAACGACGCAACTCGCGGGACAGCCAGATGCAACTTTTCAAGCGTTGCAAAGGGCGAGCCGGGCAGATGCACGTGCCCTTTGAAGCACGCCACGGATGATGGAGGGGCTCCAAAAGTAAACCTGAAAGAAACCAGTAATATTTAGAAGCGTTTCAAAATGAAGCGCTTCCTGTTGCAGGCACATGCTCTACAGAGCGTGACAGACACGCTCTGGGTCCTTCAGCATCCCACAGTGCTCTGCTCTCACCCTGGCCCCCACAATGAGGCTCAGAGGATGTGGTCGGAGGGCCGTACGTCTGTGCAAGGCTGATGCACTCCATTTTTGAAGCTCTTCAGAGTGCAGCTGCACTTCGAAACGATTCAAACGTAACGTCTCTCTCCACCCTCCGGGTGTTTCTACTCCGAGAAAAAAAAAAATCAAAATGTAGGAGCCAGAAAGAAAAAGGTTCCCTTTATCCTTGAGAAGAAAAAAAACAGACAGGAGAGAAGGGTCTATCCCAGACAGCATCTCCACTCACCCCAGTGCTCTTCTAGGACTTGATCCTGGAAGACGCCGGGCAATGCCAAAGTCTTGCTGCAGTCTCATTCAAAGGGAAACTTGGACGCTCAGAGCCTTTCAGGGGAAGGCCCTTCGATCTGCAAAGCCAGGTTTCCTTCTGCTTGGGCTTCAGAGCATAACTGAGGTGGCTGAGAGGACGCAAGGACCTAGACTTGTTTTCCAACCCTTCCTCTCAACGCAGCGAGGACTTTGCACGAATGATGCGGCAGACGAGCAAAAGTCTCCGTAGGCAAAGGCTCTGGGCTAGCAAAGCATTTTGCATACAAGTCACCCCATGCAAAGTGCTTCACTTAAACCCTTCAGCAGTCCAGATGACTTGAATGGGATTGATTCAGGTGTCCAAACTTACGCACGCACAGGTTCGTTTGTTCTTTGTTTTTTTTTTGCAGGTTTATGACTTTTATTAGCAAACGTTTGGTGACACCCAGCCCAACCCTGACTTTATGGCATCGGGAACCCTGGTGACAAACCTGGCCCAAGGTCTAGAAAGGGCATTTACACGGGATGAGTCATCTGGACGAGGAAGAGACTTCACGAGAAATGTTAAACGAGTAAGAGGAGTACCTGTGTTAAGGTTTCGAGACCACTGCAGCACCACCCAACAGAGACTACGGAACAAATGTTAATCTAACACAAGATGTACTCACAGCATAAACCTCTGCATTCATTGTGCAGAGACAATAACATCTTCCCACCGCTTATAACTGTATTTAAAATTCATTTATGTAAATTACAATAGCACACATATGATAAAATTGTTACAGAGCAGAATGTACTCTCGGCTTAAACAAAAGGGCTAAAGAGGAGAGGCATAAAATTTAAAAATATAATAAAAAGGTATCTATTTCTAGTCGGAGAGCATCTATTTAAAAATAAGTCAGTGATGCTCTGTTAAATGTTCCCCATTTCTCAGGAAGCCAAAGGCAACAATTTGCCTTTATGAAAGCACATACGAAACCTTAACAACAAGGTCTGAAGCAGGCAGTCAAGTTAGGTAAGCGGCGAGGACAAGGGAAAAGTCCATCAGAAAAGGAACAGGGTAGGAAGACTTGCAGAAATTGCAGGCAGGAAGCATCCGGAAGATTTAAATTCTTTTCCGAAAAAGCGAACGGTCAACAAGATGCGTTTTTTCTTGGGAGAGACGTTATAAAATTAGCCCACTGCCTGGCAGGGAAAGGGATCTAGAGGTGAATTTGATTTTATTAAGAGACATGAATTCAACTGAGCTCAAGTAAAACTCAATGCACCTTTACATTGAGTTTTAACAGGGACGCCAGGCTCTGCCCACTTCCAATGAATTTGCACCTTGGAATAAGTGGCGGATACCAGCTTACAGCGCGATCCACCGAGGAAACAAAACCAGAAGTTTTCCATTGTCAGAACAAGCTCTCCTCGGGTCAGTGGGCCCAAATGCAAGCAGGCCGCCGAGCCCAGCAACTTCAGAAATTAATTCTTCCTTAAAAGTCATGTTCAGGGCACATTGGTTTGAAGGACTTCAGTTGGCACATGGTAACTTTTCGGCCACCCACTCCAGAGTGCCAAGGTTTTTGTTACAGGGGATGAACCCTCATTTATTTACATCGCGAAGGACGGAGGATATAAAACAGGTTTCTTTGAAAGGAATCCACTTCGCTCCTGAACTTCCAAGTGCAGTTTCAGATAGGGCTCGATCAGTCCCACAGGCAGTCTCATCTCTTCATAAATTGTGGTAGTGTGAGTGTGATGCTGTAAACACGATGGCCCCAAAATTATGAGAGAGACAAGGATTTTGTCCATTGGTATGTTTTATGCAGTTGGGATTGAGTGAGACAATGCAATGTTTTGCATGCAAGACGTTCTACGTGCATTTAAAACCTTGTCTCACTCAATCCCAACCGCATAGTCAGTCTTACAGAAAAAAAAAGAAAAGAAACCACCCTAAGAAATCCTCGCCTCTCTTCATAAATTGCATCAGCAATTTTTACAGGAAAAAAACTACCTTTAAAATATTCCATCCACACTTACTTTGTGTAGTATACAGCACGTACAAGCTTTCCTTTCAAAATACCACATCCTCACCTTCCACACTTTTATTTCCAAACTATTACTGGCAGCGGGGACTCGCAAGTGAAAGAAGACTGGAGATACTCAGTCTTCACCATACCCCTTTCCTTGAAATCAAGTGCTTCTTTAGTGCAAAAGGAATCAAAGCTCATGGCGGAGGCGATATCTTTTATTAGACCAGCTACATATTTGCGAACAATATTTCTTTATTTGCAAGAGTTCAGGCATGGGAGACTGCAAAGACTGTAAAACTTTGGTGCAAGCCACCTACGTGAGCCACCATCACAAAGGACCTACCCTTCCTCCCACCATTATTCTGAAGACAGACTGGCATGGGGCAGATTAATAATGGCAATTACGCGTACCAGATGCTGAGCAGACGTGTCTCTGAGTCACTAGACGTGCTTGAAGATGAAAACGTTTCCTGAAGCACCAGTCATGGGAATCAGAACTACGAGTACAAGAAGAAACAGCAATATATGGCAGGGCAAATATGACAGCTGGTCATCACTGGTTAGAGCTGGCAGTAATTTTCAACGGAAAATGTAGTGGAAAATTGTGCATTTTCATCTGCAGTGAGATTTTTCAGTAGGAAGATTTGGCTTTTGTCAAAAAAGGAAAATCACGAAAACTGAAATAATTTGTGGTTTTCAAGTTTTCATCAGCCAAAAATGTCTACGTTTTGCTCAAATATTTTAATGCTCATTTTTCTCGTGAAAATAGTAATAAGCAACACTTCGTTTCACTGAAAACCTTATTCAGGTTTTAAAAAAAAAAAACAACGGCGGAAATGTTATAACCAGCCCCAGAAAGTAAGACCTGAGAACTTTCAAGTACCCTATACAACTAAACCACAGTACCTGTGAAAAGTGCACTTCACTATAAGTGTGCCCATTATACAGACGAAAAATCGAGGCACAAAGCACCTACATCCAAGAAGCAAATGACAGAGCCAGGACTAGGACTGCAGGGATCCTGGATGATTCGTCCATGTGGAGGCACAATATTGTCAACTGAAGATCCGCTTCCAGCGGCTGAGCCGATGGACTCGCACCTGCAGTTAGCCAGCGCTGATGTGCATCTATTTTTACGCACCTATTCTAAACGACAACTTTTAAAGTCCTTTAAGGACAAGGCCCATTTGCAGCTTGCTCCCGCACTGACGCTGAAAGACCAACTCGGTGAATATGCAACACGGGATTTTCCGGTTTGGGCAACACTTATATCCTGGAAGTGCCAGGGAGGGATTTTGTGTGCGCGTGTGTGTTTTCTTTGGTTGTTTTGTTTGGGGAGGGCATTTAAAATAATGTTAACGAGAGCCGAAAAGCCAGATTCTCCAGGCAGTTGTTAGTGCGGCTGGTTTTCTTCTCTCTGCCGTCTTCATTCCCGCTTCCTGCAGCGCTTCCATCGTTTGACTCTGGAAACCTGCGCTGCTGCTTGCCGCCCACCAGCGGGTGAGGGCAGACGGGGCAGCACGTTCGGATCCTGGACCGGCATCACCGCAAGGCTTGGTAACCCAGAGCCTCTCTCTCCCCCCCACCCACACTTCCCCAGAGGCTCCTGCCAGCAAATATCTGTTTAAACCCCAAACCGGAAGCCCTAACTGTGCCTAACTGAAGTGTTGTACCAAAGCAAACACACAGGCAAGATTTACGACAAAAGAGTTGCTGGACTTCTTCCCAGTGTTAGGAATAAAAAGGTCAAGTGGATATTTGATTTCTGTTGGTAAAGCCCAAGCTTTGAAACCACCCCCTGCCACCATCTCAGACAAACACCCCCCCACCCCCAAAATAGCTTGGCTGGGAGCAGCTTCAGACGAGAGATTCAGCCAGCCTTAAAAAAGCAAAGTATTAAAAGAAAAAAAAAAAATCCCAACAAACTCATCTCTCTGCTCTACAAGATTTGCTGGAAAAGATTTGTTTAGCACAGCATGCATCAGGGTACATGTGCCCACATGAATGCCTGAATTAGAAAAAATTAAGCATTCATATGCATACCCATCTATTTCTAATACATTTTCCTTCACTGATTACATATTCCAAATGAAGGCAACAGAGGGAAGAAAAACTTGGGGAAAAATTAATCAATCAGCTACTTGAGCCTTTTATGCTTTCACAAATAATCAAGTAATGGCGGCGAAGTATCACAGAGCATCTTCCCCATTATAAGAAGGTAAGAGGATTCAACTCTGCATCCTGATGAGCTGCAAAAAGGTTGCTTTACAGGGCATCCTTGCCAAATCCTGACAGCCCGCTCATGTGAAAATTACAATCGGGGAGGGGGGGAAAAAAATATATCTCCATGTTAAAATGGTTATATAGATGCACTTTAATTAAACTTGAATTTTTCTCCTTGTTTAATTTAGGAAACACGCGCGCTGGCTTTGCTCGCGCTCATCTGCCAGTGGTATTACAGCAAGGTCCCCGCTGAGATCAGGGCCTTATTCTGGTAGGAGGTGTACACAAGCACGGTAAAAGAAAATCCCTGCCCCAAAGAGCTTACAGGCTAGGCAGAGGCAAGACTGCCCGATGGTTATGCACCAACTCAACGGCGCAGCAAGCGCCACGACCCTGCGCGCTCACCTCCCGACGCTCTGCTC
>NW_017728932.1:11745664-11756025 GCF_001723895.1 Crocodylus porosus | reverse complement strand
AGAGGCCAGACACTAAAAGTGATGAAACTACACGTCGAATCTGGCACCGCGCGCTTGATGGCTCTCTAGGGGCACGGGCTCCTCAGCCGAGATGCTCCCCGCCTCTCCCAGTCTCGGACCACCCACGGGATGTGGGCTTCCACTACCAGAACGGACGGTTGTAACCCCTTTTCGCTTGCTCGTAACCCCCGGGTGGAGATCTCCCCATCCTCGCCTTTAAATCAAGTGGCTCCTTGCGCTGCACTGTTACGGTAGCCAAGAAAATAACGAGCTGCACATGCTGTTTTATTGAAGCTGCTCTTATGCAATGCATCAGAGCCAGGATAACGTGCATCAGGATATTAAATCGGACTTTGTTACGGCCTAAGTTGACGTAAAGTGGCATTAATGGTTAGAGAGAAATGCACTATCCTCCCCCCCCATAGGCTAACATCTGATCAGTCCAAGTCAAGTTTTATATCTATTACATTGCTTATGTCTCTTAAAAGCCTTGTTATGGTATTGTAGTGCGGTTTTGATTTGAGAGAGGGATGTCTTTACAGCATTAAAGGTCCTGCATTTAATTAAATTAGCTGCACCTGTATATAGTATGTGCAATAAATCAACTATAATTTGCTACCAAAGGCGGCTATTAATCTTTTCCACGTTATTTATTGCTCAGCATCATTAGTGTGAAGGCTCTTCCAGTATACACTAAGCAATAGCAGTTCAGGGACCAAAAGCTATAATTCATCTCTCTCTCTTTCGGCGCTGTCAATCATGCATGTTGTACACTTGTACAAACAGGAATTTAGATATGGCTCCAGCATTCGGTATGTTTGTGCTTATCGGGGGGGGGACATGTGCATAGTTTTCCCCGCGGACTTGAATTTTACTTACCCACATCCCCCTCTACTACTGGAA
The DNA here is from genome assembly GCF_001723895.1 of Crocodylus porosus. NCBI lineage: Eukaryota > Metazoa > Chordata > Crocodylia > Crocodylidae > Crocodylus > Crocodylus porosus. Next base: position 11,755,122 of record NW_017728932.1, on the reverse strand, counting down.
AGGTGCGTTTCAATAGAGAAAGTGTCCAAATTAAAGCGGTGGATGAGAAGGCATCACTGATGGTCCTAGAAGCTAAATTCCTTTTTCTCGTCCACAGAAGAGGGACAGCGGGCCTCAGTCACGTACCGCGCCAAGGGACCTCATCGAGAGTCCCTCGTCTACTGCATTCAATCACTGGCCTCTCTGCTGGGTGCACTTTTTGTGGCCGTTTGGCTCAGCCACAAACAAGACTGCAAGCTCCTACTCATTTCAACCCGACTTTTTAGTCGCTGCTCCTCCACTCTTCATCTGGCAGGGCACGGCGGAGAGGAGAGGATCTGTGCCCCCTTTTTATAACTAACCGTCCCTGTGCCAGTGGATCAGCCTTGCTGATGAAAACTGCATCATAATCTTGCCAGTCACCTACTATCAGTTTAAACTATCTGCTCTCCTGTGCTGGGAAATAAATAAGATCGTATCCCACTGCAAGGGTGTGCGGACAAAAATAATGGTGACGGACACATAACCTAAATCCGAAATAATGCCGCTCGGTGACTTTTATTTCTTTTTTTTTTTTTAACATGCAAGCGATGTATTGGATTTCAGGCAGCTCGGCTGACATTCGAGAGCCTGACAGCAGCATCATGGTTTCACTCCATAATTTGTCTCTAATCACAGAGTTTTAAAAGGACTTGTTAAGCGCTACCCACTGTCTTACAAGAGCACGACGACAATACTTGTGCGCGCTGGCAGGAGAAGGGGAAAAGTAAAAAAGACAGTGCCTTTCACAAGCCGTGGCATTTTGTTTTCCTTCAGTTAAGTCTTCATTAAGCGAAATAAAAATAGCCTGTAGATCTGGGGGAGACAACTGTGAATGGAAAAAAAAACAGCAAAAAGCACAGGAGAGTTTGAAGCAAGAGGTCTCGCACACTTTTGTGGATTTGGCAGAAAGCTGCCTGGTGAGACTGGGCTGTCCTCTCCCCCATTATTTTTTCCAGATACTACATTGCTTTAGGGTTCCCAATACATTAAACACTTTCCTCAGCATAAATGTTCAGACTCCTTAGAGACCACAAGAAGACCGCTGTTGTTGTGAAGGGAATCGGTCTAGGTGAAGGTAAATACAATAATCAGCAACAAGTGCTCAAAAACCATGAGTCAGGCCCAAACGAACACGAGCAAGTCCTCTGAGCGGCGTGTATTTGAATCCTGAGTTTTGAGCTTCAAGTTCATCTTTCTTCACTGCAATTCTTTTCCTTTGAAATAAATTAAAGTTGAATTCGCACAACTCCAAGAGACGCACCTCAAATAGCATGACGCTCATAAGGGCTGGCAGCCAGCTGAATAGGAAGGGGGACTGGTTACCTACCTATGCAGGCAAGAGAGAACGACCGTGATAAAGTTTTATTCCAGGACAGCCATCCAAGGCTAAAAAGTCCAGATACTTCACGATTACGAGGTCTGCTTCCCCTACACAGCACTGTCTTACATGCAAGGCTGGAGAAAGAAAGCGTGGAGCAGAAACTTGAACCTCATTAAAAACACACCGCGCTTCTGTGAAGACGAGCTAGTCATCTCCGCAGGTCCCCAGGCCAGCTGATGTCCTGCACGTGCAGGCACCATCTCACAGGCAACGTGATTAAACAGTTGCCCAGTTCATGCCCCCTACAGAAATTTTACAGATTGCCATCCCTTTTCTCTGCAACCTGTCCCCGAGCCTATTAAATAAAGGCCAGGTGAAATCTGGATCTGCCGGAAATACCACCCTTGCTCACACCCAGAAAAATAAGCCTCCCATGACTCCTCTAACTTACTGACTTTTTTTTCTTCTTTCCAGGATCCCTTGAAAAGAGTGAATTCCCACCACCACCACCCCATCTCCTCCCTTCAAATAAGCATCCTCCTCTAGTGACCAACTCCCACCCATGATGACCTACAGCACTGCTCTTTGCAGTGGCTTTTTTTTTTTTTGATACCAGGGTCTCCTGGTATGATGCTTTGGCACCACCCTGCAAATTAGCAGCGTGGTAAACAGTTGCACGCGCACTCCCTAATCTCCTTCAGCCAGCAAATCCCATGGTTTCTCACCAAAACCTCAAAGCCAAGGCTCCTGCATCTCCCCCCACCCATTAGCACCACCAGGGTTACTGCAATGGAGCTGACCCTCTCTGCTACGGCCTCCTTTTTCCATACACCGCAACGCGGCCCCCCAGTCTCCCAGGGGGGAAAATAACGCCAACTTGCCATGCAACGCCCTCCCCATTAGGTCCTCCAACCATTCCCACCCTAGAAAAGTTTGCAAAAACTTGAGAAGGAATAAGAGCAACAGCACACTTAGTGCTAGCTTTGTTGGGGGGGGGTCCCCAAGCCATTCAGAGCCAAGAAGATAACCCACCACAGTAAGAAGATTATTAATAAGAGAAAAAAATTAAAAGGACACTCAGGACCAGGCCGGAAACTTTGGCACCAGATCTAGCTCAGGGAGTCCTACCAGTAAACCCGAAAGAGATTATGTAACATAACCTGTCCAGTGATCCTCTGTCCCTTTGGCATTATTTTCCGGTGGCGGGGTGGCTAACAACCGATTCCAAGATGATCCTGGCACTGGAGACTATAAATGGAACATGCACATGTGTGTACGTGTGCATGCACACACTTGCCTTCACTGGCGTGGGGGTTTTCAAGACCCGCACAACCACAGTCTTCCTTGTGCATTTAAAAAAAACACAGAGTTGCACAGTTTCCAAGTGATCCCCTCCCTCCAAACCCAAGTGCATGGATTTATACCTGGGGCGCGTCCAGACGGACGTGCACGTGCGGTTTGAGGCGCCGCAAACTAGACGCGGTGCACGTGCAACTGTTCACCGCACTGCTAACTTGCAGGGTGGTGCCAAAACATCATACCGGGAGACCCTGGTATCAAAAAAAAGCCACTGCAAAGAGCAGCACGGCCACGGGGCAGCAGCATGCACCTCCGGAAATGGAGCCTGGCCATCCAGAGCCATATTCTGGCTGCCAGCCAGGCTCTGTGCAGCCAAACTGGGACCGTGGCTGCTCCGGGAGGCCGCCAGGTAAGACTCCTGGGGCCAGCACAGGTGCTGGCCCCAGCCTCTCCTATGCCACCCAGGACAGTTTGGTGCACGCGTGGCAGGGACATGCCCCGGGGACACAAAGCAGCAGCACAAATATGTGCCGCTGCCATTTGTGCCACGGCAAACGCATGCCACTGCATGTGGGGGCACGCCCATGGGGCACAGTTAGCAACAAACCGCTGCCAAGCAAACACTCGAGTTTGATGGAGGGCGGCAGAGGTTTACTTTCCTTTGGGTGCTGCCTAAATGCTATTTTCTGTTCGCTTGCTGTTTAGGCAAAGAGTGAATCGCCTTCCCTGTTTTCCAGGGCGGACTGTCCCCTTGCTGCACTGCCACCAGCTCCCATCGCGATGGGCCCGATGACAAACAGGAATCACTTCTAAGGAATGTTTTAGCCAAGCTCTTTCGCCACTTCAGCAGGGTAGGCATCGTGCCCATTTTCCGACTGGCCAGAGGGGCAGGGAGACGTGCACTAGATGTGCCTTTGCATTCGTTCAGCAGCAGAGCCAAGCACGGGACTTCGGCCTTTCCCCGTTCTCAAGCTCTGGTTTAAACCGGGGACCCCATCCACATCACTCGGGGCACAAGGTATTTCAGAGCAGTTTCTTCCTTCTCTCCACTGCCTCCACTATTCCTTTCCCGGTCTAAGATCAACGACGGCTCTTCCTACAAGGACCACGGGAAGTTGTAGTCTCTCTCTCCCCTCTGCACAGGTCTCTCTTACAGCTCTTCTAAGACTGGGTCCAACTAGAGAAGCAGGCAAGGCCAACGCCTCCGTTCCTAATGCGCATTTTGGACCCAAGGAAAGAGACAGGTCCTCTGATAGTATTAGAGCTGGAAAATTAGGGGAGGGAAGGAGTACAGAGACCTTTTGGATATGCATCACCTTACAGAGGTAGGAGGCTGAGAAGCAGCATGGAGCGTGCATGCTGCCAAGGCAGGATGCACTGCAGGGGCGGGCATTTATTTCGGGTGGAGGGCCGCACACTAAGTTTGGGCAAGCCATCAAGGGCCGCATGACAGGCAGCCGGGAGCAGATATATTCATTTTCTAAATTTTTTAGGGGCCCCACGGGCCAGCTGGGCTGGACGGTGGCATCTGGCCCACGGGCCGCATTTTACCCACCCCGATGTACTGTGAAGCACCAACGTAGCAGTCATCCATCGGGGTTGAACCCCTAAAAAGGAAGACTCTGAGGTTTTGAGTGACCCCGTTTTGTTTCAAGGACTGGGAATTCGGTGCAAGAAACCCCCCAAACAAGCTTTTCCCCAACTCAATCCAAAAGCAGGCAAGAACAACAACAACAACAACAAAAAATCAAAGTCCTTATAATGAAAAAAATACTAGTAATAAAAGCCTGTTGCCTGCATCAAGAGTAATTTCCACTGGCTGAAGTGGCACTAACTCAAGTCAAACGCCGAGGAATTTGGGGTTGTCACGGGTGTCCATTAACACTCAACATGCCTGCTCCCCCCTCCACCTCAAGTGTCCAGCCTTGACCTCGCCATCTTGTTTTGGCAGGAAAGGACAGCAGTGTAGAAAAGGCCCCTTGTTTAAATCGAGCCCAAACGCCAATAATTGGGGCACCTCGGAGAACCAGCACGAGAGCTCACAACCGCCTTTGCACTGGGTGTGTCCGGCTCTGGCCGAGCCCCGCGCCGAGTGGCAGGAACCAGAAGTGCTCTCAGCGTGGGGAGGGAGCAGGGACTTGATTATCAGCAATTAGTGAATCGATGATTCTCCAAGACACTGATTCAGGCCAGCACTTCTTATTAGTGACAGTCAAGGAAAGCACAAGGGCAAACTTCATCAGCGCGCATGCCAGCTCCCAAAGAAACATAGTTGAGGGCTCAGAAATGTCGTGCAATGCCAACAACAGATTAGCAGAGCCCCAGCAAGTCCAGCACCCAGCACAGCGGGGGTCTGATCTTCAGCTGGGACCCCTATAGAAACAATACTGTTATTTCTTCTTAGTATCTATTAAGCATTCAAGCCAGGCGTCCAAAAAGCTTCAAACCATTACAGACCATTTAAGCAGGAATGGCACGGCACAGGCAAGAGGGGGCAGCTTAAATCTACATTTTACTTCCATTTGCCTGAGTTGTTTGTGCCAAAAACCCACTTGTGCCTGCATTTCACTCTGTTTTAATGCAATTAGGGAAGGGGATGGGGGGGGAGGGGGAAATGTTTCTAAAACAATTAGAGGGCTAACCCTGGCCTGTGTCGTGTTGCCTCCGATAATCTTCATTCTGTGCAACTGTCTTTGAAACTATATCGGAGGAGTTTTATCACACACCGCGTGTATTTTTAGTCTGCTAATCCCTTCACTTCCAGCGGGGCTGGTTGCTGGGGGGGGGGAACCCTAATGCACTTTTTTTTTTTCTTGAAACCCCAAAACAATTTGGGTTCCTGAACAAAAAAGCAGGCAGCCTCTCTCGCTGCTGGGGGGATGGGGGTGGGGGCAAGTTGCGATTCAGAAACCAACCTGCTCTGCTCAAAAAGCACCAGAGCTTGGATTGCAACACTGTTACTTAACAGGGCTTAGGCATCCACCTCTGCAAAACAATGAAGCAATTTAAAAAACCCTCCGACCGACTCCGCCTTACGGTTTCCGACCACGCTCTAAAGAAAGTTGCTTTTTGGGGGGGGGGGGGAAAAAAAAGAGGCAAAGGAGGATTTAAAGTCTTGCCCTTTGCAAAGCTAAATAAAACTCCTGCCTTGAAGTACAGGAAATGAAAATAAATAAATAAATAAATAAAGATCTCCAGTGGAAAGGAAGGATATCCTGATGTGACACTGGTGCACTGCAAGGAGTTAAAATGTGTCTGCGTGTCCCCAACCAATGAGCAAGGGCCTTGCTGTATCCTCCCCCGGCGCTAAAGGGCCCTGCTGATTTCAGCACAGCTGCTACCTGCAACCACATCCCCTTGGTAGCAACGCACAAGGGGAAGGTGCAATTTTGAGCTTCTCTTTTCATCTCTATGGTGACAAAAAGCTCCGCGGAGGGAAATAAGGGTCCCTTCAACTCAAAAGGTTTCTCATTTTCAATGACTGCCTTTCACAATATTTTAATTAAATCTGTGGTGGGGAAGCTGGAAAAAAAAAAAAAAAAAAAAAAAAAAACTTTGCAGCTAGCGGGCTTCGTTTACGATCGCAGTTATAGCCCCACAAGGTAGTTTCGAGTATTTTAAATTAGAAAGCTTGGCTGGCGAAAAGATTTAAAAATAAACACGCCAGCTGCACGGTTGCGCGCGCCACCGGGCCGAGGCAGGCGAGAGCTTTTCCCTTGAAAACTGAACAGCGACCGTGCAAAAGGGCTTCGCTCTGTGCTCGGGCGGCACGGCTTGCAGGCTGCTTTTCAAAAGGGGGCGGCTGCGCGCCGAGCTGTCCCCATAAAGGCGCTGACGCTAAGGCACGTTTTTGGAGCCATTTGTTTCTCTGCCGGCTTGCAGTTACCGCCGCCACGCCGCGGGCCAGCTGACAGCTGCGGGACACGGGCACAGCCACGCGCTGACCGGTGCCGTGCAAAGGTTGGGACAGAAAAGTGAAGTCAGAGGATTCCCCTTTGGTTTTTGGGAGGGTTTCTCACGACGGCAACGACAAAACCACAGATGGCTACTATTGCAACTAAAAGACAATTGCGCACACGGCTACGATTGCAACAAAAGTACAAATGGCCAAGGAGCGGGTGGCCTGCCGTGGACAGGAAGATGATGCGAACTCAAAACGCTTGTGCGGCATTTTACAAATCGGAAACAAAAAAAAAAGAAGTCATGCATATTTTCTCACCCCGAGGCACCCTAACGAAAAAGGCCTGTTTGCCCATTTCCAGACATGAAACCACTCTTTTCCCAACCGTACTCGCTCTCAGCTCTTGTCATCGGTGCCACTGTTGTATTGGCCAGAGGCACCGGGTCTTTGCAATATTAGGCACGAGAGAATACACCCAACCGCTGCCCCAGAGACCTTATAGCCTAGGCATCCTGTATACAGAGTATTCCCTGGTGTGATACCCGGGCTCGTGGACAACAGCATCAATATGGCCTTGATATTCAGACGGCACTGGACAACAGCAAAATAAACTCTGGGCCGTTCTTTCTGGAAAAAGTCTAATAATAGACATCAAGGCAGAGACGCTTTGGAGGAGTTCCTGTAAGGCAAAGGGGAAACAAAACTGTAGAGACTATTAGAGAACGAAACTCTGCCTGGCAATTTACTGTGAAACTTCAGTCAAGTCACTTTTTAGCTCTTGGCTCCGAGCTCACACCTATCATTTGGGGATAATGCCACATCCTTACTGGATATGGGTGCTAGCTAAGCGAATTCATATAAAGCAGAGCAGACTGAACTCCTTGGAAGGAAGGCTCCACACAAGCACGTGGTATTAAAAGGAGAAAAGCCAATAAGCATATTACCAGACTGAAAAAAGAAAAGGTTTCCATATGAAACAACGTGGTTTCCATACAGCTCGCAATGGACAAGCGGTCCCATCAAAAAAAAGGGGAAAAAGAAAGAGCTTTACAGTTAGCACCTTCAGCAAAGAAACTACAATGGATGTGTCGTGGAGCCTGAATTATCCCCAGCTAAGTCGAGCACAAGGAGGAGCGACACACTGGTAACACTGGCACTATTATTACTGTCCCCGATGTGACTGTTCTTCGCCTAGAGGACAGCCAATATTGTCGAGCACTTTACATGAGACCTAAGGCAGGTACATCTGCACTGTGGCCAAGTGGACAAAGCAGTGGACAGGAGGCCTGGGTTTAACCCAATTCTTCCCATGGGCCTAAGCAAGTCACTGTCCTCTCTGGCCTCAGTTTTCCCATCTGCAAAATAGAAATAATGACTCTCACCACCCTCATAAGTTGTTTTGAGTCTTTCTGATTAAAAAAAAAAAAAAGAGCAAGGCACTTATCCCACACTTTAATATGTGCTTGTCTGACGATAGAGTCCACAAGCCCAGCAAGAATTAAGACCATAGCCTGGATCTGCATGCATATGTTTACATGCATGTGTGGACACATGCCCACGCACACACGCACGCGCGCGCACACACACACACACACACAGAGTGAGGACAGAGAATCTTTATTGCACAGATTTATTTCATAGACATTTGGGCTGGAAGGGACCCCAGAGGATCATCGAGTCCAGCCCCCTGCCCCAGGGGCAGGAAGTCAGCAGGGATCACAGGATCCCTGCAAGATAAGCATCCAAATGTGTCCTGATTGCCCCCAAACTTACTGTCTTCACAAGATAAGAAACACAAGGGAAATATTATCACCCCCATTTTACAGATGCCGCTTTGGGCGCAGAAATTAAGTGACTTGCCCAAAAGGCACATGAGACACCTGTGGCAGACCTAGGAGCTAACCAGGGGTGGGCAATTATTTCGGGCACAGGGCCGCTTACTGAGTTTTGGCAAGCCGTTGAAGGCTGCATGCCAGGTGGCCAGGGGCAGATAAATATTAATTTTCTAAATTTTTTAGGGGCCCCGCGGGCCGGGTAGAATGGCCTGGCGGGCCGCATCCGGCCCACAGGCCGCATTTTGCCCACCCCTGAGCTAAACCCAGCTCTCCCAAGCGCCAGCCCAGTGCCTTAGCTACAAAGCCATGAGACCAAACAGAAAACGCAGGCTATCTGTTGGCTCCTTTTTCTTGACTATTGGAGATGGTTATTCTAGCGGCCATTCGGTCGTTAGCCACCTTTGGAGCAGTCTGCATTTATTTTCACGGCAAAGGGAACAATAGGAAGAAGGCAAGTCCCACCAAAAGACTCTTCTCTCTAGTTCTCGGTTAGAAGACAGCTGCAAGCAATGAAAACAAAATGTTTTATTGCTTCCAGTAGCAGCAGTGATTAAATACCAAGAGCTCTCAAATGCAATGGGAACCCCCTTTTGGACCCACTGATAGACAAAGGCATGTTTTAAAAAATAATTAAAAAAAAAAACCCAGCAACACAGGAAAAGTAATTCACTTGGGACAAAAGTTTCTTGTATGCCCACGCAGACAGAAGAGCCCAATTTTCAAGTCAATTATTATTATTTAGTTTTAAATCGTACTTGCTGCAAGCTCTGCAAAACCCATTTCTACATATACATATTTTCTTGGGGGGGAGGGGGTAAAAGGAAAGGAAAAAAAAAAAGCTTATCCCCACAAAGGAGTATGAAATAAATTGCTTTACTGAAGGTTAATAATATCCTGTCGCCGTGGTAAAAGACTCAATTACAAAACCTTCAGAAGAGCTCCCAAGGAACTCATCTGCCTGCAGTGACAGAGGCTTAAATAGCCAAACTACACAGAAAGGCTAAGCACTTCCCAAAAGGGGAGGGGGGGAGGGGGGCAAAAGAGATGGGAGGGTGGTAAATAAAAAACCTGGAAATTGGAC
>NW_017728932.1:11724631-11744744 GCF_001723895.1 Crocodylus porosus | reverse complement strand
ACTGCATTTTTATTAAAAGGCCAATTTGCCATAGCGCGCCACCTGGCCCTGGAGCATCATCTTGGCATGAGATGGGTCTGTGGCAGAGGTTCCTACTCCCTGGGCACCAGCAAACCCAGAACCTGGGGCTGCTTTCTGCGTGCTTTGGAGACCACTCCCGCATTGCCCCTCTCCCCCCCGCGCTCAGCCTGCACGCTGCTTTTCACCGCAAGCAACTGCAAACAAACCCTGGCACATCCGGAGCTATCTTTTTCAGCAAGCTGGGCTAAGAAACTGAAACCTTTTGCGTGGGGCTTGCACCAACAATGAATGAAAACCAATCTCTCGTCTCGCAGCTCACCCGGTGATGCAATGTGAAGGCAAGCCTTACACCGGGTGCAAAGTTATGCGTGCACACAGCTACCTGCAGAAGGGGGAAGAGGGCTGCCGCACAACCAACGGGTCCGACTCTCACTCCCCCCCACCTTCACCCTGCCTCGGCCGAAAGTCCCAAGGCGCATACGAGCAGCTGAGCAATCTCAGAGCTGCGCGATGAGCAGATAGGGGAATTACATAAAGTGGCAATTACAGGGTTGGGAATCGCCCTCTTTCAAAATGAGAACTATTTTGGCCGCCTTTTCACTTTGGAACCTCAAGGTATTTGGCAAGCGCGACAGCTCCAAGTCTGACTAGCTATCTCTATGCCTCCATTTTTCCCCCCATCTGCAAAGCGAAGATAATACTAATTACCTCCTTCGCCGACGTACAGTGAGACGACGGGTCAGATTTTTCAAAACAGCTTAAAAGACTGCAGCACTTAAGACACTTTTGACAATGGGACACTGGAGTCTAAGTGAGACTTTCAGTGAGACCTGGAATAACATTTCCAAGAGTGCCAAAGGGGCAGCTTTCTAAAAGTGTCTCGAGATGTTGATCGGCACCGAGCGCCTTTGTGAATCATACTCACTCCTGTTGACTTCAACGGCAGTCTTTTGAATACCCCATTGAGGACCTATCTGTATATTAAAGCATCTCCTTTTTTTTTTCCCCTTTAAATGGGCCTTAAATGACTTGGGCAATAAGGAGCTCAGCACTGGTCCCGCCAGAAGTGGTAGTTAAACCCCTGCTAACTTCAAGGGGAGCAAAGTGGAGTCAGCGCTAGGCATGGTAGAAAAAAAATCTCCAAAGGAAAGCATGCAATCAAATCACCAATGGCTGGGCAAAAACATTTGACACCCCTCTTTCCCCCGCCGCCAAAATAAATGCCTTGCAGGTTTTCCATCCAAGTTTTGAAAACAACCCAGAACTCAGCGCTCCCGGGTACCAACTATCCTCTCCGGCCTAACCTCGGGAAACACGGACGGTCGCTGGACCACTGACATCCCTCTGCTTCAGAGCTGGGAGCCAGGGCAGCTGTGCTCGATCTCCATCTCTGGTCCCTGAGTAACGCCAGGCCAGCGTTTGCAATAAAACCTGCTTGCGTGTCGCTCGGGTTGGCACCTGGCACGCTTGCTTGAAGAGCAAGAGGGAAAGCTGGTTGGAAACCAGACGCTCCACCAACAGGTCTGCGTTTGTCCGATCCCCACCAGACGAGGGAGAAGAGAGGAAGGAGCCGCTGGCAAACCTGGCTCCGGATTAGTGAACTGCAGGAGCCAAGCTGTGCCTTCCTCGGGACCGCTAATTCTCCATCAGAGGCAGCACTGTTGCAGAAAATGCATGAGCTCTGATCATAGTACAGTTTCCAGCAGTCCAGCTGTTAGCAGCGGCGGAGGGCATGTGCAAACCTTTCCTTGTGCACACGAGGCCCAAAAGCCTGCTAAAAAAAACAGGCTATAGCTTAAAATCCCAGCATGCTGGGTGAGACGGAGGCATGTCCCGACTGCACTCGCAACGCAAGTTCCCCTGACGCCGGAGCAGCGTCGTGTCACGTACGTGCCCCGGTGAAGCACGCAGGCAGGGTGCTCAACCCAGATGTGGGTACTGAGCATCGCAGACTTTTAACCCAGCTGAGCACCAAGAAGCGGCCATGCGTACAGGCCAGCTTCCTTTCCCCCCCTGCCTCCCGAGGACCGGAGCATGCTTTGCCTGCTGAACCCGCAGAAGTAACCGGGCCACGCAAGCCAGGACTTGCTCTACGGTTTCTGTTTCACTTCAAGGAGTGCTTGGCAATGCACGTTTATCTGCCCCGATCCCAATGATCGCCAGGTCTAGAGCGTGCAAGACACACAGGTGCTGCTGCCCTCCTCTCCCCTCCGGAGCAAATTTGAAACGTTTCAAGGAAACAGAGGGAGGTGCCCGCAGCAGCAGCAGGCCTGCACCTGCCAGAAAGACTTAAGAACATGGCAAAGGCAGCAAGATTTCTTTTGATCGTCCCTGCATCAAACGCTACCCCTATCGACCAACATCCTCGAGTCGTGGGTCAGAACAACATACGGCACCGCTCCATTTTCCCTTTGCCGTCGCTTTTTAACGACACGGCTGCACGGCTTGCGTTTCAACTGTGCACACGTGGTGCGAAAGCTTGTTATGATGTGGCACCACCTAAATAAAGTTCGGTTCGCAATTTCAGCGGCTTCATCTGCTCGGCTACGCCGGTGACGAGACGCCATGAAAGTGCCTGCGAGAAATGATCGCGGCTCATGCCTGTAATTAAACTTCCAATAAAGTTTCCTCCAGGTTCTTTAGTGTTAAAGCTTCTGGCCTGACAGCTAACTCGCTGCTTTCCCGTTTTATGTACAAGCCATCTTTCCGTTTCTTTTTTAAAGAAAATACCCTTACAAATGAGAGTCCTCCTAAAGTAATCACTGGAGATGCCTGTAAAACAGAGACCTACCAGTTTTAACTGACTTCTAATTAAAACTCCAATCCAATCAAAGTCACGGAGTCGGGCTTCGCTGTGCCGGGCTTTCAACTAGCGCCTTGTTTCATCTGGAAAAGTAAGGGCATCGCTGATGTGACCAAATAATAATAAAAAGCACCAGGCAAGACTATCACAACGCTCCTTTGGTGCATAACGAGCTGGACTGAAGACCCACGTAACCTGCCGCTTTGATCACGGTTCATGCAACCGCGTCAGGAATTTAAGCGCACCCCGGCCAAAAACTCTCACCTGCTCCCTTTCACCGCCAGCCGTCCACCCACCCGAACCTGGGGCTGACTGTACCAGGAAATCCCCGCTTGGCACCCGGAGGGGAAAAAAAGTCACACAACAACACGGCGAGCTGCCTTGAACACACTGCGCTTCTCTGCGGACGCGTGGCAGGAACGCGCTGGGCTGCATGCTCCAGGGCAGACCGCCGGCGCCCCCGCCCCGTCGGTGGGAAAGGGTGGCTCAAGGGAAGCCGGGCGTGTGCGCAGAGGCGCAGTCCCGCAACACGGAGGAGAAAGCTGGGCTCGGCCGGGCGGAGGCGCTTTGTCCTCTCTGCTCGGCCGAGCAAGGCTCACGAGAGGGATGCAGGACCCCGTGCTACCCCCGCGCTCCCCAGAGCCGCGGGCCCGCGGGGGGGCAGCCAAGGCCCCTTCAGACCCCAGACCGGAGCACAAGACCCGCAGGCTTCCTCCTTTCCACCTCTCCCTCCAACTCAGGCCGGACACCGGATTTACACCACAACGCAGGGGCACACTTGAGTTCCTTCGGACCCCCAGCGGTCCCCCTGCAACCTCTCCTGCCGACTGGCCCGAGTCCCACACCCCAGCCCGCTGGTACCCTGCCAGTGCCACGTGCCAGGCAGTAGCCATAACTCAGCCCACAAACTACCTTTCACAAGCCCCGGCCGAGCTCGCTCTTATCTCATTTCCCTGCCCGCCCCCCCTCCTCAAGTCTCACAACCGCTGCAGCTGTTCGGAAACCCGGGCGTACCACGAATTTCTCGATTCCAGCAGCGATAGGCCTGCTCAGCTCGACACAGCTACCAGCAAGGTGGAAAACGTTGGTCTCTAATATCAATGTGTGACTAAAAGTCAGTTAATAAAAAAAAAAAAAAAAAGATTTAATTCCCCTCCCCCCACGATCCGCCCCCCCCGCCGCCGCAAGACTTTAATCATATATTTTAAAAAAACAAAACCAAAAAAAAACCCCCCCAAACAATCGCTTGAGCTCAGAAGTCTTTTCTTTAACGTATTTCCTTTGTGGTGTGCAGGGGCACAGGAACTGCCCAGAATCGTGGGTGCCACCAAACAGAAAAAGGCAGCGTGGCCCAGTGGGTGAGGCACGCAACGGGGATTTGGGGGCGAGCGCTCCACTCCCAGCTCAGCTGTGCAACCTCAGGCAGGTTACTCGGTGCTCGTTTCCCCACCAACCCTTTGCCTATTTAGATTACTGGCTCTCTGGGCCCGGGATGGTCTCTAGCTCGGTGTCTGGATGGCACAATGAAGCCTTATCTCAGCTGGGACCTCCATGTGCTACTCCAACGCAAACAAACAAAACCTTCCTCCCCATTCAACGCTGTGCTCTCCGCTCGAGCTCGGGTCAGGATGTTTTCAACCTGTTGCATGTTCCTCAGCAGACAGTACTGCTGGTGCCCAGAAAAACCTATTCACCAAATAGGTCCTGTATACAGGGGGTACGCCTACATGTTCATTAATGCGCAGTGGTTACTAGGCAGACAAGGTTCTGGGTGAATCGGACATCTTTTATTAGACCAACTTAAATAGTTGGAAAACAATTTTTAAGCGAGCTTTCGGGTTAGTGGTTACTACACATTTCATTTAGTACTTGCTTAATGAAGTAATAACTAAATGCACAGTATCTTGCACTGCTGCACAGTAGCACCAGCGCACTTTTTTGGTGATGCTTACTGCACAGTAGCTTGTGGGACATCAGGGAATTGGTGATGCGCTATTTACCACGGCACCCCTAGGAGTAACTAGGAATAATGGGTGCAAGCTAGTGGAGAGGAGATTTAGGTTAGACATTAGGAATAATTTTTTTACAGTAAGGGTGGCCAGAATCTGGAACGGGCTGCCAAGAGAGGTGGTGCCGTCACCTGACTTGGGGGTCTCCAAGAGGAGGCTTGACAGTCACCTGGCTGGGGTCCTCTGACCTCGGTCCTCTTTCCTGCCAGCAGCAGGGGGTCGGACACGATGATCCTTTGTGGTCCCTTCCAGCTCTACAATCTATGAATCTATGAAAGAATAACACTGCGCAGTAGCGTATTAGCACCAGTTTTGACCGGCATGCTACTGCACAGTGTCATTAAGCTACTGTGCAATAAGCATCTCATGTAGACATGCCCAGTAGGTGCCAAAATTCAGATAGGCGTGCGGCAAAGTGAGCGCATGGCCAACAGCAGAGCGCGGCCCAACAGACTCAGAGAGGGCAGGGCATTCGAAGCATGGAAGCAGGAGAGAGACATTCAAAATCAGTGAGTACAATCCTGTAAGAGTGAGCAAAACATAGAAGAGGAAGGGTTTTTTTTGTTTTGTTTTGTGTTTTTTTTTTTTTTTTTACTCAAACTTGTAAATCTGACCACAAGAGATAAATGTGCATTGCATGTCTTACGGGGGTGGGGGGGGAAACCAGAACTATAGCCACGTGCAACCATCTCTCCACCTCCGGCTGTCAGAGCCCAGCAATTCGGAGAGCTGCATCAGTCATCCCCAGTCAGCAAGGAGATGAGCGACTGCACGACCAGAGCAGGCTCTGCCATGGCGTGAGTGCCATCCGACAGTAGTCTCCCTGTCTGAGGAAGCATGTTTGTACCCAAAAGCTGGCAAAGAACAATTTTTCCAACTATTTAGTTGGTCTAATAGAAGATGTCACATTTAACCAAAGAACCTTGCCATCCTACAGAGGAGGCCTCAAGTTGACCGCTCCCAACCAGCAGCAATGTCCCAGGTCTTTTTTTGGGGTTGTTAGGCCCCGCAAGCTCATCCTGCTCCTGTTATGCTCTTGTCCTTCAACTCCAGTTGTATTTTGTACCGTTCTTCCCTTCCTACCTTCGCCACATGCGCAGCATTTCTACGAGCTGTGCAATAACTCCCACGGCCAACCCCGGTACCAAGTGAAACCCGTTTGCAGCCCTTTGGCATCCTTCTGCACGAGACGTATTGCATGGCCTCGGGTAGTATTAGCAGCCCGATTGTTAGGTGCGCCGAGTCAGAGCCGGAGAGAGAAGCGATGCATCTTTGATTCGTCATAAGGCTCGAAAAAAGAAGTTGCCGCGTGCGCTGCTCCGAAAGAGAGCTTATTCTCATGAGAAAATTTCAATTCTTTCAGCAAGAGCACCAGAAAAATTGCTGATGACATCCCCTCCAGCACCAACCTATGTCACCAGTGCAACCAACAAAAACCCATTTTCTATTGCTAACAATTTCCAACTGACAAGCTTTTACAACAAAGCCGGCCTCCAACACGAGCACCAACTCCGAGCACAACGCAGAGAAATCCACAGATACTCGGAGCGAAAACTGAACCGGCCTTTTTTTTTTTTTTTTGGCCTCTTTACTCAGCTACATACAATATGAAATTGTCCTTTGGGAAATTTTCTGAACAATATTTATATAGCAATTGTTACAAAGGCTTCCATTAATTCTCTATTTAAACAGACCTGCCGTTTCCCGGTACGTCAAAGGAACTGAAAGTTTGACAGGCCCTGGACGGTCCATATTGTGCATGCAACGCTGGACTTCCCGAGCATTTTCCTTCTTTCTTTTTGTCTCCGACACCGCTCATCTTTCCCTTTGGGGCAAAACCGACCTGGGAAACGTGTGACAAGAGGCAGGAGGGATATGCAATGCTGGAAGAGAAGCACCTTTGGATTTGGGACACTCGAGGAGGTGGAGAATCTGAATCATCGGTCTAAGAGGAGGTACGTTTCATCCAGTGTTTCGGGTGCTGATCATCCCCAGCCCCGAGGCCCGCCAAGCTGCAATTTGCCCCGGTGACCCGGATCTGAGCCACAACGCTTGGATCTAGGACAAAGCTTTGCCCACGACCTTTACCTTTGGGACCCAGCAAAGGAAGCATGGCAGGTTTGGCGGTTTCCATCTCTGGTAATTATACGATACGCACGGAGAAGGAAAAAAAAAACCAACCCAGCAAGGCTCAACGACTAAGTCATGGGAACTGCTTAATTCACGAGGTATTCGTCGCCTCCCCCTTGCCCCGTCGTTCTCCCTCCCACCTGCCAGGTCAGCTCATTACTGTCACTCTGCATCAGTCCTTGCTGCAGCAGTTTTCCCAAACCTTTGCCCCTCCAGACAGCTTGAAGCCTCTTGCCTTTTGTATGGGAAGAGTCGGTGGGAAATTAATGCAAGTCTTTGGTGGGCAAGGGGCACGCACGGGCAGAGGGAGTGAAGGTTTCGCGCCTTGGCGTTACTCCCCTTTCCCCCCTCCCTACCCTGAGCCACACAAAAGCATCTATGTACCGAGGGCTGCAAGATCGTTCCCAACGTGTAAAAGCGAAGCACGCGCATAAATCTTCGCCAGATCAGGGCCTTCCTTTGTAATTAGTTTATGAAGTATGTTCTTAAAAAAAAAATAATAATAAAATTAAAGCTACTGGCTTGTGACAATACAGCCATCTGCAGGTGTTTAGATAAGACCAATAACGCTGAGCAGGACATGAATGGCTCGGTTTATGCTTGCAGCTCGCTCGACGCTCAAGAAAAATAGAAGATGACACTTAGGACAACGCAGAACGGGGAAAGGAAGAGAAGCAGCAAAATCCCAAGGTACAGCGTGAATTTATTGAGGCTGCTTAGGTATCTGAGGGGCCAAGTCAGCTGGAGACTTAGGAAATTAGTCATCATTTATAGTGCAGTAGTCCTTCAGAGATCTCGGCCCCGTCGGAGCCTTGCCAACCGAGCCACGGCACAAAACAGTAATCAAACGGTCCTTGTCCCAAAGCGCCGATAATCCCAGGCTCCAGTCCTTGGGACCAAGGAAAGATGCTGCCTAATTTTTTAATTCAGGAAAACAACTCTTAGTGGGTCGAAACCACACACGCATTTGCAGGCAGCAGGCACGTCTACACGAGACGCTCAACGCGCAGAAATCTAATGCAACTGCACATTCGCGTGGTGGGCAAAACTGTGCTAATAAATCTGTGCATTCGGGTCACCAAAAGCCATTCAACCGCGCTAACGCACAGCAGCAACGATTGCAGCACATTAAGTTAGTACCTGTCATTACAGGTACTAAATTTAATGCGCAGTAATTACAGCGCATTAATGAACATGTAGACGGGCCCAGTAGGGCTGAATTTACAACTTGGTCAATCATTTAAGGAAGTGTCACATACGGCTTGTGCTCCTGCTCCTGTTTTTGTGGGTTTAATTACCTTTTTAAAAAGAAAAAGAAAATACATGCACTTCCATCCAGGTTAGGCCCAAGGAAACGGAGGCAAAACTGACCAAGTCGAAGAGGGACACCCTGTACTGACACTACACAAAGGTCATCGACCGTGCAAAGTAACCTTCCCGTCTCCTCCTCTTATGGGCTCCACAGTGCAACGAAATATTTAATGATAGTCCATCCTGATTCAGCAGAGCGCTCATCCACGTGTTTATATGCGACTTAAGTGGGATGTAAGCACGCACTTAAGTGCTTCGCCACAACAGGTGTGGACTGAGATTTAGGGAATATAAAAATTACAGGCAAGACATAATCAGACAGAGGTGTAGCTTTCTACGTTGGCGGCTGCTGTCTAAGTGATTTCCCTCGTCTCACACATTATCCTCCAAAATACTCTCCACTTACAAAGTAAAAATTCTAATGTAATTCGAAGAATCAAGGAAATATTCAGAAGTGAAACGGTACCCAGACATAAATCAATGAGGCAGGCAGCTTGGGGGTTTTTTTTCCCCTTCTCAAGAAATACTTCTATGTTGTGCGCACGCACGCACGCACGCACACCCTTTGTAATGCTGGTTCAATAACTCTCCTCTAAAAATAAGTTACAAGTTCTCCCTAATGCCTTGGATTTCACAACATTTAGGAGCATATCACTGGAGTCAACAGGCTAAAAAAAGAATCCATTAGTATTAACTGGCCTGTCACTGGCGGTGACAAATAAATGAATTTGATGGTTTTAGATCAGTCATTAGTAGACCTACCCCCAGGCTGATAAAGGCTGAGCACTTTGCAGATGAGATGCACTCAATCTGGAGGCACAGAGAAGCCTGCAAGGGTGTTGGCTGTGCTGTTTCTCCCTCTTCATCTCTTCCCTCTCCCTCGTGTCCCTTTCCCAGCACTTCCAAGAAGCAAAATGCTGGTACCCAAGAGATTTCCAATGCCTCCATTAAAAAAAAAAAGTTGCAGAAAAGCATGGGGGAGGACTCAGCCAACTGAAAAAGGACCCCAGTGCAGCAAGCTATGTTTTTAATTTTTGCTTAGCAGTAAGTCAAAGAAAAGGAAAGTACATTAAACACAAGCCTGTTCTTAACACAGAAGGCATCCTTAGGCAATGATAATGGGAAGACATACATTATACACAAATACAAAAATGTCTCTGGGGATTACAGGCAGCGCGAGCGGTCTACCTTGTGGCTGGGGAGAAAGCGGCAATGTTTACTTCTCCAAGAAAATAAAAAGCCACATCCCGAGTCTTGCCTTGTATAAAGCTCGGTGCGTTCTGCCTCGTGTAAAACCTGCCCCGTGCATGGACTGGCTGAATTTAAGAGCAGAGCTAAGACGGCGCCCCGGGCAGGGCCCCAGCACAGGGAAAGTATGTGGGACTGCTGCCTGAAGAAGGGTGCTGGTACCCGAAAGCTTGCCAAGAACCATGTTTCCAGCTATTTAGTCGGCCTAATAAAAGATATCACATCTACCCAAAGACCCTTGTCTGAATATTAAGCCTACCTCTCTCCAGCCTGCACTAACCCAATGCAGCTACTGATCTGAATTGAAACAGGCCCGCCAACTTCTGCCCAAGGCCCACCCATCCCTGGAGGGAGACTGCTGAGCAGAGATGGGTTACACCTGCCTCCTGACCAGGGTTTTACAGAGCAAGCGGATCACACAGGTTTTTGATGGACAACCTACCCCGGGACTGGCCAAGTACAGCATAAAGTGGTCCCTACCAGCTGAGCCCAGTATTGACTTCATGATACTCAGCATGCACGAGACGCGGCTGGAGGGCGAATGCCAAGTCGATTACTAAAAAAAATATATATATTTATGGTGCCATTCCTCTGCTCATCCAGTTAGAGATAAGACGGGGGCGGGGAAGAAGTCATGGGGAATAGGCATGACCTTGCTGCTCTACTCCAGGCTGCTAGCAAGGAAAGAGTGGCAGGGAAGGAAGGCTCTCACGCTCTGCCGGGCTGTTTTATTCACATTGGCTTGAAAAAGGGATTCAATCCTGCCCTACGTCCTTTACTTCAAACAGATGGTGCGCCAGGGGAAATTAGTGAAAATAGCAACTCAGTACTTGGCTCTTTGGGTCATCACCTGTTTATTCGAGGAAACTACCCACCTGCCATTCTGGCTGAGGTATATTGTGATGTCTAAACGCTTTGGGACATCCTGCTGCTGTTAAAATGATTAGGAACGAGGCTCCCGGAAACCCCAGCCCAGGGTCTTATTCTGGCCCAACATATGGCTTGTTGGCTACTTGAGAAGAGCTAGTAGGGTTGAACAGGGCTGGGGCGTAGCAGTGCACAATCCAAGAAAAAGGGAAGGCCACTAAGCTTCACTTTTCCATCCGCAAGGACGGGCAGGTGTGCACTACTGCACATGCCGGCTCCACGTGCCCGATCAGCCACCCGCTTGCTCGCTGGTTAGACGAAAGGCTGTCTGGGCCCACAGAAGCACGCCTGCCCATTTGCCTACACACCGACAGAAGCACGCACGCCAAAATCAGCTGACAGTCGGCCGTGAAACACCCGATGCTTAAATAAGACGCTGTCAGGCTACTTCGCTGAATAATACTGATGCGCAACGACCTGCTGAAAGCTAGAAAGGAGGCAAAGAAAAAAATCCCTCTCAAATAAAATCCCTTTGCTATTTTGTGACTGGGCTGCCATCTGACGCTCGTGTCCGAGTCATCTGTAGGATGTATGATTTCATCTGGGATCCGGTCCTACAAATGCAATGACCTCTACTCTGGGTTGTTAGCGAGCACAGAGCACAGGACATTCAGCACCAAAAGCATGGCCTCTGCCATCTGAGCTACAGGGGTAACTCCCTTAGTGGGTGGCCACATCAGACTTGCCTCTCTTTTTCCATCACCCAGATACTAAAGAGGAAGCACAACACCCATCATCAGCAAATGATGTCCTGGTGAGCGTAATGGGCACTGCTATGACCAGGTCCACCTACTCCAGCTGTTGGGACCATTTCCAGCGACGAGGCGTACAGCCCCATGGGAAGCACTGGGAAGAGAGGACCCGCAGCACAGGGCAGGAGCAGCTTCAGCAGGTCCTCGATACAAAGTTAAGTGGAAACTTTATACAGAGCAGTGCATCATCTAAACCATAAAGCAATAAGCCACCTGCATATTCACGTGTGATGGTAGAGCTACACTTGGGAGCGTGAAGCACCTTTTTATTTTTTTTAAATGTCACTTTCCAAACGAAGCAAATAATTATCTGGGCAGCCGAAAACATGTGGAAACCCCCCCCCAAAAAACAAGTTCAGTCTGACAGAGATCCCTCAATCTTGACACTTCCCACATAGAAGGTAAAGTGGGGTGCCCGTCGGTGCACGTGCATCCCGTGGGTGCGTAGACACATATATAAAATGTGAATCAAATTGATAAACTGTTCTCACTACTACAAGTGGGAATGCAACCACCTTCCCTCTTTGTTCTCCCATGTGCACGGTATCACTGCTGCTTTTTAAAGATGCTAAGTTTAGAGGGTTTATAAACGCGCCGCGACTGTGAAGGCCCGTTCACAAGTTGGAAATTGGTCAGATTTTTATCAAGCGGCAGCAGCTGTACGGCGGCGTACGTATATTCTCTCCCGCCTGCTATCAACCATAAACTAGAGTCTCAACAAGTTAAACCCCTGCAGCAAATTTCCTAAAACAACAGTTGCACGAAGCCCTGGACTTCACAAGAAGAGTTGAATTACACAGCAGAGCGTGATCTACCGGAGGCGGTTCGGGAGCATTTCGTGCTAAGGTCATTCTAAAAAAGAAAAGGGAACATTTTCTGCGGCTGCAGCCTGCCTCTTCTTGCTCAGGAACCGATTTGCATCGTCACAGAGGTGTCAAGTCCTGAAGACACAGCCAAGGAAGCCAAAAGGAAAGTGCTCAATCGGGAAATGGTTCGAAAGACAGCAGCCAGCCATTTCTAAAAATGAGTTTCACTGGTGAGTCACGAAGGGGGGAAAAGCTTTTTTTTTTTTTTTTTAAATAAACTCATTGCGTGCACAAAAATAATCAAAGATAAATCTCAGGCCACCGAGCACGTGAACTGATAAGGGTGGCTCGCCATCCAAATGTTCCCCTATCCCAACGCCGCTCTGGCAGAATGTAAAAAAAATTGTAACGTGCTCTTTAAACAGTTAAACAGGCCGCCTCCAAAGGTTTTGAGGCAGGTCAAAAGGCTTCCTGCAGGAAGAGGGCTTGAGGGATGCACTTTTTACACAGGGAACATCGCAAGCCGTTCACTCCCACCTTTCTCTTTGGTTTTGGCAATCACGTCCGCACACAAAAACTTTCGTCTGAAAAAAACCAAATGATCCTACATGCAACAGGAAGGTGAAATGCTGCAGGGGTGGGAAAAAATAGAGCCTTATGCCTAAGGATTGAGACCTCTCATTCAATGCCATTAATCTCCACGGATCCAAGCATCACCTACCCAGTTTGATTGAGGTACGGTCTGCATTTTAACACCGAACATTTACTACTCAACTGGGATATGCAAACGGCTACGCTCGACAGCCTTAACTCAGCAGCTAATTTGGGAAAAACAGGTCAACACAGGTGATTATTTGCCAGATAAATTATAGTACATTATGACAACTCTCACATTAAACCTCACTTTTATGGCAACTAATGTTCTCCAGCCTTGTGCAATACATCCAATGCTAAGACTATCCATCTCCCCCCCCCCAAAAAAACAAACCAACAACAATCACACACACACACCACATACTCCATTAGAAATGTCAGTGGCCTAGTGAGACCTGACTACAAACAAACAGGAATAAAACCAGACAAAATCTGTCAACCTTTCCCTGTAAAGTGGTTTTGCTGTAATACTGGAAGACTAGCCAAGTTTCATCATTTGCTCTGCACCTGAAAAGACATGTAATACCAACCAAAAACAACACTTCAAAACAACAACAACAACAACAAAAGCAAATCCACTAAGCAAAGATGACCTGATTTTGCATTCGCATTTTTTGGGTGGCAGGATATTTTTGGCAATAATAGCAATTTCATCTCAGCTGCGCAGGAGAAGACAAGCTCCTTGTTCTGTTATTGTTTTGAGAAAAAAAAAAAAAAAAGTCACATGGGAAAGTTTAGCAGCTCTGTTATAAGCTCCTGCAAACAATACTGAAGGTACAGACAGCTTTGGTAACCGAAGACCATTGGAAATGTGAAGAGGCCTTTGAAAAAGTGAGGGGGAAGGACTTCTTACAAAGCAGGATGGCTTCTGCGCTTTAATTATGAGACTAGTTAGGGCTTCTGCAACTTTTAAGGAATGCACGGTTGGAAACACTACACTAATCCAACAACATAATCCCAAAGCTATAAAACTCTGCAAAACAGAAACTCTTTGCTCGGGACACAAATACGCCCGTCCTCTCTTTCGTCACCAATTCGTATTAGCTACTTCTTATGAAAGTCGAAGCGCTCGAGGAGAGGTTTCACCATATTTGTTTAGTCTGAAATCCTGCCTCCAGATTTTTTTTCCCCCCTAAACTGCTATTCCTCCTCTTGCTGTATGCTCAGAGTAGTTAAATTACACACTGTTTTTCCTGGATGTGTGTTTTACACGGTATTTAATGTTATAGTTCCAAACACGATTAAATTGCTCGCTCTCGCGAGGGATTATATACAATAAAAGTATTAAGTTAAATTTGTTTAGGCAGCCTCTCTACATCCAATTCCAGCCACAATTCCCTTTTTGCTTGTGTCTACAACTTCTTAATGACGGGGCGGTACAAGAACAGAATACAGAAGCAATCCAAGTCGACTACAGTATATACAAATGTTATCCACCAGATGAATTAAGTTGTTAGGTTGGGTGGGGCGGGGGGTGTTCAGTGGAGTCTCAAGTTAAATAAAAAGAGAGAGGAAAGTCAACTGGAGAAAATCTCTTTCAGACTTCAAAAAAAATCAAGTTAACTGACTGCACATTTGGACAGGAAAACTGATCTGATGCTTTGGCTACACAGGGCTGCCGGTTCAAATCCACAAAGCAGGTCCTCCAGCACCAAGCGACACTGCAGAGAGACCGTGCAGACAAAAGCGGCTCCGCACATGGCTAAAGTGTCTTTGTCCCAACGTGGAAACCAACCGCACGATAACAAAAGTGCCCTGTACGAAGGCAGGTCACTTATCCACGCAGACTGGAAGGATAAGAGACTTAAGGCTCTTTGTTTCCCTGTTTTCACAGAGACTTAACAGAGCGCTCGGGACAGTTCAGAGCGTCGGGCCAATCGGGCGCTTGCTACCCACGGCTTACGAGCGGCCAAACGTGGTGCGGAAAAGTTGGCAGCGAAGGAAGGGCAGAGATTTATTCCTGGCCATTCGGCTACCAACCAGCCCGGAGTCTGCCCCTACGCCGAGCGCTCCTCCGAGACCCTGCACCAATACCTCAAGCAAAATCTGGCACCAGCTCCAAGTCATGGAGCGACACTGCCCTGGTCGAACCAGGAAAACCTCAGGCTCCTTCAGCCAGACATAATGGCTGGGACTCTGCAAGGAGATGGTTAAACTAGAGACATGTAATATCGCACAAAGCAGCTCTCCTGTAGTTTCACAGCCATATGCTGATACCCTTAAGACGCCATGCGCTCCAGCTTTAAAAGCTTTCATTGCCAATTCCCTGTTTGAAACCTGAACTGCCTGGCAACAATGACTCTCTGTGTGCCTAAAATCCTATTATTGATCCTCCTACTTACCTTAGGCTGTGCTCGTCGGGGAAATGCAACTTTAGGGTCAATCTGAGGAAAAAGAAAAGGGGAAAATCAACATGCTAGCTTGGTATTTTTGTTTTTAAACCCCTGAATTATTAATCTCTCATTTCTCAGGCTTAGCATTCAGAAGGCTGGGTCATCAAGAGCAAATCAGGAGCTGATAAGAATCAAGTCCTGTTTTTTTTTTTAGTTTGGGGTGGGGGAGGAAAGGAAAGAAAGCTGATCCCGTCTATCAGCCATGCACAGGGTATTCTAGCCTGCAGCTCCTTTGGTACACGAGGGGCTCTGTGCTACTCTTTGGGCTCGCCACCAAACACCGAATGCTACTTGCATAGTCTGGAGACTGCTTGTAGAGACAGAGAGCTGGAAAGAATATTTCTTAAAAAGCAAATGTCCTTCAGGTTCTGGGAGGGGTGGTTAATGGTTCCCCCCACACACACTTACTCTCCCCCAGAAAAAAGAGATGCGCTGCAAGCCAAATGATTTAAAGCAAATGATTAAGACTAGCGTGTTCAAATGACTGCAAGATTATTTTTTCTAATTGCATTCCTGATGAATCTGCTTTACAGAACACAGGTGGACAATAAAAAGAAAACACAACTGTGAAGGGATACTTCAAATTAAAATTCAAAAACAACAACAACAACAACCACCACCACCACCCAACCCTATTTCTAAATCCACATCCTGAAAAGATGTGTTCAGGGTTTCTATGAAGGAGCCACGTTAAGTGATCTCAAGGGAGACCTCAATGCCACTGAGACAGCAAGCAAGAAAACACCCTGGCTTCATCCCACGACACCTTATTTTTAGCTGCCTTTATTCTGCATTTCAGTTGGCAAGTCGCACAGGGTGTCCCCCCCCCCCCGCCTCGATTCACCAAGCCAGTTTTGCAATTTTGAAACAACTTTCCAATGAGCCATCCTGAGATGGTAACTGTTTCCTGCCCTCCAAGGTGAATGGGGGGGAAGGAGAGAGGGAGGCATCACCAGGGATTCATGTTTTGATGCAAACAAAATAATCGATTTAACACTAATGCCTCTTAAATGGCCCCTTTACATAATAATATGTCTGTATGCTGCTGATTTCCCACTGTTCTTTCGCACGCAGGCATCTAAATAAAAAGTTTGGAAGAGGGACAGCCTGAAGTAGCAAACCCTGTATCTCGCTGAGCTTTCGGTGCCTACTTTTCTTTGCATCAAACTTTGATCATACTTTTGTTAAGGCATACTTGGAGATAAAAGCCTTTTTTAGTGGAATATTAATTTCAGATTTTGTTATGGATAGTTTTTTTATACTACATAGGAACAGAGATGTTCCACTTGGTAGAGTCACTGGTGGCGGGATGTCAGTGATAGATAAGCACCATGCAACTCCATTTAACGACTGGTTTTAATCAATGAATGCCAAGTTGTAAATGGGACAATCATTTGATACTCAACTGATAAATTATTTTGCCTATATTAGGTACAAACGTACCGTCTGGTTGTTTGGGGGTTGGTTTTTTTTACACGTATACCTGAGAAATGAGTGATTATGTGCCACTTTATTGTTCAAAAAGCATCAAAAGTCAAATCCTTTATCTAGAAAGCTAACCTTTTCAGAGAGATTAACATTATCTACAAACATATTCAGCACTGACTAGGTACTTGTCTACCAGGGAAATACAACAGGTGTGGATTTTCCATTGAGATACCCAAAGATAAAAGCAAGTATGCATGATGTTACATCAGCTCTCAAACTGACATGTTTTTGCCTTAAAAATCAGAATATCCACCCCACCCTGCAAAAAAGTCAACCCCCCAGCACAGCTTCAATCATGCCAGAAAGACATCAGTGCAAAAAAAAATAAAAAAAATGAAATAAAAAAAAAAAAAAATCAGAACAGCCATCAGATGCTGAAGCAGCATATCCATTTCTGAAGGCCAGTTCTCAAAGCACAGGCTTCTTTACACCACTCATTGCAAATAATTATGCATTGGGCAAAACTTTGGGCTAAACCCCATCATCAGCCTTTGAAAGTGGAGTCATACATTCAGCGTGGCAAATCCGTACCTTTTGCACATCCCTGTCAACTATTGAAATACCAACCAAAAAAACTAAATAAAAAAAAAAAAAAAAAAATCAAACTTCTACCAAAAAAAATAAAAATAAATAAAAAATTAGTTAGTTAGGTACAATTCTACTTACTGTATCTACAAGTCCTCTAGGAAATGACTATAATACTATTTCTGATATGAATGGCCATTACCTAAACAAAGCTTTTAACGTAACTGTAAACAAGAGCGCCGTTTCCATGCCAATACCCAACCGATCGGCCTCCTGTACTGAACGTTGAAACAGAGTCAAATGCTATGTTATGCTGAAGAACAGTTACTATAATATGTCTACAAATAAAGGGCGGAGGGAGAACTTGGGTGGATGTACTTTGGGATGGAGGCTTTTGGTGCAGTTGCCTCTCTTGCTTTCTCTAAGTGGGTTCAATCACTACAGCATAATTGAGACTGATGGAAATTTGTCTTGGTCCATTTCTTTGCCCCTCCCCTGCCCGAGAGCACGTTAATACATGCCAGCGACTCGACCGCGACGCGGGGTCAAGGCAGGGGAGGGTCTTCAGATGCAGCCAAAACCCATTTGGAGGGGCCTCCTAGGGTTTGCTTTTGATTTGAAGCTCATTCACAAAACGCTGGCCTCTTTTTATCTCAACTTATCGTGTCTAAAACACATAAATAAATAAATAAATAAATAAAATACACCGAATATAGCTGTCCAGCAGGAGTCTGGCGAGAGTTTAATCTCAGGAGCACAGTTGAATCAGTTATCTTGCCATATCTGATTAAACCCCAAATCAAATTATTAAGGAACGTGAAGGCATGGGCTACGTGTTCAGACAAGCCCAGCACAATTTGCGGGGCGAATTAAAACACTACGGTCCACCTGCTTCTGGAAAGGGTTTTGTTTCCTTCTGGTTGGTTTGCAAGCAAGTTCGAGCAAATACAAAAAAATACACCGTGCTTGGCGTGCCTGGCTCTTGCCTTCTTTTCCGTTCGCTGCATTCATCCCCCCCCCCACACACACACATAATTTTAGCAGCGTTAAGCCACCGCCCCCTCCAACCAGCGTGCTCGTGTGAAAATTCAGTAGAAAGCAAATTAAGATCCAGAACATGAGCCATGAAACACGGTAGCAAACAAGAAAAAATACAAAACACTTGACACTTTTAGCAGACAGCTAAACCAGGACGAGTCCTCCCTCCCTTCCCCGAACTCCTCTCTACAGACAGCCCGGTACCAAAAGCCGTGGTGACCTTTACCAGTGTCCTTTTTTTTTTTTTTCCTGCTAGGTTTGCTGAGGCTCATCACTGAAACAAAGTAGCAATGCACAAACTTCACTTCTGGCAAAGCACTGGGAAGCAAGATGAAACTAAGGCCTATCTACGTGGGTATCTTGGTATCTACTGCTGGACCCCATGCCAAAAATGCAATGCGAGGTTTAGGGCTTTTACTTGCATAGTTCTGGTCTTTTTTTCTTTTAGAAGGAAAAAAATAGATATATTAAAAAAAAAAAAATAGGCCGAATCTCCTGAGCATTTTCCCCCATGATCCACTGGGGACTGATTACACTGGAAAGCTTGGCAGAAATGACACACAGTCTTCCACAGCACCTTTCCCCTTAAAGCGCGTTTCATTTATTAAATTCCCAAGTCTCACAACACCCCTGTGTGGCAGACTGGGGGATTCCCCCCCCAAAAAACACTGATTTTGGGGAGGTCAGACCGGGAGAACTTCAGGAACACGTGTGATCCCAGACCCAGAAATAGAAGTCCCCCCCCCCAGAAGCAGCTTCTCTTTTACTCACAAAAGAAAGTTAGTTTTAACCTTCAAAAAAACCCAGAAAACAAAAACGGTTCATTTCACCAGTGGGTGATTTATAATTTGGGGCTGGAGGACAAGCCGCCAGATCTCCTTTGTCACCGGAGGCAGGAAAGTTGGAACAGAAAAAGAAAAAGTTCCAGCTTTTACCGGTCAAAAGCGAACTCTGCAAGGATCACCAGGATGAACTTCCAGCTCGGTGACACTTTGACGCTGCTTTTAAAAGCCGCCCAAATCGCTGCAGCTCCGGCAAACCAAACAAAAAGGGCACTGTCCCTTTAAATGAGCCTGTCACAGCCATAACATTGCAGGAAATAAAGGACACATTAAAACAACAACGCATACAACATACCGTCTTGGAGTCTAATTCATGGTGGGGCTGAGCTAGTACTTTGTCTACACTTGCCGGATCAGCAAACGTAACGAAACCGAAGCCTCTGAAACGAGACAAAAGAACAAGGTGGGGGAGAGACAGGGAAAAAAGAAAAAAATACATAAGAACTAGACAGAAATTTGTCAAAACCCAAAACATCAACAAACAGCCGGTCCCTCTGTGCCACCCCCTCCTCGGAGGCAAAAATCAATCAAATCTCAGGTCTGAGAGGGAGGAGACAACCCCAGCGCCTCCGGTCCTACCCCACTTCACCTCTCTACCCCCAACTCGGGCTTTGTTTGATCCTGGGCTAAGGATGGGATCACCTGAGAGAGGAAACCGCAAGGACTCGACAAAATACCAAACACGACTCTCCGCACGGCGCAGCCGGCCGCGGGGCTGCTCGATTTGGGACACCCCATCATTAATAAAAAAATAAATAAAATAAAGGGAGATGCAAAAACGCCACGGTGTGCACGGAAACCGAAGCAAACGGGCATCAGGGTCCGGTCTGATTTCTTAGTCTCCAGCTATTTAAGCGTTCGGGAGTTGAGAAATAAAAACGGTAACAAAAAAAAAAAAAAAGGAAAGAAACCCTTCCCGCTCAGCCCGTGCTTATTTCTAGAGACTTTTTTCCCCCCCCCCTTTTTATTTATATATTTTTTTTGCGGCGGCAACACACGGATGCACCTCGCCGCATCTCAACTTTCCAACTCGGGAACTCATTAACAAAAACCGCGAGGCGGATTTACCTGGAGCGCTTCGTGGTGGGGTCCCTCATGACCATACATTCTCTGATTTCCCCAAATTTGCTAAAATAGTCTCTAAGGCTATCTGTAGGGGAAGAGCG
>NW_017728932.1:11666465-11723720 GCF_001723895.1 Crocodylus porosus | reverse complement strand
CAGGGGCCGGGCCCGGCGCTGCCCGGCGCGTGGCGGGCCCGAGGGCGGCCGGCGTCGAGGAGGAGGAGGAGGAGGAGGAGGAGGACCGCGGCCCTCCCGAGGGGAGGCTTCATCCACGTCGTTCCTCGCCTGCCGCGCCCGCGTTTGGCCCGGCGCGGGTCTGGGAAGCCTCGGACAGCGGTGCCACAGGCGTGCCGAGCGGTGCCGGGGACGCGTACGAGTGAAGCCGTCCGCTCCGGCTAGCCGGAGAAGCGCCCAACGCTGCCAGCTGGCCTGTCTCCGTTGGTGCCGCGGCCAAGCGGCCGGATCCCCCAGACCTGAATTTTGCCCAAGTCAGGAAACACGCAAAATTGTGACTCGGTGAAGAACCAAGTTCTTAACAGTTTTGTTCCCAAGTATCTCAGGCACAGACCTTTTCTTTTTACAAATACACAGTTTCCATTTTCCCCCAGGGACCTGCAATACCTTCTAACCAAGAAACAGAAATCCCGATCCTGCCAAAGCGAAGCTTATCTTGGCGCGCTTGAAGTAGCCTTAACGTGCCTGACGATGGGGGACTGCGCCCGAAAGCTTGCAGGCAACCTTTTTCCCAGCTACTCAGCGGGTCGAATAGAAGAGGTCCCATCTGCTGGTGTAACCTGGCCTGCCCGCGTCCTCGGACCGGCACGGCTACAACCAACATCCCCCCTTCTTAACTCGCTACGTTTAAGCAGGTGCATAAACCTTGGCGGGATCGAGGCCTAAACCTCGCCTCCCCGCGCGCCGGAAACACGATCAATCACAATAGTTAGGGATCGGGTAACTTCCCAAAATCAGGTTTCTGATGCGTTCATCGGGCTTTATGTACGGTACGTCATTAATCTTTTCTTTTTTAGGAAGAAAGTCTACATACATTTTTCCCCCCCCTGCTCTCCCACTGATCTTTAGAGGCATTTTCGCCACAAGGGAAAGTTGGGTGACCCCGGTAGGAATAACTCCCGACTGCCTTTTGCGTGATACTAAAGTCAGCAAAGCAAAGGAAGTGACCTACCACTTCCAATGTGCAAAGTTAAGAGGGGGGAGGTAGAGAAAAATAGAGTATTTCCCCCTCCCCTCCAGCCCCCGAGCCTCTTTCACATCTTAACTATTCTCATAATAAGCATGCAGGAATCATCAAACAGAAATGCGATGCTTAAGATTATCTTCCCCTTTTCACCTTCCTAGCCAAGGTGTGGGATTTTAAAGGGACGTTTTCAAGATAAAACTCCCGGGGCCGATTCTTCTGCCAGGCTTAAGCAACTCCGAGGAATATAATCACAACTGAGGAAAGAATTTGGATTTATGTCTTTGAAAAGATCTCGCTCGCGTTACCAGTAACATCCTAGAGAATTAAAAGTCACATTTTTTTTAATATCGTTTCTCATCTGTACAGCGCGTTTCCTTCCTGTACTTCACTCTGCTTGGGTGACTTGAGCGCACTGTGAGCGCAGTCATTTGCACACTCTGGTTTCCCACTGTTGTGCTTCGCTTTCTAACACCACCGCCGCTAGTGTTTCGGCGGCAATTCCCGGCCTTCTGCGGAAGACCGACGGTCCTGCTTTTCACAGCAAAGCGGTTGAAAAACTACAACGTCCGCTGGGTAGGGGGGGGAAAAAAAAAGCAAACAACCATGCCAAGGACGGGTCATTCCACGTGCAGCAGCGTTTCGGCAATACTGCCCCATCAATGGGGGGAACCAGCAGAGAGGAACCAGCAAAGGGGAAAGCCCACTAAAGCCAAAGATTTGCAGAAATGAAGGGCATCCCCTGCAGAGGCCCTCTGGTTCCTGCTAGTTGCTGCCTTAAGCTCCCGTAAGGGGCGAGGGCTCTGCTGTGTGCAAGGGCACGCTCGCTGTACAAGATAATGCTGAGTGGCAGCATCCCTGCAACTCGGCACTTGCTAGATTGCAGAGGCAAGCGGCAGTCAGGATGGGCTCACGGGCTGCCCCGCCGCCCGGTCCAGCTCTTGCCCCTGCTTTATGGGCAGTGAGACGGCTAGATCCTATTAACACTGGTCCAGCTAGTGATGTAGGCACGGGAAGCGTTGGGAAGAGCTGCCCGATGACCTGACGTGCCCCGTGGTGGAGAGGGCGCGGGAAATGGGTGCAAGTCCGCGCCTGGATGCTGCAAGACCGAAGCATGGTCGCCCCCCCCCACCCCGGCCCCACGCCTCACCTTACCTCGTGGCGAGGCACTTCCAGAGCTGTAAAGGGAAGCTCAAACTAGCAGCGACCCTCCCTTTTCTGATCGAGAACCAGCAACGGGCAGTTTTCGGGGCTGCCAGGCAGCCATCCAGCTCCTTCCAGCAGGCTTCACCTCTGGGCTGGGAGCAAGACAGCAGTGGTTAGTTGGGGCCAGGCTGCTTCCGGCCTCCGGCCAACTATCGAGCATCAAATACTCTTGCCTCCGAGGAGACGCTCGGCAAAAGCACCTCGGTCTCTCCACCTGCCGCCCTGCCAGCTCACACTGGGACCCATCGGTTACAAAGCCAACGCTCTCCCAGTTCCCCTTTGCAGGCGAGTGGTTTGGTGCAGTCGGAGGCTGCCCCGCAACAGAGAGACGCTTTGCACCAACCAGTATTTGCAACCTTTACGTTCACGGCCTGCCTCTTTACAGCGGGTTTATTCTCTACAGTTACCAGACAAGGCACGGGCATAACCGAGTGAAACTATGAGCTATGCCATACAGGAGCACGGGCAAGATCTGATGGTTTCTTCAACCTATTTGTTGATGGCTGTATGCTTTTTTTATTATTATTATTATTTCCCCTTAAGGCCTCTTGTTCTTCTGCGCTTTCTACAGATTGAATCCGGATCCAGATGTTCAGGGCCCCTAATCCCCATCTACACATATTTTTTGTATTAAGATCTGACTTCTTTTACCTGTAACGTCACTACAACCCCTAGTGCGGAAGAGTTGTATCAGTATAAAGCTGCCTAATACCAGAGCGGCTTATCCCCCTTCACCTATGGGGTGTATAAGTCCCTTCGTATCTGTTTAACCGCGGTCAGCTCGAGCAAGACTCTTGCCTAAGCCCCCCGGTGCCGCAGTGCAATACAGGCTAAGAGGGTTTCAGGGTCGGGAACATAATGAGACAGACCCAGTGCAGCTAGAATAACACTGTGGGAGTGAATGGAGTTACTCTAGCTTTACCCCAGCGGAAGTGCTCGGTCCCCGTACCTGCTCTTGCCATTTCCCAAATGTCCAAAGCCCGAAAGAGTGAGGCACCCCAGCGGGGAAACCAGTGGGGAGGGAGGCGCGAGACGAAACGGCCGCTGACCCATTTGCCGTTGCACCTTCCAGGGAGCCAGTTCAGCCCCGATGCAAAAGGACTGCAAATGGAAAGGGCTGAATCTGGTCTCCGGGCCGGAGGCGGTTGTATTCGATGGCTCGCGCCAGCCAACCTGCTGCGACGCTCGCACCTATTTCCCGAGCAGCTCGCGCCCTGGATACATAGGTTACGGCACGACTTCTCCCGCCTCTCCCAGCGGGCAGGTGTGCATACACGTGGCCATCGGCCAGGGTAGATAATTTGGCCTGTAATGTGCTGAATTAATGTGTGTGCGTGGAGACCATTGCCCTCTACTGGACGTGCCGTGGAAAACGCGGCTAGTGATGCAGTACCTCCACCGGCACAGCCAACAGAGGGGCTCCTCTGATCAGCTGGCAAAGTCCTCGGTATTTACAGCTAATGGGCACGTTCGGCTCAAATCTCACATTGGATGTGCCATAAGCACAAACAAGCAAAAGCTGACAATAAACCTCAGTGCCGCTGAGTAATGGGCTGCCCTGGGTGGTTGGAGTAGGTCTTTTGACAAGGGATGTGATAGAGCGAATGAACTCAAGAAAAAGGAAGAAGAGCCAGATAAATCCAGCATCAAAAATCGGACCTCAAATCGGCGCGCGCGCATACATGTCGCTAAACACGCACGTGGCTGAACGCGGTAGCGGCAGATGCAGCATGGCGTGGGGAAATGAATGCCATGCTCGTGGTGAAGGAAGGAAATAAGAAGAGAAATTGGGGAGAGAAGGCAGGACGGTACTGGAATAAATGTGTCGAGGCAAATTTGGGAAAAAGGAAGAATACAGCCCTTCCCCACTCTCTCAGAGCACGACAGGACACAGCATAAATCAGTACAGAGACGCATGATCCAAATTCAGCGCAATCAATCAGTCTCACTGCCGCTCTCTTTCCCTGCCAGGGTCTGGCGGGCTGGCCAGTGGAGATGCAGGTTCAGCTCCGACTGCCTTCCTGGCCTCGTGCAACTTGGAAACCAGCAGAGTTAAAAGAAGTCAAACTCCTTAGTATGGATGCAGTTATACTGGCACAGAAGTGCTTTTCTGACCAAAAGCTAACAATACACCTCAGTGCCACGGAGTAATCTGCTTACTAAGCTGAGAACTGCAAAAAGTATCGACGGCCTAGAAAGGCCTGAGCGCACGAGATCTGTATAAAGACTGGAGGGGTTTTTAGCGTCGCAGGAAAGGCAGCATTACCGTATATTGGCCCTGATCTTCTCGTCACACATCGGCTTCTGTCCCATCCAGAAGACAAAACAGCAGCTGACTCTCCCTCTGCCCGAAGAAGGGTGCTCGTGCCCGAAAGCTTGCGAAGGACAATTTTTCCAACTATTTCGTTGGCCCAATAAAAGATATCACATCTACCCAAAGAACGCCATCTGCAAGGTAGCTTGTGTCACTCAAGACCGAATAATGCACCAGCATGGACACGGGGCCTGTCAAGTGTCCAGGACTCAGCTGCTGCTTTTGAGTGCAGTTGCAGTCTACGGAGTTGTGCTAAAACAAGACAACTAGAAAACTGCTGGGAGGTGACGTGATTATAGTGTAAGAGTCCCTAATAGGGAGGAAACACCAAGTATTGCGGTGCTCTTCCACTGAGCACAGAGAGGCCTGGCAAGAACCAGTGTCTTGGGTTATATGCATATATGCATCTACTTCAGTTAGTTTAGAAGATGTCGATGTACCCTGCCTCCTACTTGACTGCCGACTTAATTTGGCTAACCGTGTCTCTCTGGAAGCTGAAGCCAGACACATTTCAAGGGCAACATTTGGCACAAATTTCTCATAGGGAATTATTGGAACAAGCGATCAAGGGAGACAAGTGGATTCCCCATCTTTTGAGACGATCTTCATGTGAGGGCTGGATGCTTTTATGGGCACAGGATGTTTGGCTCAATGCAGAGAAAAGAGGGACTGGCTAGTGAGATGCGTGAGGTCAGGTCAAAGGAGCCCTTCCAGCAACGCAGGAGCTCAGCACCGCCCCAAATCAAGCGCGGCCTGCGTGAAGGGATGGCCCGGCACTGCAATAACATTTCACACGCAGCTCGCCCTGGGTAAGCAGGCGCACGAGTGCAGGGCAGCGAGAGGCAGAGCAAACACGCTCGGATACGTGAAATATTTGTGTGCCTCCTTTAAGTCCACGATCGCCTACTACCCTTTAGGGTGCGTTTTAAAGTGCAGCAATCATGACTCCTTCACGGGAAAGGTTACGCTGCGCCTCTGTAGCGCTGTTTACCAGTGAAATTAAAACGTCGGTTGTATCCATCTCACGTACCACATCCAATACGGGTTTCTTTTCATCAGTGAATCTGTGTTTAGTTGATTAGTTATTCATGCTTAATGCAAGATGACAAGTGCTGCAAGACAGAGGTGAGATTGTGCAAGGTTTACAAACACTTGTTCTTTTCTTCCCCCCCCCCCCCTTGCGGAGGGGGGTGCGGTATCACATCCCAATTATTTTCAGAAGGGGTGAGTTTCGCAGCTTTCTGTTTAGTGTCAGTGGGTGCACACAATTACCTGCGCTGCCCCGGGTTTAGGGGTATGGAGACAGCCAGGAGAAGACTTTACAAGTAACAACTCAGTTCTACACCTTTCATTAGTTTGATGTATAACCTTAAAACAAAAAAAAACAAAAAAAAAGCCGATTTCTCTCTCTGCAGCCTAATTCGAGACTGGGGATCAGGGACTGGAGTCTACAGGTGTCTCCACCATGTTCTTGAACCTCTCTCTCTCAATGATTATTCAGCTCGAAGTGGAAAGGCTCCGGCAGGAGGGCCTAAGGAAGACCCTCCTTCAAAACACCCTCTGGCCTGGTAGTTAGGTCATTGCCCACAGAAGTGGGAAACCTTGCTTCAAACCCCTGTGCTGAACCTAGTGCATATCAATATGGATCTCCTACTTCTCAGGTGACCCCACGAGCTGCCAGGCGGAAGAGTCACGTTTGTGGTTACTGCATAGGAAGTAAGGCTGCTCCAGAAGGGGAATCTGAGCCTCATTTCACCCCCAAATAGTGCAGACCAGTTATGGTATTTTCCTGGGAGCTGGGGGTCCAAGTCCTGCCTGGCAGAGGGCTTGAACCCTGATCTTGCCACATGCTGGATGAAAGCTCTCCGTGTAAATGGCCCGACGCTGCCGCCTCCGGCAGTTCTGTGATCTTTGCTGCCAGAAGATTTATTTCCCTCTAACTTGACCTGAATTTGCAAATTTGGGCATATTTATTGTGCAGCAAAAAGAAACAAAAGCACTCTCGCCCAACTGCAGGCCCAACAGACCATGCTCAGGTAGGGCTCCTGAGGCTAAGCATGGCTCTCAACCAGGCCCAGTAAGGTCAGATGTAGCCTACACTAAGGCACATCGCTCCCGATCTTCCAGCCAGCGTTACTGTGTTAGAGCACGATTCGCTCCTGACTCAAATGTAAACTCCTTTGAATGCGTGCTGCTGAACTCATCTGTAAAAGCTTGCATTGAAGGGTTCGCTCCGATGACATAACTATCCTATTGTCATATCTGAATGCATGGCAGGAAAAAAAAAGGATGACAAAAAAAACGATCGTGCTTGCCTTGCAGCAGGAATACGGCCGGCAAAGAGACGATGCTGCGGCGTAAAGGTCGTGCAAGGAGAGAAGACGAGGACATATTATCTCGACATCCAAACTTTTTGATACCTCCCGAGCCCTCGCTCAGCAGCACGTGCCTTTCGTTCCACTTCGGCATCACAGAAAGACCCGACGATTCGGCTCTGCTCCCCAAACCCTCCTGTTCCCCCGTTCTCTTAGACACCCCCTGTTGCGGGGAGGGAAGCTAGCTTATGTCAGTGGATTTTTGTCTCTTCTCCACCGACTTTCCCCATTTGTGTTAAAAACCAGAGGTCTGACCAGACTCCAGGAAACCGTGACGTTGACCTCTGTGGTCAATAATAATATTCTCCCCAGCTGCACGATTAAAAGTTGAAGCATTTCATCCCCAAATGAGAAAAGTGACGGTTAGCGACATAAACCAGAACCCGCAGCTAGGACCCAGGCAGAGTCACATGCGTTTCTTTGCTTCACAGCATCTCCCTACATTTCCCAGGTTGCAGCTTCCTTTGCAGCCCTTTAAGAAAAGGACGGATCATACCCATTTCACAGATGGGGAACTGAGGCACAGAGTTAATGAAAGGTAACATGTTATAAAAGCACCTAAGTGCACTTTGACCCTTAGTCTTGTTGAAAGCCGATGGTGCTGAAGTGCCTAAGAAGATGCTTTTGAAAAGTGGATGTAGGCGTCTCATTAGTTGCAAACGGTCCCTTATTCCCACACCTGAGCTGGGAATACATGCCAACCCATTGCCCTTGCTGTTAGACCATGTATCCCACCCCTGTATCCACAGTCCTCTGAAGAGCCAAGCAAGATTAGCCTCTCAGGCCAATCGCACTGAGACTGCCCGGAGAGTGCGAATTCCTCCTCCAGAGCAAGAGTGATAAAGCCCGCTGCGTTTACGTTTTGTATGGCGTATAAATTCACCATCGTAATACAAAGGGTCTAAATCTGTATTGAATAATTCATTTTCATGCATAAGAAAGAAATAATGACCTATATTATATTCCATCTCGCCCTTAGTAAGTTCTGGAGATTGATCGGCTGGCGGGTTTCGGAAATCCCCGATCGCTGGCACCGAGCTGCGGACTGGCCTGCCTGTTACTCAGCTGCAGTCTTCACCTGACAAATATTATTTAGCTAGCATTATGGAGGAACAATACGTTAGGGAGCCGCTTGGAAAAAAATCAAAGACCTTTTCAGATGCGGCGTTGATCATGCCGAACAATTGGTCTTGTTGACGCATCTCCGCCTTTGGTGTTACCAGCGGCGGCTTCAGCTACCTGCCAAAGCACGCTGCGATAAGCTTTACCACGGCTGACGCAGGACTGGCAGAGAGGCGCTGTTGAGCGCTGCGATTTCAAAGCAGCAGACGATGGCTTGTAAAGGGCGGGCTGGTTACCTGGGGAAGACCGTCTAAGGAGCTCAGGGAAAGATCTTAAAAGCGTTCTGCCTTCCTTGGAGGCCGGTTTTCCCAACGTGCTCAGCACCGAGCTGCTCTCCTTGCGATGCTTAGCAGAAACGGCTCAAAAGAGCTCGGTTAAATATTTGCCTCCGCTGTGAGCTCTTCCAGCGATCTTCCCGGGTTTTTTGGGTGCTTTTTGTTTCCAGCCGCTAAGGGGGGGGAAAAAAAAAAAATCACAAATATAGCAAACTCCAGCCGGCGTTCATGGAAGTTGCACTGATGTAGCAGAGAGCAATGTCTGGGCCTTACCGGGCTGGCAGGATTATACATCTCGTTTGCTCGTGCAAACTGGACAAGCACTACCTGGCTTTGGTAGCAGATAACGCGCAGGACCCAGAGCTGGAAGAAACGGGCACGGAGCCACGGGTTTGCACGGTGCCGAGCTGAATTATATCCAGCAGAGAGCCCACTCAAAACATTCGTTTGCCTTTCTGGAAGCTTTTAGATCGTCTCTGCGGAGAGATTTCACAATCTGCCTAAGAGACACTTTATCCTGACCTTATTAAAAGTCACAATTTCTATTTTAATTGCGAAAACGAGTGCTTTCAACTGTTTCAAAAAGAAGACGAAAATAAACATTATCAGGACCATCTCTCAGAAGATAAGGGGGAAGGATTCTGCGAGGGGAGATTTCAAAGCCTGCTTTGTTTTCGTCAGCTTTGAAATCAAAAGACAGCCCTGATCATTTAGTTTTTCAGAACTACGGCATTTAATTCTGTTTACTACTTCCAGGCAAATCTATATATATGTGCCAACAAGAAAAAAGGAAGAAAGAGAGAGACCAAACCACTTTAGACAAACCTTCCTGCTTCTTTCCAGTCTCCTGCGGGCAGGATTTCGGGAGGCAGATAAAGTACGGTTGAAAACAGAGGGAGGGAGGGGCTGCTAGTTCGGTTTTGCTCCTTCTCCGAGCCTACCATCTGACCAGGTGCAGGTAATCCTCTGCCAGCACGGGCGTTTTACTTGAAGAAGGGCTTTTAAGAAGACGTATTTAAGGAGCCAGGTGTCAGCAGTGCCAGCTCACACTAGCTGAGGGTCTTAGCCTGCACGGGAAGTTAAAAATACTGGAGCCAAACTGAGTAGACCGGGCTCCCCCTTCTCTAGCATTTGGGCCCCCGTGACCTGTCCCCATGCAAAGTTTGGCAGTGTTTTAGGCCAAGCTCCCACTTGCTCGTCACCAGCAGAAGATGGCTATACGAAGAGTGAGTGTGCGAGTATAAGCCGAGCCCTGTTATTTCTACCACTAGTGAAGCAAGGCTGTGAAATGACATCCTGCACCGCTTCTCTGGCCCAGTCCAGTGGAGCCTAAGACCTCGGGCAACATGAAGTACACAAATAACCCCACCAAAAACTTTCTCACCATTGCCGCCAGCTGGGGATGTGTCGTTTTTCACCCATCATTATTTCTGTCTACAACCAAAATACTCCCCCAACAAGGAGCTAATCATACTTCTGTACCCTGTGTGCACACTTGATTTCACATCAGCAAAGCCCTGCCAGATCCTTGGACGGAAGATGCTCCAGGATTGCAAGCTACTAGTATCAAGTAAGGAACATCTCCTTTCAGTTCTTCTCAGAATAAGGCTAATCACAGTCAATGGAGTCATTGCAATTACTTTTTCCATGTTAATACCAAATTTATTTTTTCTATTGCTACCCATCAGTTATGATGGGAAAACTTTCCCTGGAACACCCCAAACTAGAGATGAATAGTGTTTATAAATGGCACACTGGGCGATGCGAGCTGCATTGAGGGTGTTCACTGTGTTACCTTCCCCGTGGCACATTTGTTTTCCTTTGCAGACAGTAACAAAAAAAAAATCAGGCACAGTAAATGAATGGTCTGGGTATAACACAGCATTAATTCCCTGACCTTCTGCAGTGAGTGACTACGAATCTCAATCTCAATTATTCCTTTCATGATGGAATCTAAAATAGATACAGCAACTTCTACATTTCTGCCCCGAACCGGCATTAGGAAGCGGGAATGAAATGAGCTAGCCCAGTCATTTGGTGCTGAATTCCCATTCATTATCATGATGTCAT
Organism: Crocodylus porosus; assembly: GCF_001723895.1. NCBI lineage: Eukaryota > Metazoa > Chordata > Crocodylia > Crocodylidae > Crocodylus > Crocodylus porosus. The sequence goes on along the minus strand of NW_017728932.1, from coordinate 11,713,316 downwards.
TCTCAAAACTGACTGCAACAGAAGGCGAAAGCATCTAGGGGGATAATTGCAAACCCTGCTGCTGCGTACATGCAATATCTGCATAAACACACACATTTATATGTGCATACACTTTTTCAGCGTACAAGCCCGGAGCTGTATTAGGGAAGGGGGAAAAGTTAGTCGATCCCTAGTGGGCGTCATCAATATGAATTTCCAGCAGTCAGATCGAAAGAGATGCGAAAGATCCTGAAAGGTTCATAACTAAGAGCCATACCCTGTAGACCGCCGGGATACAAGCAAAGTATTTTGAGCTCGCTTCCACTAACACAGGAGCGAGATGGTCTGTAATAAGCACCGGCATTAAGGCTCAAAAAAAAATAAAATAAAATAAAATAAATAAATCGGCAAAGCCCAAGCAAGGAGGGGATGGGAGACAAGAGCGTGCCCTTAGTTAAGGGGCACAAAAAGGATAACCCTAAAAGGGCAGTCATTTATTTGGTGGAAAGTTCCTTGGATGTAGTAACCTCCGGTTCATCGTTCTTTGTTACCTAGATCATTTTCAGCGGCAAAATAAGGAGGACGTTTGGGCAGAAGGCTGGAAACTCCAAAAATGCCATAAGCAAGGTCCCGCCGAATCAGGGAGAACTCCTGTTTTGGAGGAATAACGGTCCAGGGGATCTGATCTATTTGTTCTCACCGACACGTGAATTTGGAAGTCAGGCTAGAGTCTCCCCGGGAACCCTGGAGGGAATCCGAGGTGAAGTAAATGGAAAATGCCTTTCCTCTTTGTTTCTAGGCATTCAGCAGACGAGACTTTTGCAGCCCGCCTCACTAATTTAAGGGACGTCCCACATGCTCCTACCCTCACTCACGTGCCACAGGTGGTCCCTGCACCGAGGACCAGGCCCGTCACCATTGCTGGTGATGTTATCCAGAAGAAGTGCCATACAGCATCACATAAACGACCGTGTGACCCGGTATCCTGTCTTCAACTCTGGCAATAATAGGCTAGGGGGAGAGTATGGGAGCAGGATGTATCCAGAGTGACCCGGCCGTGGCCATACCCTTCCTGGCATCAACCACCGTTGGTTTAGGGAACTCGGAGGATGCAAGGTCCGGCTTTCTACGGACTCGCCTGCAAATGTATCTAACCCCTTTTTGACCCCGGTTATACCATCTGCTTCCGCAACCGCAAGCGGCAATGAGTTCCACAAGTTAACCGTGAGCTCCAGAAGTCTCTCAGTCTGGTTCTTCAGCGCCGTCTTCGACCTCATCTAAATGCTTTAGCCTGCGCGATGGCACGCTCCCACCCCTGGCGCTATGTAAATGCCATTGGTATTAATTACTGGTGTTTACGGACTGACCTTGGAGAGTTAACTAGTTTATTTACTTCTCTTCTGTTAATTAAACATGGCCACGTGGGGCTCCTCTGGCTGGTCCAGCACATCCCACAACCATTACGTTCACGCCAAAGGACACCGCCCCATAGCTCCCACCACGCTGAGACCGCCCTGGGGCAGATCCCCTGCTCCGTGCAAACGGCCCGCGGAAGATCTCCCCACGGCGCCCGGGTCCCGCAACGCCCCGATACACAGGGGGCCTGATCCCATTTGCATTCGTTACAAAGGGGCCTTGATGTGCACGAGAAGCACGTTCACTGTTAGATCAACGCCAGAGGGATCAAGGCAGCGGTCTCCTTTCCCAGGGACCCCGGCAAACATTTCCCTCGGGTCCGATCCACGGCGAGCTCACGACCCGCCCCGAGCTTTACTGTGAAATGGAGCCAGTGTAAATAAGAGGGGAAGCAGGCTCACCTGCACAGGAATAAAGCACCCCAACGCGAGGTGCTCAGTGGTGGAGAAGGAGGCCCTCCGCTGCATTTGGCCCGCGCGATCCCACCGCCCGTCAGGCTGTCGCCTCGCAAGCCCATGACGCACCGCGACACGCGGGCCGAGTGGCAAAGTGACACCCGGCGTCACGTTGATTTCCCTGCAACCCCACAGGACGGCAGGTTGTCTGACTGCGGAGTGGACAAGCTAGACAGATAGACCAGGGTTTTCACAATCTCCCCGGGGGCTTGAAGGCCAGGTTTTGACAGGGCTTCGGTGCCTTGGAGACGTCTCAGCCATCCGAGTCGATTCCCCGTCCCCTTGCATTTTTTGTGGTCGAGGCCCATGCACCCAGCCCGAGGCCTCGTCCGTGCACCGCTTGAGTGGCGAGGAGAGGGGAAAAAACCCACCGTGTAGATGCAATTAAAACACATGGACCAATAAAGCTTATTTTGGTTCAGGGTAACGGAGTAAGTGCCTCATTCCCCAGGTCAGCCACATCCCTTCTATAGCTCCTACAGCTCCAGTTACATCAGTGAAGTGATCGTAGCCCTCACGGCCTTGTCAAGTTGGTCCTATTTTACCTGCGGGCCATCACGCAGGCCGTGCCCTTCTGTAGTCACTCCTCAGTAGCCGTAGCTTGGCGTGGTGCAGCGCTGTCCGTCGTAGTGTAGCTGCTATCTAGCTCCGTGGGTGCGACAGGGAGGGGAGTGAGATGCACAAGAGGAGTTTGAGCCTCCCGGGACAAAATCCGCCCTCGAGTCCATGGAGTTGCACCCCCAGGAGTGAATTTGGCTCATTAGCTTTTCTTTATCGAGAGGCGTGCAAAGCCCACGTGGAGCCAGTGAGACAAGGCGGCACACGCGGCCTCTGGCTACGTTTTAAATTCCAGCATTATACGTCAAGAAGAAACGCGCCTGGTAAATGCAGCTATAACTAGATTAAAACACCATAATTTGATTCTAACCACATCATTATAAAAATGTAGATTAGATAAGCAAGAAGAGCTCTGTAGAGACAAAACCCCAGTGTTTACCCACCATGGCTGCATTATTAGTGCCCTATTCATGTGCGATTTCCAGCTCGGCAGATGCTAAGCGCTGAAGCCGGGCAGCACAGCACCCACAACAGCTAATCCGGTTTCCTGCTTTTAAGGGCGTTAGGACTCGTCCTCTTGGGACTTGACCGCGTCCGGGTACGGTCCCTACTCCCTTAAAGAGACGCCAGTTGTTCGTCCCATTCTTTGGGTTTAAAACTTGGAAGTTCACGACGTCAAGGGGGGTTGTGGGCCTGGCACATCATTAACCCTTTCACCCCAAAGCGCTAGCTCAAATGGGGTTAGGGTTGCAATGACAGCTAACGTAACCGGTTCCAAGCTTGTGCTTATATAGTGCTTTGCCGAATCAGGGCCTTGCAGACTTGCTGCCGTCTCTAAAATTGCAACACTGAGATGGCAAGGATCCTACCGTTCACCCTCCCTGGGGCTCCCAGTGATAAAAAACCAAACACAGCTACTGTCGTGGAGCCTCTGCAGCTTCAGGGGACGCAGAGACTTTCACAAAGATTCATTTCTCTCATATCGCTCCATGAAATGAAGTGGGAGAGGGGAAATCAGGTTTCCAGAAAGTGAAGGTTCACTGCAGTTATTTAGATGTAAACATAATTAAGCAACTGGCCATCGCTTCTTTGTCCCTTCTTGGCCAAAGTTCAGCTGGAGCCGCTAGGGATTTGGGGCTCGATTGACAAAAGCAGGACCCGGGTCGATCTGAAAGGACAACAGGGTGGGGAGGTTATTCCTATTGCTGAACTTGATGCGCCTTGTCCAGGACCAAAGCAGTGGTCCCCTGCATGCGTGTGCACCCGTGGTGGGAAATGCACACAGGTGCGAGCAAAGCTGTGCCAGTAGCGCATAATGCGCTTTGGCTCTTAAACACCATCAGTGGATCTGGACCAGGCTTTTGAAGTGGGATTTTCAGCAGCACTCAGCGCTGGCTTCGCTGTGCTCCAACCCACGTCAGCCGCCGAGTTTGCAGGAAGCAGAGCTCGGCGGACTGGAAACCGTCACCCTTTAAAACCGGAGCAAGGTTTAAACTTCATGCCTGCACCTGCCCAGAGGCCAGGACACATTGTGCCGCAGGCGGACGAGCCGCCCTGGTTGTGGGGCTGTGATCTGGTGATGGAGGAAAAGGGGTCACACACTTGGCCTTGCTCTGGCTTTACTGGAAACAAACAGACAAGCACGCAAAAAAATCCTGAAGTCCCAGAGAGACTTTCTTTTTGGCTTCACACAGGCCTCCTGCTGAGCGCCTGTCCAGCTGTGCAGCTCCTGGCCTGTCATAATGCCAGTCAAAAGGGTTACTCTCGCAAGCAGAGCCGCTGCGAAACCTGGAAATCGCTGCGAGCTGTCGAACGAGCGCGGTAGCCGGCACCGGGCGTTAGGGACAAGCCGGTTTTTCTGCAAACTGGGTCTTAGAAGCAACCCTCTTTACAGGGACTCGTCTACGCGGAAAGTTGCAGCCAGTTATATGAATCATTTTAGTTAAGTCTCAGGAGGAAAGGCCAGGTGGACACCGATGGGTTCGTCTTCTCGGTAAAAAGGGTGCTATGTTACATCACCTCCCTGTACAATCCTAGTAGAAACCAGGCATGGCTGGTTCTTGACCGCGATGTAGCCAGCCCTCGATGCCTCCCCCAAGGTAAAAACTAGACTGCTTCGTTTCCGCTAGGATCTTACGCTAACATTGTGATCTCAACGCAAGACCGTGAAGGCAAAGCCAGGCCTTGCTTTAAACCAGTCTTATATCCATGTAGCTTGAATTAATTTGGCTTGGTCTACAGAGAAAGTTACACTGGTTACAGTCCCGTCACTTGGTCCTCTGCACGTACAGGTACTCACAGTGCTTTAACCCTGGCTCCCAGCTGAATAGCTTGCACCTTTCAGACACATTTTAACCGATACCCAAGTGTTCGCATGGGGACTGACACGACTTCAAGCATCTCCTTTCTTTAAACTCAATTAAGTTAAACAGGTGCAGCCTCTGCGTGTAGGCAGACCCTTACCAGAGGCTTCCAGTTAGACAAAACTAAGGGGATGGACGGGCAAACGGGCTGCACCGAGTTCAGCGGGGGCATGGACTAATGGGCAGCTATGGCCCACGTGCCCCTTCCTACCCCATAGGATATGAAAGCTAAACCAGAGCTGTTCATCCCTCCGTGAACATGGCCAGGTTACTGCATCACTTGCCATGGGTTGAGGGTGTGCATGCAAAATTATTACCGTAAATCCCCAACCTGCTTTAAGCTCGCTAACTTGCTTATCTGTACCCTCAGCCACTCCTAAACCAAGAGGGGAATAACCGTGGTGCCACTTCCTGCGCTTTTGTTACGAAACACGTGATCTTGGGTATTCATTCTTACAGTTCTCGTCCCTGGAGATATGATCGTTATTTATTTTAGAATAAGTTTATAGTCCTTTAGACTGTGGAGAGGGGGAAAAAAAAAAAACACCCAAAAAACCCTCAAAGCTGCGACTTTCCAAAGCTAAGCCCCTGATGGCAAGTACAAAGAATCGGAGGGGCATTTGGACTGCGACTGCTTGGGAATTCAACCCAACTGGTTTAAAAAACTTTGGTTGAACTGGTGCCGTGCGCGTGCACGCACCGAGCCCAACGGCAGCGAGCGGTCAGACGGTGACACTCCTTGCACGGCTGGTATTTCTACCTTTTCCCAGATCAAAGTCTCCATCAGTCAGCATCCATAGCAGGGGCGGGGATCCCAGATCCCATCCATCAGCTCACTGCTCATCCCTGACACTCTTTTTTTTCTTTTCTGTCTGAAAGAGGGGAAAACTTCAGAAGTTTTTCAAACAATAAATCGAAAATGGACAGAGTCTCCCGGACTTGTTCTTCCTGGCTGGGGCCATTTTCAAGTAATACATCATTGAAGCTCTGTTGCTCCGGTGATGTATTAGCGTAATGCATCATCAGACCGGCGTTGCTCCGATGATGCATTGCTCTCTTCACATAACGTTAGCCTCTCACAAGCCTAACGTCAACCAGCAAGAACATGTTCAGGCCGGCCAGTACATTTTAATTTATTTATTTTTTCTAACTTTTGGAAACTTCCCCTATTTGTTTCCAAACTCGGTGGACGTTTGCGGGTGCCGGTGTGGTTAGGATCAGATACGCTGTCACTGCAACTTTGTGGAACGGTGATTTTGAACCTGGAGAGCTCTGCAGGCTTCTCCGTATCGTAGGATCATGTCCTGTAACTTCAAAAGGTGAAAAAATGATCCGGGGGAACAGACTGAGGACTCTGGACCCTACCTGAGGTCTCTTTAGGGTTTACTGCGGGAACGCTGGCAATTCAGAAGACCGATGTCTCCTGCTTGCCCACGCAACAGGTATAGTATGGCTAGCAGCAGGGTACACCTCCCTTCACACAAAACCCTGCCAGCGACCCTTTAATTTGCTCAAGCCAAATTAAAAAAAACAAACAAACAAAAAAAATGCGGGACCTCTAGTTAAGTCCCTAGACACAGATTGAGGATTTTAGGTATACGACCTGATCTTGAGCTTACAGCAGGACCTCAGTGGGAGCTGCTGGATGCTTAGCACTTCCAAGTACCAGACAATATAGCTAGAGGCAGGAATCGCCTTCAGCATGTGAACTGTCCCATTGACTACTGGGGCAAGCATAAGCTAAACTGCTTCGCAAGGTTAGGGCCAAGATGCCTCCATATAGCTTAAGACTCAAACTTTCGGCTCCTAATTCTGAAATCTTGGCCTCGGTCTCCATAGCCTGTTTGTTCCTTGGTCTTTCTGCCAAAACTGCGGCCAGACTAGCCAAGTCATACCCATCCATGACTACAGCCGCTTCCTGCAATGCTTCCACCCCTAGGCATGAGTTTATGGACACGAGGTTGAAACGGCTGCAGCGACGGCACCATTTAAACCTTTCTCATCCTCTTTTCCAGGCAAACCTCGGACCCTTCGACTTGCAGCGCGTGCCTGGTCCATCCCGTGGTCACCCCTATACCTTTCCCACCTTCCTTTGAATCTGGCTAAGCTCTTGACACCTATTGTTCAATTAAATGACTCCCAGGTTGGAAACAACTGGCGAGGAAGCCTTGCTCCTCTTCCCGCACAGAAACTTGAACCCAGAGCAGGGAGTCTGTGGGCAAAGCAATGCACACCCCGAGTGAGGATCGTAGAAACCCCTGCAGGCAGCAGAGGCGATGTAGTTAGCTTTCCATCTCAGGCACGCTGCTAGGATTCGGAGACGTGCGATCCATTCCCGGCACTGTTCACTCACCTGTTGAGACGTTAGCCAAATGATACCCCCATTTTCCTTCTTGCCCCATTTCATCTGGGCGAGGGCGGCTCCGAGCTCTTAAGAGCAGGAGATATCACATGGTACGTTTGTACCGCAGCTAGTATAATAGGGCTTCTATATCAGCAAAGGAATAAAAACAGCACTTTTATGACAACCCTGGCACCAGGCAGTATGGGCAAGATCTCCCGAGATGCCAGGAGCCCAAACCCCCTGAGAAGCTGCAGTTCATCAGCACTGCTGATAACTCGGGTTTTACCCCTTTAACAATTTCTTCCAACCCGCAAAGTTTTGAAAACTTCCTGAATTCATTTTTTTTCTTCTCACTTTCTCCCGTCACCGTAGTTTATTACAGATACAAGGCTGCTGGCTCAGATCAATAGCGAGACAAAGTTTAGCCTTCATGTCCCAACAAAAATAAAATAAATTAAGGGGGAAGGGGAAAAAAAAAAAAGACGCTTAGCCGGGAGAGACGTAAGGAGGCAAGCTCAGTTAGGTTTTCTTCTGGCATGATTGCAGCTTTGCTGCTTTTTGTCAGAGACTTTTTCCAGGCAAAATTGCAGAGATGATCTTGGCTGGGTGTTGTTATGAAGGAACTAATCCCTTCCTCAGAAAGGAGCCAGAGATTTTGGATTGGGGCAAGGGAAGCACGAGGACAAGCTGCCTCCACCGAACGCACCAGCCGACCCTGCCCCGAAGCCTCCGGGTCAGCCGAGGATCTGCACAGAGCCGGGTCCAGGACAACGGACAAAGACACCAGGACAGGCAGACCCCATGCTGTCCTTGGGGCAAACCGGAGTAAAGTAAAGCCTCTCCGCAGTGAAGACACGCATTAAGCTCGCGTCAACCTGCCTAAAAGGAGCGCAAGGAACTCGTTTCGGTGGCGGAGCCAATTCCAAACCTTTTTTCGGCGTCAAGCTAAGCTTATGGCAAAGGGCTCTTCTCTGCATGACGAGAGTCGGCAAGAGCCATTTAAATGTTAGCTTACTTTCGTAGCCTAATCCAGTGGTGCCCGGGCTTCGAGTCCCGCAGGATGGACGAGCAGCGTGGCCTGCAGGCGGGGTTGGAGCATGGGGGTCAGTCCGGGAGCGCACTGCAGCGGGTTGGCCCAACCGCGCACAGCCTGGTACGCAGGGCCACGTTATCCAGCCCACATCCAGAAACGTGACGGCAGGGTACGGGGCGATAACGCTGCCCCCACCCCGCCACCAGATTCCTGGACCCTGTGGGTCGGATGACGCAGGATCTGGTTCGAGTGCCCTTGGCCTGACCTACTCTGGAATAATTTTCCTTCGTGGGAAAGCCACCCCACGTAGCACACGGGAGAGGGGAGCACTAATGGCCTGAATATATATACACGAGCTAGGGAAGAGCCCACCCGAGCTGCCGGCTGGGCGGCAAGTGGCAGATATCCGTGGGACGAACGACGTGGGCAGAGGGCCCAGGCGCAGACCCGGTTCCCGGCTGCTGACGAGGGCAGGCCAGCCCCAGCCTGCAGCTCCTGCCTCCTCTCGCCGTCGACTTTGTTGTTCGTAGGAAACAAAAAAAAAAAAGAAAAAAAAAGGAAGAGGTATTTTTAGCAAAGGAAAAGGCCGCTGTTTAATGTCACTTGGTTAAACGAGCGTGCTCCGGTCCCGGTCTCGGTCTCCCTGCAGTAAACACGCTGCAGCAGCGCTGGCTGGCACACGCCTTGCTGGGCGTCCCGGGGGCTCTCGCTAGCAGACGATGCTGGAGGGGGAGGCGCGTCCTTCTAGCGCGAGGCCCCGCCGCTCCCGGGATGTCTCCTCTCCCACTGCTGGGATCTGACCGGTGTGATGTCGCCCACGGCCTGCGCTCGTGGGAATGCTGCAATGCTTGCCACCCCCCCCGGTACAATTAGAAACCAGTCTAATGAAACTGGTGCAAGCCCCTGTGTGGCCACACTTCCCAAACTGGCCTTTGTTGTGACAATTTAAGCTAGCTTCGTATGAAAGCCTAGCGGACACACAACGCAGGTGGTTTTGGCCTTCCTTGATACCGCCAGCCAAGGGGACCCGAGCTGCGTGCTGGACCAGCAGCGTGGGGGGAAACATCTGCTTTTGCACCTGTGTCTTTGCTCCATTTAGGATTTGACCCTCAGGCTGTACAAAGTACACATGTTTTCGCAGGGAATACAAAGCATTTTTTTTTTTGGTGCTGTGAGAGCGGTAATTTCCATCCAGTTCAAACTGATTGCCAATCAACTTAAGCAAAACCAAAATAAGCCCGGTTTAAATGGAAATAAGCGTATCCGCGCAGGAGGTCCGCAAGGGTCGAATCCCAATCAGTTGAAAAATTGTACCTTAAATTAACCTGGTGCAACTCGCTCGTGTTAACACCCCGACCTCTTCACCTCGCTTACCTGAGCGCTACAGTGAAAACCGTATCATCAACCCTTGTACGGTACCAGACCAGGGACAAAAGCGTGCTTGTCATCCCTTTACCCTGAAGGGAACGCAAGAATAAAAAGGAACAATATTTTACTTGTCCATCAACATCCAAAGTCGCCTACCCCAAGCGAAGGAGATTTTGCAAGGCTAGGAAAACACAACCAGCGCAAACTGACCGACAGCCACGCGGCGGGTGGATGGACTGATTTATTTGAATGTTAATTACTTCTTTCCAGCAGCGAGCCGCGTGTCCGTTGCAACCGAAAACCATTTGGCTATTTCAACATCGGGGAAAAATCTGCAAGTCAAAAGGTGAGGGAACGACTGCACGGCGCAGCCCATATTAAAAAAAAAAAAAAAAAATCATCACAATCTGGCAGACGGCAGCAGCCTGCGATTTCTGGGAGAGCTGGATTGCCAATCATTTTTATACCTCTGCGCTTTAAATAGCAATAATGTGTTGAATGTGAAATGGACTGTGCTGATGTGGTTTGCCTTGCGCTATTAAAATACAAGCGGCGGGACACACATTACATATTTTGTGATTCTTCGGAGACATTGTTGGAGGAAAAAGATGAACTCGGGCAGATATTTAGAGAGGGGAAAAAAATTAAGAGGCAAGGGAGAACTGGACAATCAGCCCCCTGAAATATCAAAGCTATATAAAATGGAGCGGGCAAGAGTGTTTTGTGGCCGTACTGGCTGTATTCAGTGAACAGGGCAAATTATTTCAAAGGCGTTGCAATATACTGGGAGCTGGGAAATACTTCCCTCCCCTCCCACCCCACTTCTTCCCATTTTCTTGGCTCGCATTTGGCCCGTTCCTGGGCATTAACTCAAACAAAAATAAAGACGCGGATGGCCTAAACTGGAATGAATTTGCACCCCCCCTGACTTCGGTCACTAAAAGAGGAGGCTAAGACTGTACTTGAAAGGACTATTTTTATATCACGCTCTTCCTCCACGCAGCTCCAACCATTTTGCAAGAGAAGGGCAGATGGGGAAAGACAGAGAGCAGAAGTTACCTGCGTCCCCCCATCCAAATACAGTTCCTCCATAGGAAGACCCCTGAATGAGCCTGTATCCTCCTTCACCAACCCTGTGGCTGCTTGGTTAAAAGCAAGTCCAGCCGAGTCCGTGCAAACCGGTCCATAGAGCCTAACTGTGCTGGGAGAAAGGACAGCGTGACTCCAGCCGAGCGGTCCTGCCCGGGGAAACGGGAAGGCAGACGGAGGCCCTGCCTTGCAAACAGTCGCAGGGACACGCGGGGCGGGGAGATCCTGGCTGTCTGCAGGGTGCGGTGGGCAGGTCTCCGCACCCCCAGGAACAACCTGGCGAAAACCCTGAGCAAAAAAAAATCAAATAAATAAATTAAAATCACATGGGCTTTCTTCTTCCCCCAGGCGCTCTGCTATATTATTCCCACATTTGGGAGCAACGCAGTCTTATGCATCTCAAGCATTAGCACCCTCCCCACATCTACAGAGGACAGCGAGCCTCTCATTCCCATCGCTCAGTCTTTGCTCAGACAGGTCTCCCAGCCCTGGGAAGTCCTCGCAGGCGCTGCAGGACGAAACTGTGCTCCCAGGCCATCGAGTCCAGTAGCTGGGGCAAGCCGGACGTTTTGGAAGGACCCCTGTAGTACATCGATGCCACGTACTTATTAGCTTCATTGCCCCGACAGCTTCGACTGAATCCCAACTTAGCCCCGCGGAGTGCAAATGGATCAGCTTTGCTGATGTGCTCGCTGTTCCTGGGAAAGTTAAAAAAGGGGCAGGTCAGGGAAAGAGGAGGACTTGCAGCCCCCCCAGGAGCTGCAGCTGGCCAAGGACACGTTTCATATCCTTGGCCACATGTTGCTTGGTGTCTCCAAAGGAGCGCTTTCCCCCTACCTGAATCAGGCTGTCATTATGCACTCTGACAGCCACATAATTCTTTTTTGGATGAACAGATCCTTTAATCTACAGTTTTACAGCCCTATTTATATATACAGATATACGCTCTAGGTGGATACGTATAAAAATACCCAAGCCATTTCTGCATAAATATTATATTTCTGAAAGGGGAAAAAATATGATGTATGTGGGGTGTTATTTCCCTCCATCTAAAAAAAAAAAAAATTACTGCATGATTCATTAATCCCCTCTCTTCCCTACCAGCCCCCTCCCCTTGCTCTTGTCAACATATAAATAGCCATTTCTCAGTCACACATTCCAGGTGCCAAACTTCTGCAAAGTCATTCAAGAACAGGACGATCCCAGCTCAGCTTCACCAAGGGCATGCATTCGGTATGAATCAAAGCCTTTTACAGGCATTGCATTGGCTTCACTATGCTGGCTCCTAAAGGGCTGGCCTAGGAAGGGACCCTGGTGTGCTAGATGCTGTACGCAACACATATGGAGACGGCTGCGGCCACGAAGGACGGACAGCATGAATAGAGCAAAGGAAATTGTTATCCACGCTTTCCACGCAGGGGAATGAGGCAGGGAGACTGGACACCTGGCCCACACTTGAAGGCTTCGATGACACGTCTATGGCCATTGAGGGCGTGATGTACGAGTCCTCGGGTAGATGGTACCAGTTGTCCAGTACAATCCCACCCAAATCATGGGGGAGGAGGAGTTGTACCATTTCACTATACCATTTTACTTACAAGGGTAACGATTATGGGTAACCTTGCCCAAGATCAGACAGGAAGTCGGTGACATAGCTGGGAATGGACCGTCCATGTCCCACGTCTCCGATCTATGCAGTTTTTTTAAATTTCTGTCATCACCTTGAAGCAGGGGTGGGCAAAATGCAGCCCATGGGCCGGATGCGGCCCGCCAGGCCGTTCTATCCAGCCCGCGGGGCCCCTAAAATAAATTTAGAAAAATTAATACTTATCTGCCCCTGGCTGCCTGTCAATGGCTTGCCAAAACTCAGCCCAAAATAATTGCCCTCCCCTGCCTTACAGTACCCTTGCACTGTCTAGTGCCCCTCTGCTACTAAACCCCTGCTCCAGGAAGACTCCAGAAATGAAGGTACCAAATGGTAAAGCAAAGAGAAGTGACTTCACTTCGAAGAGTTTGTCCCAAGATACCCACATTTATCCCAAGCAACAGCTCAGCTTGCCCATTACAGACAGAGAATGCAGGAGGGAAGAGACAGAAAGCCAAGACAAGCGGAGAGTGCAACATAATCAGAATAAAAAGGCTGAGAAAATTAACTTAAATATGTTAAAAGGAGAAGAACAAAGCCTTGAGCTGGACTGGAAAATGGACTGTGGCGACAGGAAGAAAGCCAGGCTTTGTAGCTAGATGCAAAGCCACCGCTCACTGTAGTTAGCAACGCCGAGGAGGTGGCAGGCAAGGTATTGATTTGATAAGCAGATGAGCAAAATTTTGAATGCGTTGGAGAGTCTGATGGGGAAAGAAAAAAAGAGAGGTAGATGGCGAGAGATGGAAATGCAAGCGAAACAGCTGTGTACACGGAGATGCATGAGATGTTATGGAAAATAGAAGGTCATCATGATCCATGAAACTCTCAAAAGAAATAGGAGCGAGCGGGACAGAAGTGGAGATTGTGGGAAGACACCAGATGTTTTCATGCCAAAACAATGATAGAAGTGTAATTACAGACAGATAGAGCCTCCTGCATAGTCACGGCAAAACGCAAAACACCCTACCCAGCCGAGTTTGATTGGCAGCTGGAAAGGGAGACAAACCGTAATAAGCACTTCGCCCTCCTATTACACCGAAGATGACCCGCGGAGGGAAGAGGGCACTTCTTTATAAACAGGCAAGAGAAGACGGTTCGAGAGGCCACGTGACTAATCAAAACGTGCGTCGATATGGGACCTTTTGCACAAGATACAAAACTGAGCTCAGAGCAGCCAGGTGGGGTCACGGGACCCATTTCCCGGATGGGCAAATTGAGGCCGCCTTGATCAAAGGAGAGTTGGGCACCTACTGTCCCCTAGCTCCTTTGGGAGCCCGTCCAGAACGACTCCACTCGGGTCACACCACAAGTTAAGTGAGAGGAAGAAGAAATGCTAGCGGCATCTCTGTCTCGGCCGTCACAGGGAAATTCGTGGCATTGGCAATGCCAGAAACCTCAGCAGTGGGATGCTGGCTTCAAGGTCATACTTAGAAGTACTTCTTTGCTGCCTGCAGGCTACCTACCAGCGCCAAAGACCCTAAATTTAACTAACACAAGCGAGGATAAAAGTTCTCCTGTTGTGGGCGAGGCCCGTATATAATCTGTACTGCAGACCTATTGCTTTCCTACACGCTGAGCCTTTAGGAGCAAGTATCCGAAAAGGCTGCAGCCCCCTCGGCTGCTGTGTGGCAAAAAGAGACCCAAGCGGTGCTGAATGAAGCTGGAGACTATTTTTTTTTTTAATTTGGAAGAAAAACCAGAGAGAGAGAGAACAAAACCTTAGAGCAATTCCAAAAATATAAAAATAAATAAAAAAGTTAGCGTGCACACCAAGGCTAACCACTATTGCTGCCGCCTCCGGCCAGTCGACTAGCCGTCAGCCCCGGGGAGAGTTTACGCCCAGGGAAAATAATGCGGGGCCGAGAGGGGTGGGCGCGGGAGGCCGTAACACGGAGAAACCTAGCTCTCGTCTTTGCCCGTTGCAAACCTCCGGCACCACCAGTACTTTGCCGGGCAGCAGATCTTCCCTTGTTTTTCACGTGCGGGAAGAGGCCCGGGGTGGCCAAGGCAGCCACATGCCAGTGGGTATGCATCGAACCCGCCACATTAAGACCGGGGTTCAGCCTCCGGGGGGGCAAGCGCCCGTGCTTGAAGACGTTGGTGTAGCCTAGGCCGCGGGAGCTCAGTCCCTGGCTTTTATTCTTTTGCTTGGCCTGCTAACCCGAGCAGCCTTGCCTAGGGCCAGCAGCCATGCCAGGCGTTGCTGCACAGCCAGGCAAGGAGCTCGAGGCACCGTGGAAATTGGGCACCACCGTCTCCTACATGCTGGTGACTTCTCAAAAAGCCTGGGGTGGCTGGATCCAGCCCCCAGAGGCCTTCAGGGGAGCACGACTAACTCGTCTGTTTGAAGACACAGGCGACAAATCCCAGCTCTGGAAATAGGTTTTCATTCGGTGAAAGCTTCCACACCAGAGGAAGCCCAGCCTCGGAGCAACGTACGGGGGCTTTAATGCAAAATAACAAGCAGGCCTTTTTTTCTAAGCCTTCTGATAATGAAAGGCTTGCTGTTTCCAGCTCCTCCGATGCACCCGGCAGCCTTGCGTACTTGCAAAGTCTTCTGTCTGCCACCAAGACCACGAGTCCTTGCAGGGTATGATCACAGCACACCTAAGCATAACGTTGAGGGTCTGGTCCCAAGGAGATGCAAGTGGGCTACGCTCATGTACACCCAGCAAAGAAACAGGCCCTGGGAGCCGACGGCTGGGTTTTAACGTGCTCTTGTGAACATAAAGGGGACCATTTCGATGGTAAAGGTGCCCTCTATATTTCCAAACAGGGGCTGGTTTCTGAGTTGGCGTCGACTGTCAGGTCCCCACTTGACCTGCGCCACCTTATGACAGCCCAGGGCTTCAGTCTTTAGCTTGCATGACAAAGCTCTGAGGACACCTGTCCTCATTTTTCCTGGTGTTATTCTCAGGGGAAGCATTGCCTTTCTCTGAAAGACGTCCCATTGCCTGCACTGGGGCCGTGCACAGAGCACAGGGCTCCTCCGCAAGACCATGGGCGGCAGAGCTCGGCCCTTTCTGAAGAATAAAAGGATAGGCCTCCATCATGACACCAACGCCCTCTTTGGGGGTCTTTTTCCGGTGGACGCCAGCTTTTAAAAAAACCTTTCTTCCTTGCTGACAAAACCCCCCCCAAACAAATCAAACTCCCACCTGTCAGGTCCTAAAAGCGAAAATAAAATAGGAAGAGGAGTATGATGCATGGCACCTTTAAAACGCTGTCAGCCTCCTGCAAGCGGTGTTTTTATCAGTGTCAAAGCCCTGGTGCGAATTCATGCTGGCACTGGCCTCCGTCTCGGATACAAATGGGCTCAGCAAAATAAAAGGTTTTAATTTATTGCTAATTTCAAAAACCCAAATCTCCATCCGCTGTGTTTGCAGCAGTGGGGTTTGTCTGAGATACTGATGGGGGCTCTAGCGAGACCACTATACAGGTTCTCAGTTCCCGCCGCTGGAGCCAGATGTGCTGAAGCACAGGGTACGCCGAGCCCTTTTTTAAAAACCTGGCTCCAGGATTTGATACCTTGCTCTCAGCTGAGTCCCCTGGAGAGCTGGGCCTGCCCCGCTATCCGTCTTGCGGGAGCTCCCGGGTGCCTCGCCGCCCTGGCACAGCGCGAACACGGGGCCAGAAGGACTGTCCAGCAGAGCTGGCCCTTCTCATGCGTCCCGTGGGTAGTGCTTGCTTTTGTGCCCTCCAGGGCAGAGACTAAATTGAATGAGCAAAGAGAACAGGACCTGGGCCTGTGGCACAGAGGAAAAGACATCTGCAAATCCAGGCGCCCGATGCCATCCTGCACCTGGAAGCGACTGCGCCCTCCCCGCTCACAACCCATCTTCACCCAAGCACCAGGCCCAAGAGCTGAGCACAAAACTACCGCGAACTTCCTGGCGGAGACTACAGTGGGTGGGCAGCTCCTTGGCTTGTGCGAGGGTGCCATCTACCGACCAGACGAGGCCACCTCAAGGCGGTCAGCGCGCGCTCCAGGCGAACGGCAAGGCTTTTAATTTCTACTGCTGGTGGGAGCGTGCCGGGGGTTGCGACCCTATGGAAACAGTAAGATAGTTTGCTCCTTCCTCCTTGCCGCAGAGAACCCAGTCTCAGACAGACCAGGGATGGGAAGGAGCAGTAAAGCTAAGCAACATAATGTGCCACCAACAGGCCATGGCCTTCTCTTTTATGAGCATCCTTGGAAATAGGAGCAGGAGCTGCCATCCTGGTGTTTCCAAAGACGAAAGGGATGCTGGGGGGTGAGAGATGCAGTAGACCAACTCATTCCCAATGCCACAATCCTCATTCCCTCCTGCTCACTGCTCAGCCCAGTGCTTTAGGGCCCTGCATTTGATAAAGATGTTGCTTGGGGGCGGGGGCAGCTGCATTTTGAACTCCAGGATGACCAGGATCTGACAGCAGGAAGCGCCGAACTATATCTATATCTAGCATATGTGACCAGTAACCAAGGAAATCTATAGATATGTCCATCTATCTGTCTAGCTATAGATATATGCACACATACACGCTAAAAAGATGCTAGCTGGGTGGCTGGAGTAGCAATGCACACCAACACGGGCTTTACACACTTATCAATAAAAGGGTGCTTCTTGTAAGAAAATGAGACGGCTACAATTAGCTCAGCGGCCGAGCTAACCCCATGCTCCGAAGGTAGGTCTCCTCCCGTGGGGAGAGCCTCGGCATGGGGCTCTCACATCGGTTTATACAGCGTCTGGCACACCAAGAGCCCCGCCGGGGCCCTCTAGGCACTACCTGCTCGGGCTTTGCCCCCCAGCTTGCTCCTTCTGCCTTCTGGTTCGGGACACGCGAGACGAGGGGGCGTCGCAACAAGGCCTCCGGGCTTGCACGCAGGATGCCCGCCACGGATTTGGGAGCATGTGAAGACGGAGGAGTCTGGGAGGCAGGGTGCTCGGCGGTGGCAGCACTGCAGACCTGAATGATCGAGCTCTACGCAGTTGCTAGAATTTGGATGCAATTTGGGCCAAGACGTGACGTTTAAAAAAAAAACAACCAAACCCAAACGCAATGTGCCAATAACAGTGCGCTCTCAGAAAACAGCCGAGCGAAGGAGCGCACACGGCGTGAAGAGCGGCACCCTTAAACCAAGAGGGAAATGCAACCGCTGAGCGGACGGTCCTTTGCTCAGACTGCCGTCCCCCTGCCCCGGGGTACAGTCTTTTCTTTCATTCGCTGCCGGACAGCGCATGCGCTACCGTGAGCTGTACAGGCTTGCCTCCCCTGGAGCCAATGTATTTTTAGTTGCAGGATGTCATCAGCCCTGAAACGCCCCAAGAGAGATCGGGGGCCGCGTTGTGCCATGCCCTGTACCAAACAAAAAGGCGAAAGGAACGGGCAGAGAAATCGGAGCCGCTCGGGTCAATGGCAGCGCCGAGGCCAGGCCTAGCTCCCCCGAGCCCCAGGCCGGCCGCCGACTGATCTGCGCTGCCTCGTCTTTGGGTAGGGGCGCAGCGACCCGTTAGCATGCAGGAGCGGTGGTGGACGGGGGATGATTTCATTCCCTAGCTTTTCCTAAATTTGAGAGTATGTCTTTTCCCCGAGGCAGGCGTTTGAACAAGCTGCAAGGGGCTGTCACCGAGCCTTCCCATCACTCGCGCCGGCACGGCCCTACCCCAGATTAGCAGGGTGGCTCTGATGCAACGGAGGGCAGAGCGTGTCTGCGGCGGCACCGCCAGGAAAAGCTACCGCGGAGATGAAAGAGCCTTTTTTGCTAGAGGCAGGAGAGTGGGCGAGTGCTTAAGGCGCACGCAGGGAGGCTGCATTTCTAGCAACTCACTGTCATCTCCAGATTCAAACGTTGGCGGGGGCGGGCGGGGGGGGAAGAAGAACACTTTAGGATCCACAAATTATTTTGAAAGAGTGTTATTTCCCAGAAACGAGAGCCTCTCAATTGAAACAGCATGAAGCAGCAGTTCAGAGTCCTTAAATCACAGAGAGACAGTGAGCCAGAGTATCAGAGATGAGCAGTGCGACACGCAATTTTGAACTCGGGACATAAAAATTGCCATAACCAAACAGCCCAATGATCCATTTAATCCAACCTCCTCTGGCCCCCGAGAGGCGACTCGCCGCAAAGCACAAGTCCTCTCCTCCATCTGCTACTGCGGCTCGAAGCACAAGGCATAACAACCCCAGCCATTTCCCCCCTTCTCCGCGAGACGGAAGAGGCTCCTGTTATTAAGATAAACTCCTTTTTGGACACCAAAACACTTACCTGACCAAGAGCCTGCAGCAGCCGGTTGCGCCCATGCAGTCTAGATTCAATAAAGGGAGTTTTTATGGGCTTTTAAGCTTGTTTTCTTGAATGTGGTGTCAGTCTGATAAGCATCTGCGAGCCCCTTTGCACATGAACCTCCCCGAAGCAGCAGTCTTCGGCCAAGGCACAACCTACGCGGTCTGTTTTTCAGGGCTGTGTACAACCACGGTGGTCTGGACACCCATCCCCGCACGCACGTCCATCTCCTCCCCCGTCCCATGCGGTTCGGGCACCACCTAGACCTCGTCTTTCCAAGCCACGTGGACTCTCGCTCTTCGCCCATCACGGACAAGCCTCTTCTTTGGCCCCGGTCTATTATTGTTTAAGAGAGGTCACTAAAGCCAAATGCGATAGCTGAGGAGACGGGAAGCAGGCCGTCAAACTTGCACGCTTTCCAGTACCTTTGCTCGCCGGCCCTCGCTGGCTACTCTTCAGCCTTTCCGGAGACGGCAGGGCTCGACACGCTCGCGCTGACCCTCAGGCAGGACGCGGGAGGGAAATGCTGAGCCCCGGCTGGGCCGCGGCGAGCAGGGCCCAGACAGAAAGGGCCAACGTTTTGGCGTCCCTGGAGTCGTAGGAGTTACACCTGGGGGAAAAGCAATGAGAGACCCAGCTCAGCCCTACAGCCACCGGCAAGTTGCAACGGGGGGCAAGGAAGGGATCCCCCTCGTTTTGAATTTCTCAGGAGAAACGACGAACGGGCACTTGCGGAGCGGCCGGGAGCTTCGCCGGAGCGAGGCCGCGCTCCTTTAACTTATAATAAGTCCACTGCTGCTTTTCCAAGGGGAAAAAGAGCAGCCTGCTTGGCGGGGCTTTGCCAGGTTCAGCGTGCTAGGAGCGAGCTAACCCCTCGCACTAGATAACCCCACAATACTCCCCCTCGGCCCCCGCTTCTTGCAGCCGAGAACGACGCGATACCCCCGACGCCAACCAAACTGCCGCCCCGCCACCTCGCGACGCATCCAGAGCGCAGGGGTCCTAGGTGGGCCCACCGATCCCCCTCCCTCGCAACCCCACGGCGCTGCAGACGTCTCCACGGAGAGGTAAGAACGGCACCTGACTTACCCCGGTCTTGCTGCTGCACCTTTGCAACGTTTGCCCTCCTCCCCCTCTCCGGTGCCTACGCCGTCCTTGCCGGCCAGGTCTCCTCCGCTCGGCCCACCCCATCGTCCGTACTATTCAACAACTTCGTGTCCTGCCTTTCCTGCTGCTGCCTGAGCTCCCCTGGCCTCAGCCTGCCCCCGCTTACCAGGGCTCCCGCTGACCGCTGATGCTGCCCGCCTGGGTGCCAACCGCCCTTCGCAGCTGCCCCATCAGCCCACCCTTCCCCTGCACAGCAAGGGGAGCCGGCAGCACCACCCCAGCCCCAGCCCGGGGCAGTGCCCGTTGGGAGGGCAGCTCACTGCATTGGCGGCGGGGCCGCTTCTACGTGCATTTATATAGTGCAAGGTTTCAGGCGTCGGGGAACAGAATAGCTGGGTGAGAGCTCGACATAAATCACGGAGCTCACAAAGTGACTTTTAGACGAGCCTGCGCTAGGTCATCCCGCAGCCGGCTCCAGTTTTTCCTTCTTTAAAAAAAGTGAAGGAGGGAAACATTCATTCCTTTTGCCCTGCCGCCTGCCATCGCAGTAACGGCCGGCCCTTTGCACGCCTCGCACCGTTTTAACTATGAAACGTGCCCCAGCACAAGTTGCGAAGGGGGCGAAGAAGGGCTCCCTCCAGTTATTGCTCCTGAATAGGAGCTTTGCCCGAGGAGCGGCCCCGGGAGCAAACGTTTAAAACACGACGGCGGCAGCCAGGGAAAACGTGGGAATGAAGATGAATTGCTAAGCTCCATAATGAACAATTATGCTGAAGGAAGAACTCTCCCCAGAGATGCTCGTGAAGTCGGCAGGGATCTACTTTAAGCTTTTTTAGAACAAGACTAAGGACTATTATATGGATCCTGGAAAGAAGGGAAAGCTGCAGGGTAGGGGAAGAGCAGTGTTTTGCCAAGTTTTACATTTTAAATAATTGAATGCTTAAAGGTTCACATCCTTCCCCGCCCCTCAACCTGTGAACTCTTCCTAGCAGCCTGCACATTTTTCTTCCCCTTTCGTGCAAGCCTCCTTCATCTTACACTTCCCGGTTGAATTGCTACACTGGAGAGCAGAGGAGTTGAGTTACAGGCGCACACGGTAGGTGCTGAAACCACGAACCTGCTTTGAGCAAAGGGAGCGTGCCGGCCACAAAGCGGCTCAGAGCAGCACCAAGGTGCGAGTCGCACTCAGGGTTAAAGGAACAGCGTCTGTACAGCAATATGGTCCCACAGGCAAATCGCACTGAAATTGGACATTGCACTGCCCGTCTCACACATGCGACTCCACAATCGGCACCTTTTGCGGCGAACCTGTGCTCCAGGAGGATTCAGGCCATGGAGCAGCAATGTCAAGGAATGAGGACATTACTGCTTCATGCCAACATGCAGGTCCGGGGAAGGGAAGATCTGGTCTCCCAGCACAAATGCCAACGCTGCAATGCATGAGAAACGGAGGAGGCAGACAGGCCAACCCAGCCTGTCAGAATAAGCCCCGCTTTGAGATGCAATTGAGTTGGGGGCACAAGAGGAGGTTGCATTAAATGGATCATTGGTCCCAAGCTGAAAATTTTGGCCTTTCTTTGCATTCCAACGACTGATGAGAGATGCAGAGCGGGGAGGGCAGGTCCTACAGCTTTCTTAGTGCTTGGAAAGGTTTTTATGCAGGCTGGCAGTGGCCAGCAGATTCAAAGCGGAGGCAGGAGTACATAGTCAGCAGCTCAGCTACCCCGATACGCATCCGTTCCCTGTTAAGCTGCAGCACAATGGAGCTCCTTCCCCGGGGAAGGGCAAGAAAGGCTCAGCGAAGGGAGGGCATTTGGAAACCAGAATTCAATTTTCCACTGAGCCTTTCCTGCATCACCCTGAGCAAGTCACAGTTTTCCTTGTAGTTCAGCTCCCCTCTCGTCTGGGAAACACTGGGATTTCCCTGCGAGGAGAGATGCAAGGACCAAATCCATTGCTGACTGCAAGTTACTCCAGGCCTGGGCCATAAAGGTCTAGCAAGTGGCTAGGTACGCAGGGATGGGCACTGGCCCACCCTAGGGAGCTGCTCGGCCCATGCAAGAGCAGAGCCCAGAAGCTTTGGGACTTGAATCATTTAACCCTTCCCCGGCAGGAACACCAGCTAACCCTCACTTGGTAGGCAGCTAAAACCCACTGTTAAGGCTACAATGCGGTCATAAAGAGCCATGAACGCAAAGGAGCCCGAGCCTGCCAGTCAGAGCTCAAATGCATAAAATTATGAGAGATTTATTTCAGCCAGCAATGTTAGCCCACAGAACAGCAGGGTGGCATATTTGCTTTCCAGAAACTACAGCTACCATGAAAGAGTACTCCAGAGAAGGGAACCATACCCAGGAAACTGATGCTTTTTAATCCCACCGCTACCCCAAAAAAAATCTACTAAAAATTACGTGACAGAAATGAGACATATTAGTCAACATGCAAGAGCCTCTCCCTTTATGCACCAATGCTCAGCAGACCATAAAGGGTTTGCAGGTTTGTTTGTTTTTGGAAGAGATTTATTTAAAAAAAGAATATAAATCCAATTCCCAAACTTGTTCACAAAACTTCATGTAGTCATCGGAGAATTCTACAAACAGGAGGAGTTCAGAAACTTGACCTTCTGGTATCCTGCTGAAAACAGGCCTAGCCTGCCATCAAATTGATTAAAGATCCTTTCCCAGCCTTGTCACAAGAGGTCTGAAAGATGAAAGCTCTCTCTCACCGCTTTTGGATTAAGACGACTTAAAATTTGCACTTTAATTGAAATGGAGGGAAAAAAAGCCATTCCAATAAGGTATTTTCTACAGGTTTAACCACATTACTGATTTAGTTTTCATTGGACATTATTGCAAACATGAACATTAAACCGTAAGGCCCAAAGACAGAATTCAAAAAAGAGAGAGATACAAATCAAATCATATTTGAATGGCTCTGATCAAATGTTCTTGTAGGTAGCTACATTCAGCAGTGCTTGGTGGACAGCATTAGGTGACCAGATGCAAAAGCCATCTATGAATCTGCCTGAAAACTCATTTCCTGAGGACTGGCTATACCAATGGTTTCCTATTAAGAGTCTTCTCTGCCGAGATAAATCCCAACTTGATACACATTTAAAGTTGATATACATTAGACGGTTCTTTTTTTTTTTTTTTTTTTTTTTAATAGACTTAAGTTAGCTTAAATTATTTCAACAAAATTTTAGATTCCACATCTGATGAACAAAAAAAAATAAAAAAAAAAAAATTATCAAATCAAGGAGAGAGAACACCACTGCAATATTAATTCCAAATTGTTACTTTTTTCCCCATTTTTTTTTCCCCAGCTCTGTACAGCAAAGTAGCAAAAAATGCATTGATTACAATTCATACCATACAGGAATCTAAGGAAATACTAAACCTGTACACAGCAGAGTGGAAAACTCCCGACATGTAGATGCTCCAAGTATGTCAGCTATACTAACGCACTCCAAACCGTTTCTAGCTACGGAGGACATTTTGGTGTGAAAAAAAAAGGTTGGGTTTTTTTTTTTGTAAAGATCCCTTTGTTTCCAGTGTTTTTCTTGTACAAAATATTACAGTGATTTTATATATATTTACACAGACTTGCACAGCTAGAAAATTACAAGTTACAATTGGGCTTGGCAATCAATTATTAGTTTTCTTTTTCCATGTACATGATTGGGAAACAAAACACTTCCAAGCTATGGCTGCAGCAATAACTTATCCTGCATTAGATACGTCTGCACAGAAACAGCTTCCTTCCCATTGCAGATCGAGTCTCAGACAGTCTAGCAAGGCTATGTGCCATAATAAGTGCCATAAATACAATTCATACACTCCTTGCCCAGCACCTGCAGGAGACCAGACAAATGCAGCTGGTCCAAGTTGGTGGCACAGCCTGCAAAAATCCATAGACAACTGAACATTGAATGCTTGACATACACTTTGTTGGCTTTATAGGCAGCATTTTCTTTTTTAAAAAGAGAGGCATCACTTTCAGTAGAAAACAGCCACTGAATCCTATGGACATATGCATTAAACAGGCCTTCAGCCACAGTTAACAAGTTGTTGGGGCATTTATTAGTTTCAAGCAAGCCCCCGATTTTTAACTTTCGAGACCAGGCCACGGACAGGTTTGTTGTTTTAAAGCTACCGTATCTTTTTATGGCTCTTGAAAAACACCCTGGCCTTTCGCCGAAATGAGGTATGCGTTTCAAGTGAAATGGTAACAGTTGAGCAAACCAGTCTCGATGGACCACAGGACTTTGTACAGTGGTGTAAACGAAGGGGTCTTCCCGAAGGGGTTGCCAAACCAAATTGTAATACAGTGCAAAAAAATCCCTTGTTTTTTTTGTTTTGTTTTTTTTAGAAAAAGGGCTGCCCGGCGCATCCAGGACATTACTAGTAGCTGTCAATCCACTGAGCAAATCCTCTTTCCACCAGAGCTCTGTTTATGGACACCACCTAAAGGGGGGAAAGAGACAAAGATGAAGGAGACAGCACAACAAATGCACCCATTTCTGTTAAATGAAGTCCCCCCCATGACTCAAATACGGTTTGCACGGACTCAAAAGGGTGTTGGGGGAAAATAAGCAAAACGTTTTTTGCTCGAGTACACACCTCATCTCCCATCATGCTCCACAGCTGTATGAGAGGCAGACCTGTTGCACTGTCATAATTTGTGACCTGAAAAAAAGCCAAGGGGTGGGGGAAAAAAAATTGAAAACCCGGAGGTGTGTTAGCATACAGCAGTTTAGAAGTATTCATTTTATGCAGCGTGCAATCCAAGCTGGTTGGTGTACCATGGGTGTCCTCAGTGGATCGCCTTCACTCCCTTTACTACTTCTTGCTCAAGTTGAAGAGCTGAACTCTTCAAAGCCTTCCCAATTACAAGGCAGCTGCCATGCGCCTGTCCCTCTCGCTATCCTGGCAACTTCCACACCGTTCCTCCCTACCCTACCAAGGGTAACAGGTCAGGAATAGCATCATGCATCTCCAGCTTTAACACTGCTACAAAACTAGTCGTGCAGCCAGCCTGACTTGGGGTTTGTAAGGAGGGGCACGAGTTCATAATAGATCGGCAGTCATTTCAGACAACCGCTTGCGATATGGTGAGGCTGGGAGGCGGGGGAGAAGAAAATGCACATGGAAGCCCATTTAACAGCTCTTCAAAAAAATCACAGGCAAGCACTGGGCTAAGGGAGCCAGACCAGAACCATGTGCCAGGCGGACACTCCTGGCTCCAAGAGATGCAGCTCTAGTCATCATCTGCCCCTCAAAAGGGCCAGAAGCTCACTCATACAGCGGGGTCCAACCTCAGTTTCTCTTTGGAGAGAGGCAAAGAAACTACTTTCCTCCTCTGCAAACTGCTCAGAAACCTAAAGGTGCTCTTGACGTGAGATTGAGCAACCTCTCATGTATTCTTGGCAAAACAAGATGCTCACTACCAAAATACGTCCCAGCAAGCGGGCTTGGAGAATTTCACTTTGCATTTGCCAGAGTCATATGGGGGGGGAAAAAAAAAAAAAAAAAAAGCCAACACACAAAAAAATCCCATGTTTCATGGAGAAACTACCTCCCACCTGCTCAAGCACAGGGAGCACTAGGGGTTTTCTAGACCTGTCTAGCACATACCTGCGCCAGGAGAGCCATCCCTCTGGTCATTTCGCCAACAGCTGCATCAGCCTCGGAGGAGAAGTGGTCCTCATCTTTGGAAAGATAAGAATAAGAGGACGCAAGTCAGACCCTAGCTTTCAGAGCTGAAGGACTGTGAGACCAATACAACCTGACCTCCTGCATTACTACCAGTGGGATTAGATGTTTACAGAGTACTCCTACTCTACCAGTGCTTTGCAGGAGGGCTGATAAAGTTGGTCTAAATAAAAGATACCAAAAATCGAACCAAAAGGCCGTCTATCATATAGCTTAGACCAATACAGCTGACCCCACTGGAAAACTCCCAGTGCTTTGGAGGGGCAGTTCTATAGGAAACTCCTGCCAGCGTTCGCAAAGTCGTTTCAATTGGAAGTTCGTGTACCAAATTAAGAAGTGACCCAGCATTTGTTTCTTTACAGCCACTTCGAAGACAGTCCACTCGCTGTCCATTCAAGTTGGAAAGGGCAGTCAAAGTAGCTCCAGGAACCCCAGCTGTCATCTATACACTTCTGCCAATTTGCAGCTTGAAGCGACGTGCCCTTCTTTTTTTTTTTTACAAGGGCTCTCCCCCCACTTACACAGTGAAAGACCCAAGCGCGAAGGCTATGTAGATAGCACCAGGGTGGCAAATTCAGGGTAAGAAACAAAACAAGGAAAAAAAAAAAGTTCTAATCCACGTATTGGAAACTCAGAGACTGCACTTGCAATGACAGGGAGAAAGCGCAGGATTGTTGCTTTTAAACTTATGCCGTCCCACTGGCTTAGCCCAGCACAGAGTGCTATTCTCCTTTGGCGATCTCTTACCTGGAAGCGGCACCACATTGTCTAGCAGGACTTCTGCTCCTTGGAAAGGTAGTGTTACAAAATCAGACCTGAGAAGAGAAAGAAGAGAACCGGTTTGAATAAGACTCGTTTTACCTTCACTACATGTTATTCTTTAAATCGATATTTAGGGGGTTGGCACAGCAGGACTGCATTTCAAATTAAAAAGGTAACCAAAAAATAACTGTTGTCCGCTCTACAAATGCGTGAGCAAACATCTGAGGGGAGCAAACTTTGCAGTGCAGATGCTGGACGGGGACTTGGATCCCGTCCTAGCTCCTCATGCTTGCCTATCACCTGTGAAATGCACAACACTGCCGCTCCCTTCCTGCCACCCTCGCTTTCATCTCCGCAGACTGTAGGAGATTAGGACCAGCACTTATGGGCTCAGCTCTTGACGTACAAGAACAATAGGGCCGTGAGTTTATGTAGGCATAACCGTAACACAAAGGAGACGGCAAAGCAGCTGCAGAACCTTTTAGACAAGCCTGGGGCTCAGGACAGAGGCAGAAGCCACTAGCCTATTTACTGGCTTTGAGGTTGCATACCCAGCCCATCCCTTTCTGTCCCCCCAGGCTCAGCTCCGTTGCAGCAGGCATAGACTAAAAAAAAGCAGACTCGCCGCCCTCCACGGCACCAAGGGGGGAAATCCTGGGCCGGGTGGACGTGCGGCACAGTCCTGCCTCATCACGCCCCATCCATCCCAAGAGCCGCCCTAGGAAGCCGCAAGAAGCTTCTAGGATGCAACACGGCCCACCACTTCTATCCCAATTCTGCTGCTGGGAAACTCCAGCAGGTCATTTGTCTCTGGCTCAGCAGCTTCCCTGCCGAAGTGGCAGGGCTTATACTCGCTCTTTGCTTTTTGAAGCGCTTGAATATTCGCAAGAAGACGAAGTTATACAAGAGCTGGGTCTAAAATCGCCAAGCGACCCCGGGGCTGTTTCATCAGCAGGAACTTCCTGCCATTTTCTTCAAACAGAGGCACCTTTACCTATCAAGCTGCGACACCCCATTACGAAGGGTCAACTGCGGTTCCAGACAAGGGGTGAAGAAGTCACCGACCTGATTTGCCTGAGGGTGTCTATTTTAACTCTCTCGTATCCTCCGTAGTCCACGTATCGGATCTCCACTTCACTGCTGTCTTTGAAGTAGCCGACGACTTGAGCCCGCCACCACGCTCCGTCCATGCCCGGGGCCGCACAAATAACGCCGACTGCCGAGCACCAGTGGGTGGGAGAGAGACACGAGTTTGGCGTTAGCGCTTGCATCTAGGAACCCCCTATGGAGCTGGTCACCAAACATGCAAGGGCCAGCTCTCGGTACGTGTGCACACCAGGCCCCTTAAGGCGAGATAAAACGCACCTTTCCTTCGGTCTCGTACTTAAGACTCATGATCATAAGTAAACTGTCCAATTTTGACATTACAGAAAAAGCGGCATTTGCAAATTTTAGCGAGCGATTGCACGGCCCCACGAGAGCACGCCGTGAATCCAAGCGGTGCTGGACAAGGTAGCGGCATCCACCTGCCGTGCTCTGACAGCTGCCTTGACAGTCACCCAGCTCCACCCCTGCACACGGGCACATCAAGGCTGCTCCTCCCTTCCAGCTCCTCGGTGTGAAGAGAAGGGAGGGGGATGCTTTAAGATGGTCGCCTTCTTAAGCCCTACCGGGGAAATTGCTAGGAGGAGATATGCGCCCTAGAGGAAGAGCCCCGTCAGCCATTCTGCTCCCTCGGTCTGCACCACACACCAGCAGGCTGGAGGCAACGCCAGAAATTATACCTCGAAACAGGAGGAAGTGTTTGCAGCGAGGGATATAATCCTGATGCTTTAATTAAGGTGCCAGCAGCAAACATCTTTGAAATGACACCGCAAAGATGCTCTCTGACTAGCAATACTAGAGGGAGAAGAGATGCACCAAACAGCCAGGGGCTAAGGCAATAAGTACCCCCGTCCCCCCACAGGCAAACTAGTAGCCCCCGTTTGCAGCAATGGCAGCCGGTGTTATTACAGTAGTTCTTGCTGGGTCAGATAGGACATTCAAAGCATTAGAAGGAGCGGCCAAAGTATTTCTGGTTTGGATCAACCTTGCAATGGACATGAGGACTAGGTTGAACAGCCAGCCTGGATCAAGCTCAAGGCCCACCGAGTTCAGAAATCCCATCTCCAGCAACGGCCGGTGCCAGACCCTCCGGAGGAAAGCATTCAACCTCTGCAGTAGGCAACCCCGAGTAATCTGCACCTCTCCCTTGGCACATAAGCTCTGGGGGCTGAAGCCAAGCAGACTCGGAGGTTCAGTATTCCTTCAGGTCCATGCATGCACACCCAGGCAGACAAGGATCTCTGGCCTAGTCTCATATCTTTTATTAGACCAGCACAAATGGCCACAGCATTCTTGGTTAAGAAGATTTTTACCCCTGTGCATGCACACACACACTTTTAATACAGCTTTAAAAACCTTGAACATAAAATGCCAGCCATCCTTGGGTTCTCAGTATTTAGGAGCCTACAGGTTCCTTGCTACGTTCGCTTCAGTAAAATTTAAATTCCCCTATTTTATTAAAAAAATTAGGAGTAGATGGATTGCCTCCCGGTTTATTTATTTATTTTTTAAATACAGGTTTTTTCTTCTCTCACCCAATTCCAGTGGTCACTGATGCTCTGCCATCTGGCGATGAGCAAAGCTGAGACCATTGAAATGCCCCTTCCCTTTTAGTTTGGGAGCAGACGAACGCCCACAAGCACAAGCCTGCGTACCCCCCGACTCAAGTTACACTGCATAAGGCTACCAGGAAGGACCGGTGACTGTAAGGCGACACTGAAATAAGGCTGCACGACTCCTGCTTCTCAGGATTGCAGAAAAACTACTCAACACAGCGGCGTGTGGGCAACAAGGCTACTTGCCTTCTACTGGCGTCGGCAAAGTCGGGATTCCCGGTTGCGAATAGCAGACGTACATCTGCTGGTCCAGGCTGCGCAGGACGTGGAAGGTGGGGTGAGTGTGCTGCTGTACAAACATGTGTCCCGCGTTGACCTGGTTAACCACAACCACCTCGACGGTGACTCCGTCGGGGAGCATCAGCTGCCACAAAGAAAACGCTTTCATTACTACGCAGAAATGACATGACTATTATTTATTCCAAAGATGAGCAACAAACTCGCTTTCACTTGTCTCATTCATCTGAGCTCATAATGGAAAGCTCAACAGCTCACAAGCGTGACAGTGGGCCCTAGTGCAAGTTTAGGACCAATCAGTTGAGCCACTGATGTCCTGTGCTCTGCCGACAGGAATAATTTTGGGACCAAATCCTTCTGGGAAAGGTCTGTACAAACTTGTCAGCAGCAAAACAAGAAACCCTATTCAGGCACAGGACAGGGAGGCTAAAAGGCACAGCAGTGCGAGCTCATCATCTCATACCATCTTCCCTACCTACTCTAGTCCTAGCATTATAACAGCTCCTAGGAGACAGAAATTCCTGGTCCATTTGAGCTCCTGGTCTAACGAGTAAGTTTGGGATGGAGGTTTCTGCAATTAAAAAAACAAGTAGAGCTTATGCCCAGGTCTGTTCACAGGAGCCACTGCATTTTGGGGTATGCCATTACTTAGGGCCTTAGATTTTGCTATTGTGGCTTAAGCGTCAGGTTTATAATGAATGTGAGAGGATAATGCAAATGAAGTTTTCAGGAATGAGCCTAGTGCTACCGCCTGTGGCAACAGGTGAAGGCTAGCCGCAGTATGTAGTCAGGCAATATATAGAACGTATGCCTGTAAACAAAACAAAAAAATGGAAATCATCATTTCCTGGCAACCCCTGGAAAGTGAGAGAGAAAGTGTTGCCCGGGAAGTGCAGAGACTACTGCTAGTTCTGAACAAGTGCAATAAAACACCATAATAAAAAAGGGAGAGCGATGCAATTAGTGCAGACAGGCTGGAATGGTATCCCTTTAGTGACGAGCACTACGTGCGGTAGCTGATCAGCTCGGTGTTTGACTACACTGTAAACGCATTTTAAAGAACAGATACTCCAGATGCTCAGCCACAAGCCAAAAACCCCAGAGCACTTTTCTCAAGCAAACGTGCCTAGTCTGTAGGAAAAGCCTATTATGTCAGAGGCACATACAACTGCCAGAGATTAAGCACGGCTGGGTTAAGGATTTGAATAGGATGTCCCAGAGCACGCTGCAGAAAACCCGAGTACAGGGCAGCAGCGTGACAGGTGGGACGCGTCTGACCTGCAACTAGTACATTTGTACTAAGTTACGGGCAGCTGAGGCAGAAAACCAAAAGGATGGCTTTGAAGGCATCTGGGAGGGGGGGGGGGCAGCCAGCGCTTGCAAAGGCTGCTTGGTATGAATAAAGTGTTGCTGCTTCGCAATAGAGAAAACACATGCACCATCCCCCCCAGCACATCCATCTACGATACCAGTTTGTCTGACACCCACTTACTGGGCGATAGCTTTGCTCCAGAGCCACCGTGGAGGCTTGCTGAATAGGAAAGGACGGCCAGATTGAAGAGAACGCAGCGTGGCTCTGCGGAGCTGCCTTTTAAACACAGCGGCTAATTGCAACCTAACTAATATCAAGCCAGCATGCTGCCTTGGTACTCACCCATGAAGTCATAGGGAGAGAATGGAGCGCCAGTGATGGGGGAGGAGGGGCATAGATGTTGCTGAGGTTTAGTTCTTTGAACTTCTTTCCAATCAGACTCAGCGCTTTATCTACATGATGCTGAGAGCCTGGAAGACAGCAACCCGGTCGAGTTAGTCAGCAGGATATACTGGACAAGCCCCATGGCCGCACCTTTGTGCCAAAGCTACGCCAACATGCCTCATCACTCGATTACCAGGTTCCCTTCTGTTTCTCCAGCGCCAGGCCCCATCCTAGAAAGCCGAGATGTTTTCATTCTCTGCATTTTGAGAAACTATGTCATCGACAAGCCTTTATGCCGACACCATTTCAATGCTAGAAGAGTCCAGCCGCCCCTCCTATTGCAAAAGCGGGAACCATTAGATCCTATGCACTGGTTTGAATCTCTCAGGCAGCCCCCGACCCAGACCTGGGTAGTGGAAGTGCAAGGGTTAGCATTTCAGATTAACGCAATCTAACAGATGAATGCCTCCTCTGTCAATGCGTGCTAGCAGCAACAGCACCATCAGCAATAAATGTTAGAGGCATTCAAGGGCTACAGTGCTCAGGGCAATCAAACCTCAGTGTGGGACTTTGTTGTGTTTTTTGTTGTGTTTTTTTTTTTTTTTAAATAGCTTTTTAGATAGTTCAGTTAAATGGTTTTCACAGCAGTCCAACCGCTTATAAGAGTCTCTTCACACCAGTTTATTTCTCAGCAACTTGGAAGATGTGTACAATAAGTTGCGTGTCGCAGGAGCATCTACAGCTCATCCAAGAGAGCACATCTAGCTGTGGCAGGTGTTGGACACATACAAAATGCAAGTCTCTGCCCCAAAAAGCAGCAGTCTCAACAGGAAAGGACGTTGACTCTATTTGTGTGGTCCTGGCTGCAAACTGGACACTTCTTCCTTTTTTTGGTCTCATACCCTATTTAAAATCTCAGTTAGTTCATAGCAGCAAAATGCTAACAAAATGACAAAGAGAGGCTTGGTGTCTCCAGCCAGCACTATGTGCAGACACCTGGCTAGCAGCTTCAGAAATAGGGGAGGGAACGCTGCTATAAACTGTTTTTCCCTGCAAAAAGCTTTCCCTGGAAGAAGTGGCACTGTAGATCTTGCTAGAGTGTAGCTGAATACAGCTACTAGTCAGTGCATGCACACAGCATACAGAAGCCCTACTAACAGCATGAATCGGAGCAGGCCCCAATGAATACAGAGCCAGGCATACAATATACTTCTGTGCAGAGTAGCTCATTACTTTTACAGACGAGCCTCCAAGGCCAACAGAGTGAACCGATGTGACCAATAAGAGACCATCGAAACAGAAGCAAAAAAGCAACAAAAACCACCCCCAAAAAAGAGAGCGACCTGGCCAGACGTATCCAGTGGGAAGGATGTGCTAATTCACGAGAAGTATGACATGGATGTGGAGGTGGAGGATGTCACTGAACGCGAGACGTTAGCCGAATGTGCTGTGAACACAACGTTGTTTCGAGCACTTCATAAGAAGAGGGCCTGGGAACCCCTGAACTTCGTACTGGGCTTAAGCGTTATGTTCATGCCTGTATCACCAGCAGACGACCTGTCCAGCACTGGGTGTAGTCGGTCACGGATGCTAGTGCCCAGGCTTGGTTTGTGAACAATAAGCCTGGATGAGTTTTCATTACCAAGAACCGACGCCTGCAGTCTCTTCCCTGAAATACCAAACCCATTCGAGGTACGGCATCGCAGATGGTATCCTGACAGCGCGTGTACAGACCATCCGACCTGAGGGCTGACACGACTGGTAATACCTCACTCCAGAACAGTATTAATGGATTCAGATAACAACACTGCTGGGGTCCTACAGCTACCCCTTTGACCAAGCATTCATTCAGGTAGAAGTGTATTTTAAAAACATGCACCGATATCATAGCTTCAGACCAGGCAGTTCTTGTTTAACGCGTGACAACGTGCATTAAGGCGCACCTTCTTCCCTGCTGCACACGCTGCTTTGGTTTGCTGCTGTCTGCAGCACGGGGGAATCTGTTGCTGTTTAGACCTCTCTCTACTGGTGGGTACAGAGCAGACTTTGGAGCAAAGGACCCAGGCCTGTAATGCCCCCGAGCAACAAGAGCCTTCCTTTTCTCCCCCACCAAAGAACCACATCACCTCTACAGAGCAGAGCAAGACATCACCGCACCCCTGCCAGCTAGACGGGGCTATTCAACAGCTGGCGCTTTCCCCGTGTGCGTTTCACACCCTGGTCACAGAGCAGCTGCTGCAGCGGGGCTGCATGCGCGCCGGTCGGTGGGCAGCAGTGGCTGGCGTCTGCCACTGGAGGCAGGCAAATACAGGCATTGCCTCCGTGTTGCGCTGAGACGACAGTAATTCTTCACCCATTTATAGCCACAGTGCCCTCCAGGCAGCAAAAGCCAAAAAAAGCAAAAACAAAAACAGCAGCCAAAAATGGTTCCCCTCACCTTCTATGTGGCAGATCTGGAAGTCTTGGGTGTACGGTAATGTTGAGATATAGATTTTGGCACCGGATGTTTGCTTCAGGAAACTCACGTACCTCCCCTGCTTGCCGATCAACCGGCCGACCAAGTGCTTTAATCGAAAGACAAGACGGAGAAAATCAGTCAGGAGGGCAAACAGCACCATCAGCCTTTAATTTAATTTCACCTACAAGGATGGCCCACTCCTGTGGCCTTTTAAAGTTGGCAAAAAACCCAGTTAGCGCGAAGCCTAGGGAGATTATTTGGAAGCTCAAGGCAGGACCTTCCAAATAACGGAGGTTTTGCAAACATCATCTTTCTGGCCTGTACAAAGGAAGTGCGGTGAAGGTGTTAAATGGCCCGGTACAGACCACTGACTCCAGTACCGATGCAACTGCACTTCCACTGAATACAGCCCCTTAGGAAGGTTTTTAATGTTCATCTCCTTGCATATGCTACTTTGGGAAACATCAGGTCTGTTTGCACTGGGCTGTGAAATGGATTCTTTTAATGCCCAGGTGCAGCCGTGTCTAGGTTATACTGTGCACCCTCTCCCTCAAAAACACACACACACACGGTCTCGGTACGCAGCTGCACCAGCAGCAGGCACATGGCCTCTAAGCCGCAAAGGCAGCCTGCTTCGCCCACGGGGAAGCAGACTCCTTCTGTTGCTTGGCTAGGGATCTTCAGGTTGACTCCCGGGCATGGACCTTTTCCAAAAGGAACTTGTGAAATCATTCATGGCTTCACGGCTTGAGGCTATAAAACCAAGCCTTGGGAACAGAGGAAGGGAAAAAAGTCTGGAGAAGGCAACCCTAGAGAAAACTGATGTGCACAGAGACGTTATCAGCATGTTACGGCGCTGGGTCTTGTAAACCAGCTGGGCCCAACCTTCAGAGTTGGAGCAGTGAACACGGAAAGGCAGTTTAAAGCTCTCCTTGTGCGCAGAAGCCTTAGCAGGCCCCCTACCAGTCCTCTGAGCTTTCCAGCTGGTATTTTAAGGACTGTAAACTCATCACCCCAAGAGCAGGCAAGCCTGATGCACATTACAGACACAGGGAAGCGCAGAAGTGCCAAGGCCCGGATCCAAAAGATAACTGGGTGTCAGAATAACCTCAAGTACAACTCAACTCATCACAGGAGTCGGACATCAAGACACCCACATGGCTCCAGGCCCCAAGTCTTTGCAAGAGGTCAGGTGGGGCCAGGCCTCGAACCCAGGTGACGACACCCCGTCCTTTCCAACTACTACAAGTTTTCCAGGGTCAGTGCATGGAGACACTGGCACCAGGTGCTTGGCTTGTTACCTTTGGCACCTCTATCTCCCAGATAGTGAGCTCTGACTTATTTGAGTCTACTCCTGGCTTGGAGTTCTGGCGAGTCTCCGTCTTCCCGAGGGCACAGCCGCTGTCCACTGAATCCATGCTGTTTACATCTGAACCTGCAAAAAAAAAGACCACAGTTTACAGATAACTCATGCAGTCCATCTCCGGCTCGCTTTCCAGACGTGGTGAACTGAAGTTTAGGCCTCACACTAAACATTAGCCTACCGTGTTCCTACATTAGAGGCCCAACATTCAGATTTTCTATTCCTTTTCAAGAAAGGAGTCAAGACTTTTGGCGCCTCCCTTACACGACTTAGTCAAAACAGACAGCCTTGTGTACCACACATCCTCCTGAACAATGCAACATGTGAGATGGATACTTAAAGTAAAGTTACGTCTTCTTACCAGAGAGGTTTCCATTACATAACAATAGGCAGACCATAGCACTGTGGCAGGCACACACTATTGTAAGGTTAAAAACAACACCGGCAGCCATGGGCCATTATTGGTAGCAAGCAACATCCATGCTGCAGAAGCAAAGATGTTTCTCTATGATTAAAAATTTTAGCCTGGAAGGGATCTGTCTGTTGTACTCAGAGCTACTCGATATCTGGGAAAGGAGGCAGAGCCTTCTCACTCGGGGGCCAAGCTGACACCACGTTTCTGCTGTTGCGAGCCCAAGGTAGAAGCAATGGGCAGGGTGAGCCAGTTTAAACCTAGAGCTGGGTGGCAGGGCATCTGTCCTTGCTGCGAAGCACTCCTGAACCTTCAGCCCTCTGTTCAGAGGAAGGGCCCTGGTCTACTGCAAAGCCCGCAAGTGTCGTGAAGAGCTTTTGCTCTGTCTTACAGAGTCGAGGACACGCTCCCGTTTGAAAAGGACAAGACTGGAAGCTGCCAGCTTCTTAATAAAACAGAACAGCCTTCATACGTTGCAAGGCAGACGCAGGTAAATCACTGAAAGGATAAGAGGAGCACTGGTCCCACTATTTACTATTTGCTCAGAGCTCCCGGCAAAGGTTTGGCAGCAACAGGCAGGGATTTATGCTGCACGAAGAGGGTGTAGAAGGTACCAGCAGAGCTTTTTTTTTTTTTTTTTTTTTTTAAATCATCTTGCACTCTCCTAGTAGCCTCTTTCCTCATCTCCCCCCAGCACTCAATATGCATCCTCCCAGTATATTTAAAACAAACCCACAGGAGTTGCACAAGGTACGACTTCAGGCCCTGCACTGGAGCTCTGTTCTCTTGGCTATTCCTATAAAGCACTGCACCCGCAGGGCCAGGGCACTGCCTTTTCATTTACGCTCACTGCAAGCAGCAGCATCTCTCATACGGCTAACCCCAAACCCCCAGTAAAGGCAGCAGAGCCTGCAATCTAGCAGCAGGCAGCACCGCAGTTGCCCGGTGGGGATTATAAAACTCATCTTGTCATTAAAGACTGTTTGCCCAGCAGGGTCTTGCAGCTTTTACGAAGGCTAAAAGGTTAATGGTTGTATTGGCCCGTACACACAGTTAGCCGTGTCGCATCCTGCTAGGAACAACCCACCCAGTACCCAAGAGGGAACGAGCAAGGCAACACGTGCCAGGGAAGGAACATCTGTAAGCCAAAAGGCACTGGCCACGGACACTGCCAAGCAGTACCGTTGTTGCTCGCCGTCTACATTGAGGACAAAAACCTAAAAGCTTACAGGGTAACCTCAGGCTCTGTGCTCTGGGGGCTTAGTCTTGCTGAGGATCCTAAACCTGATGAAGCAGACCATGTGCACACGTGTTTTGGTGGCAGGCGGCCAGCGGATGTCAGCTCGCCACGGTTGGTCTCTGGAGCACTCATCACCATGGGGTGTAAAAGCTGGCAGCAAGCAATGGGTACTTAAATTCGTCTAAACATAAGGTGCGTCTATGTATAAACCTCTAGAGCTTTTCATTACTGGGGGAAGCCAGCCACAAAACAGGCCCGTTACAGTGATGCCGGCTGGGATGCCAGCGCAGAGGCCATGCGCGGTACACGCAGGGGTCTCCCACGCACCCCGAGCCCTTACCTCCTGAGTGGTCTGCATCCGTCTCCGTGGCCCAGTTCCTCTCGTGTCTCAGATCCGGACTGTCCTCTTTCAACATCCCATTGCTATATGGCACTTTGTCGTCTTCTGGTAACTTGGGGGTCACAGGCTTCTCACTGGGCACCAAGCTCTGCTCGATGGAAGTATCCTGGATGGCAGACGTGCTCAGCGAGTCCGTATGCTGGCCTGCCAGGAGAGACAAGGAGGTGCTCTGCAATGGATCCTCCATGCTCATCCCATCTTCCGACGTGCACGCACTGCACCCGGAGTCCTCCATCGCCGGAGGCGACTCCTCCAACGATGCTTGGCATTTTGCGACCAAAGTCCGACAGGCTCCTGGCACCTCGCCGTGTGCAGACCTCTTTGGTTGAGGGTCTTTCGAGGTCTCACCCTGAACAGGGTGAGATAAGCACCCGTGTTTCAAGTAGCTGGAGTAAGTCGTGCAACTGTCGAGTTTCTCTTCTGCTCCAGGTGCGGGTATTGCGGTGGCGCTCTGGGCAGCGGCAGCCTTGCTCTCTCGGCTGGGCTCTGCCGCAGGTGTTGGATCTGACAGCAGGGTGCTCACTCTTTCCTGAGGTCTATCAGCCTGACAAAGCCTACTGGACACATCACTTACCGACCCAGACAGCACTTCCCCAGTGGCTGCTAAGATGACCTTAGAAATAATCTGTATAGCAACTTGCTCAATTTTCTCAACTTCATCTTTATCCAAACTCACTCCTCCAGTTCTCTCTTTCTGCAAACCATCTCCTTTCGACTGTGTACACAGGGCGTGCTGGTCTTCCCTTCCCTGACACTTCGGCACAATACTGCCAGTCGACTCAGACATCTCTTTCCCAGATGGCTCTGAGCAGACAGACTCCACACAGCTATTCGGGAACATCCCAACTTCAGACTCTCTTTGCTTTGAATCAACTTCTCCAACCTCCTTCTGATCCTCTTCATCAGAAGCAATAGGCTGGGTATCAGCTTCCTTGCCCGGCTCTGGGCAGGGGGCTGGTGAAAGGCTGGGGTCCACAGACGTAGTTTCTGGGCACTGGGTTTCCCGAGGCGGCCTCTTCAAAGCATCACGAGTCGTTTCCACTTCACCCAGTCTCCCAGTCTTTCCAAAAGGCTCTTGGGCCGACTCCAATGCTGGACACACCAGTGGCTGCTGGCCGAGAGTTGCACTGGAAGTCGACTCAACGCTCTCCAGGACTAGAGGGGGAGATACCTGTGCAGGGGACCCGCTTTCCTCCCGAGACACCGCTCTTTCCAGTTTGTCACTGTCGTCATCCAACGTGTCGAGTTCAACGGCCGTCATTACTGTGGCAGGAAGGTTCTCGGACGAATCTGACCCCTCGAGAGTTCGAAGCGAGAGAGGAGGAGTCACTGACCCCAACGATGGCTTGGGAGGAAAGGTTTCATTCTCCGGGCGGCCCTCCGCCACCAGCACAGGGAGCACCCTGAGGACGTTCGGTTCCTCTCCTGATGAAGGCTCCTTTTTGGGGGGTTCGATCCTCTGCTCTTGCACACCGACCAAGACTTGCCTATCATGATTGCTTTCACGCTCCTTTTTACGAGAGAAGAACCACCACCACCCGATCAGCGCCAGCACTCCAGGCAAGGCGTATGGTAAGAATCTGCGGAAACGTAAAGCCATCCTTGACAGCCTCAGCAATTACACCTAGAGAGAGAGGGAGAGACACAAACAGGTAAGTCATGTTAAAAAAAAATAATAATTAAAAAAAAAAAAAAAAAGCAAGGCAAGAGGGGAGAACGGTTCTAGCATCCAAGCCTTACGAATCACTCTCCTTTGCTAACTTTTCAGCACAGCTGACGCATCTTTTCCACTTATTGGTGGCTTTGCCTAAAGTGCTCTTCCCCTCGGTAAAGGAGCATCCCTGCCGGGTCTGCATCATCTACAGGGACATAATCCTGGACCCAGGCAGCCAGGACACCTGGGGTCTACCCCCCTCTCACGCGCTGCCCTGCAACGTGGCCCTGAACAAGTTAGACGCCGCATTTTACACGGCGGGTTTC
Organism: Crocodylus porosus; assembly: GCF_001723895.1. Lineage (NCBI taxonomy): Eukaryota > Metazoa > Chordata > Crocodylia > Crocodylidae > Crocodylus > Crocodylus porosus. The sequence continues at coordinate 11,674,712 of NW_017728932.1, read as the reverse complement.
CCTTCGCACCGTCCATCTGCCTTTGGCTATAAGTGAATACAGCCTATGCACTTTAACAAGGGAGCAGAATCTGTCGTTGCACGGCGCGCGTCTAACTCGTCTCGTGCCTGCGGTTAGTGGCTTTCCCCACTGCGTCTTTCCAACCCGTCTGGGGTGAAACAGAGCAAAACTCAACCCCTGCCGAGAGTAAAAATCTGAGTTTCTTGAAGACAAAAGTGTTACCGCAGGCTCATAAAATACACCCGTCCATAACTGCTGAAAACTAACTCGAGGAAAGTTTGTGCATCAGAACAACGATGCTCTGCGGTTTACTAAGAACGAACTGGAAGATTTACCAACAGATGCACGGCATTTCAACAGCACTTTCACTTGGCAGATCCCCAAATGTGGGATCAGTCAGAAGCCACTTCCTAAATTATTCTTTTAGAAATGCTAGAGACCCAGGTGAAACTAGGATGCCTTAAAGTCCCAACATGGCCATTCAAATGGGCGATACCCGTTCCTCATTTTGGAGATGGCTGCCATTACTCAAGGCGTGACACTATTTTTGAGAGATAGGAACCAGCGCGGTCCTCCCACTTACCCATAAACCACCATTTTTCTCGGGCACCCAACTCCTCCGGCTAGCACAGGACGTGGGATTTAGTAACACACGTGGGAAGCAAGCCTGCCATTCACCAACCTGGTATTCCCAGGAATTTACTAGTCCTTCTGTCCCTTGCACTAATCACCGATTTGCAAGCTAAGCAGATTGGTGGCAAAACTAACATGTTGGCCCCCACCTCCCAGCCCCCTTCTCCCCCATCTGTTTTCAGTTCGCTGCTTGTCTAAAGAACGCAGCTATATAAAAATGGGAGTCCTGAAGTGGTGAATTGGGTTGCAATTTTAACGACAAATTCTTCTTCTTGGAGAGACCGTCCCAAGACACTGTGGCATCTGCCCTATTAGACAAGTACGACACTTATGCACTGCCAAGTAGCCGACTGCCACAATGCAACCAAGGATACCTGCACTGCTTTTATTAGGGAAGGATGTTAAAAAGGTACCACTGACAGAGGACCACTGGCTCCAAGCAGCAGTTGGGTCATTTGTGCTTAGAAAGACCCCTGCAACGGTCTACTAACCCTACATGAACGACAACAATATTTACAGGGGTGTAGGTTGTAGCCGTGGTGGTCTAAGGACATGGGCAGACAAGGCTCTTTGGGTAAATCTGATCTCTTTGATTAGACTAACTCAAGTAGTTGGAAAAATTCTTCTTTGCAAGCATTCGGGTATAAGTACCCTCGTCAGGCTGAGGAAACATCTGCAGTTAGCGCGTGCTCTTCCTAGATGGAATGAGTAGTAAAGAAGCCAGAGGTTTCATGCACGCAAGAAACAAATACGAAAAAAATATCAAAGTAAAATACTTAGAAATAAATTAAGAGCAATATTTACAAGCACATACTTACGGATGCACGTACTTGAATTTTCAAAGTGTAGCCAGAAGATAAACCCAAATACATGCAGGCGACAGACTGCACAGTGCTGGGGATGGCTTGAAGTGGTTCTCCTGCGCTTAAAACCAGTTACTAGAGTAATTGCCAAAACTACATTGCACTCTAGGAACTGGTTTTAAGCGCAGGAGAACCACTTCAAGCCACCCCCAGCACTGTGCAGTCTGCGTAGCCCGAATGTCTGGTTACACAGAGTAGGTTTGGCGTAGGGTACAGGGTACAGCAATATCAGAGAAATCCCTTAGAGCAAAGTGGCATGGTAGCCTTTCATTACGCATCTGTTACTGCAAGCTATCTATAAAAAACAGTCCATGGGAAGATGAGGATTTCAAAAAAATCTCGTGCTGCTTGGAGGAGGCGGGCCACAGAAATACTAACCAGCTAGTTCATTGCCTTCTCCTGAGTTGCAGCTGTTTAAGAGGAAAGTCTTGGACCAACAGGATCCAGAGCGACGAAGCAAAGCCCATGGTACCGGCCCACACTGCCCCGGCAGCCACCGCGAGGCAGGTGTTATTGCCATTTACATGGTGCAGGGGAAGTGCTAGGAGCAACACCCCAAGCCAAGAGCTCCAGAGAAGATGCCAGCATTGCTTCAGCCGATCTCCAGTGCAGTGTGGGACGAAATATTCCCCCACAGGGAGGTTATTCCCTAGCCCCAAAGTACTGGTTTCTTGCACCTTAAATATTGGACAAGACACCAAACAGACAACCACTAGTCTGATCCAGTACAGAAATCGCAGACAACAAGGACTGGAAGGGACCTCAGGAAGTCACCTAGTCCAACCCCCTGCTCAAAGTATGGAAGTCCCTAGGTATTTTCCCCTAGAAGTTAACATCTGCTTCACTGTTACAGACCAGCCATTCGTGGACGCTCATAAATGAAGTTAATTTAAGAGGAAGTACCTTGCAACCTGGAGTAGTTTCACTGTAGCTTTGCAGGGGGTCCACTACTCCACCCCGGCACCGAGACCGTTTCAGGAACCAACACACGAGAAGGGACCCAAGTTTCTCATACGGGTTTGTTCTCACCAGCATTACACGCCGAATATACAGGACAAAAAGCCAGATGCCAGAGTGCTCTTATTCCTGCTCCATGAGTCAACACTTGGATCCTACAGCAAGAGTAAAAAGCCAAGAGATTGCTTCAGTGTCATTACAAAGCATCCTGCTGATAATACATGGTTAAGAGGAATTTCCCTACAGCTTGCCCTGTGACTAAGTTGGGCCACAAACAGATTTGCTCCATGTTGGTAGAGTTGGTGCTTTGAAAGTCAACATTTCTAGGCAGCGTGTTCAAGGGCAGGGGAAAGCAAGTGAAAAGTTTTAGCATCCGGTGTAGTTACGCACTACGCTATTTGCTGACGCCACAACAGATTTAGGGTACCACTAAGTACCCCGTTTCAGCCCACGGAGGCTGAACAAGTTTCGACACTTCTCAACACAAGCTGCTCTTGGCCACCGTGACGTCTAGATTACCGTGGACCTTCCTCGCACTGACCTAAACGACAGCCTTGATGGCATCACCAAGGGATGGGTCTCGGCAGCGCAGTCCCAACAGGATTTATGGGTCTGAGAAGCAGCAGTATCTTGCCTCTAGGTCTCAGATTTAGACAATCAGCTGCCAGTGCCCCCAGGAGGCACAGCCGTCACGGCTTGGAGGAGGCACGTATAACAGGTGAGGCCACCAAGACAGCGACACCATCACAATCGACTAACTAGCAACATCGGCGACTGCCAACAGCTGGAACAGCTACCTTTGAAGCCTAAAACGTAAAATCACCGCAGGTCATATTTAAAGCACAAGGCAGCAGGTCGAAGAAACGGCCTCCAGAGCCGTCACGTGAAGCAGGACCTGGCCCTTCGCACAACTGCGTGCCTCAGTGGCCAGCGCAAAACGTGGCTGCCTCCTCCTCCTTGTTGCCGCTTCCCACGTCGCCTCGAGACGAAGACAGGCAGGAGTAGATGCATTAGCTGTTTTAAGCGACTCCGACAGGGTGCAATATAAATTGGACCGCGATGCTTAGCAAGTGGAACAGGATTGGGCCCCAAGTCTTTTCCCAGCATTAAGCTATTTCCACCGTCCAGGGCCAAGGCACCGACACACACCGCAGCTCGAGTCCAGCACAAGGAGATCTCTCCCGAGCTCCACGCGGCATCACTTAATCGCAGCTCCTCTACTTTAACAAACAGCTACCTCCCGACGCTGGAGGGGCTCAGGCGCGGGCGCTTTCATGGTCTATAAATAGACAAATTAGCAAAATGCCGCAGGGAGGCTTGCTTCTTCCTCCTTACATTACAATGAGACTCGGAGAAAGGCAGGCTCCTTTATGGATTAATTTCAGCACGTTAACAAAATTTCAAGGTCATGCGAGTTGCTAATCCACTCCGCATTCAGAGGAGGGGCATCGTACCCCCCCCCCCAACTCTCATCCGCCGGAGGCTGCTGAGCCGAGATTACACCGCAGATATTTAGAGAGATCCAGTCACCGGCCCTTTCGGCTGGCTCCAGCGCCCCGCTGCCCGCTCCGACACTTTTGCTTACGCTTCTCCTCCTCCGGGGCAGAACGGGTTCCCTCCAGCCCTGGTTACATTAAACAGTGCTGCAAATCCGAGTTGACACAAGCAGCTTTAAAAAAAAGTCCCAGCGAACTGCAGCGGCAGAGCTGCAGGTTAGAAACGCTCATGCCACACTCGCTCCCTGCAGGCTCTGAAGTTGCCATTAGGGCAATTCTCCCTGGACCGAGTAGAGCACAGTTGCCTGCATTTGTTTTCACCCAGCAGCATAACCTCTTTCCAGCCCCTTTTGCTGTTTCAAATGGGGAGGCAGCTCTCCCATACTAATGCTGCCGGGTAACCTGCCAACAGGGAAACGGGAGACGCTCAGACAGGAACTTTCCTCTTTCCAGCGACTTCACAAGCCCCCGGAGGGGCAGCATGCTATTACCAGTAATGGATCCACGACTGCCACCTGCCCCCCTTCCAAGCACCCCTCCCTCCGCAGCTATTGCTGCAGTACACCAGAGGGCAAAGAGTCGCGGTAGTTTTCCCACGAGGCGGACCTGAAGAAACCTGGGGTTTTCCTCCACCTGCCCCGACTTCAGCGGGGCTCTCCGCCGTCCAGCTGCCGAAGACGAGGCCCCGGACTGTGAAACGTTCCCGACCTTTCACCACCGGTGTGGTTTCCTGCCGCCACGCTCCTCCAAGCATCATTCGCGTTGCGTAAAGGCAGGGCAGACGTGCCCTTCCTTGACCGACAAAGCCCATCCCCGGCAGCGGGAACGCAGATGCCCGCTACCCCGGCTGCACGGCGGGACGCAAGGCTTGGATACGGCTCCATGGAAGAGAGGGGGGCTTTTATCTCGGCCGGCGAGCAACAGAAGCAAAGGTGGTTTTACAGGAGTTTATAAAGCATCTCGGCACCTGCTTGCTAATGGCCAATCTGGAGGAGCAGTGTTTCATGAAGGAGGGAAGACGGGGACATCAAAAGGTGTCTGCCAGCACTCGGGCTGGGAAGTGAAGTGTTGTCCAGGTAAGCACCCGCTGGCTAGTCACTGCAGGGGACACCCTAAGGGCACAGTCCATTCAGCAAGTCCTGAATACCCACTAGCGGGCCATTTAAGGTGCTTCAGGTTGGGAGAGAATTATTTATTTGATGGAGGCTGGTCGCCTAACCACCCCATCCCCCCAAAAAGTAGACACTTACCACCATGTGAAAGTCCATGCTTGCAAACAGAAGCACATAAGTTTTCACCTGCTGCGTAATCTCCGCCTTTGCTGCTCAGTGCAGATTGCATTGTCCCGTGGAGGCAGCTGGGAGGGAGGAACAACCGAGTCAGCTAGGCCCGCTTTTATTCTCGACCACTGAGTCACCAGGGGAGCACAACTTCCCCTCCACGCCATTACTTAAGGTAACAACAAACAAAAGCAGCACTTGCATAATAATTTCCTCTGCTGCAAACGCTGGATCCAGCCAACGAAGAGCCCGAACCCTCGTTCAGGGGAAAAGAGCAAGCAAAGAAACAGCCGTTTGGCAACAGTTGTATTAGGTAATCTGGGAGCGGCTTTGAAGATGCGATGCACCAATTAACCAAAATTTAAATCTCATCTTATGCCACGAGCTCAAGTTAGAGGCTCAGGATTTGTTTAAAGCACGGAAGTCAAGGCTTTTAATCCTTACGAAGGCCACTGAAAACCGAAGGCTGCACATTCCTAGCGGAAGAGGTCCGGATGTACGCCGCGCAGTACAATAGTGCATTGTGAGCCGTCTCCAACGTTCGCTTGCTGTGCGCCGAAGTCGTGTGTTATAATTACTGTAGAACCGCCCCACGAGCCGTTTCATTGGCGTGCCACAAACCCAAATTAACACGCACTCATCAGCTCACACACGCCCGTTTGCAGCAAGCATCCCTGATTAAACACACAGCCCTATTATTGTCCGACTGCCTATGAAGTGGGACCAACTGCACCGAAACAATAGCGCCATGCAAGTCTGCACTGCTTGGTGACAGGGGAAAATCCCAGACCCGAGGCTTGGTCAAACACTTAGGAATAAGCCACGTGCTTCAGTGCATTATTTCTGCCTTTTAAGTAAACTTCAGCTCTTAACTCCTCAGTCAACATCCTTCCCCAAATGCCATGGTTTAGTTTCATGCCACTAATGGCAGCAAACAGCCACCCCCAGGCCCACTAAATAGGAGTTAAAGAAGGAGGAAGATGCTAAGTTTTGCTCAGCATCCAGGGAATTGCATAGAAACCAGTGGTTTTACACCAGAAGCGGGCAATTATTTGCCCCCTCACTCCCCCTGCAACAGGCCAGGGCCCACGCGCCCCACACCTCCTCCCCACTACCGCGCTAGGCAGCCCGGAGGCCACGCTGACGGAGGTAGCGACAGCGGTGGAGAGGGGACGCAGCCCAGGCAGCAAGAGAGGGAAACGAGGGAGGCAGATGCTTTTCCCCTGCACCGAGCAATGGCTTTTGCCTGGTTGCAAGCGCTGCTCAGCGTGGGCAGGTGGCTCGCTGTGCACGTGGCTCCCCGCCACTCTCCGTGGGACTGGGACCAGCAACAGCTGGAAGGACTCCTACAAAACAGAGTCCAGTCACGGAGCCACCCCAGCCCCACTGCATACCTGGGGGGGCCAGCTGTGCCACAGGCCAGGTGGGGCCAAGGGCCCCTCCACAGGCCCACTCATTTTACATAACTAGGAACAGGACTCAAGGGGAGGTGACGGAGATGCCACTTTAAAAAGAGAAGCCGAAAGGAGGATTCAGTGTCCTAAAGTTGCAAACGACCTGTTGCACACCAAATCTGGGGACACGTAGCAGTACCCCAAATTCAGTATTCCCGCGATCATGCCTAGAAAGCTCATTTTCACTTGCTCAGCAAGACGGGGCTTTTAAGCTGCTGCAGGGAACATGCAGCGCCACGCATCTGCCTTTCCCTTGCCCCTCCATCCCCAAAGGCCACGAGTATTTTCCTGTGCAGCTGAGCTCGACAGGGACAGGGTTTTTATTAATCCCACAGACATTTCAGGAGGTCAGAGGAGACTGCATTACGGGAGCACAGAGAAGGAAGGGGCTTAGGAGTTCACTGCCAGCTTCAGATCAGCGCATGCAAGGCCCTCGGCCTCCCTACCGCACTTGACGGAGCCTCATCCGACAGAACAAGCCAGTACGGGAAATGCTCCCGAACGAATGCCAGAGGCTTCAACGGATCCAAGGCAGTCGGTTTCAGTTTTTGTCCGCTCTTTCAAAACCAGATCTGGACACCAGAAGTCCCACTTCCCAGAAGAGAGGCCCCAGCAGAAATCAGTGCCAGAAATAAAACTGAGTCAGTGCTGCTGACATGAATCATGGACAAGCATTGTATACATGTCGGCCACCACCGAGTGTGTGTGTGTGGGGGGGTGGAGATATTTCGGCTGTTCCTTCTGCTCGCAGATTTGGAGGCCGGGACGTCGTCGGTGCACGGTACCACAGGGTACGCTCGAGAGCTGCATCACACAAGAGAGTCCCCAGACTGCACCCTGCTAGATGTCCCCAAACTCGGGTCTTTTGCAACATCAGGAGGGGAGTTAGGGCCAACTCTTCTGGTCTTTACTCAGCAATTACTACAGGATCTTTGCCTGAACAGGAGCCACAGGCTTGGGCAAGGCAAGCGTAAAGCAGCACTGGCCTGCCTTCGAGGAAGTCGAGGACACAAAACTCATTCCACTTGTTTGCATTAGGGTCTCGGACACGATCAATGTTTCGAGCCGGCTTGTTCCCTTGCCAGGGCAAACAACCCTTCAGTGTACAGATCCTTATAAGGCTACAAATGTTAAACAGCACAAGGTTTACAGGCAGGCCAAGGATCCCAGCGCTTGGGATCCAGAAACAAGCCCAGCAAGCATCTGTTTCAGCCGATTTGCAAAACATCCCACAACCAGCCTCCTCGGCTGTACAGTCGGTCACCATTTGTGCTTTTGAGAGGTGTCACTCCATAGACTTGGAGCAGACGGACACAGCGCAGCCAAGCGATCTCCAGCCCAGCCGAGTTCGGTCTGCTGCTATTGCAGGTACCATGGCAGGGAGGGGGTAGCTGGTGCTTCACTTCAGCTTTGCTGGCTCCCCACCTCGCAACCACAGGAGGAGTTGCTCCCATCAAAGCATTTTAGGATACCGTGCTCCAGGCAGGGAAACCGAGGCACGGAGGAGTGAGGGTACCGTGCTCCAGGCAGGGAAACCGAGGCACGGAGGAGTGAGGGTACCGTG
>NW_017728932.1:11658870-11666365 GCF_001723895.1 Crocodylus porosus | reverse complement strand
GAAACCGAGGCACGGAGGGAGTGACTTAAAAAGGGCCACAGAGCAAGTCAGCAGACAAACTGGAAGCACAGTCCGCCGTCCTGATCGAGGCCCACGCTTCAAGAGCGAGGCTCTGCTGCCTCCTTATAAGCTGCATCGTTATACAGCCAAGTTGGAGAGAGCGAATACAGCGCTAAGGAAATAATACCACCTGGGTGCAGGAGTGCTGGCTGGGCCTGGCACAGTTCAAACTCAGCTGGGTCACGTGGCCCCTCAAAAAACTTTCCACGCTAAAAATAGCCAATAGCAAATGCTCTGCCCTATAAGCCAGGCAGGAACAGGAGAGGACAAAACCCAATAGCAGCCAGGAGGACTCAAAGCCCCTCTGTAATAAGCAATTCAGATGAGATGACCTATTGGAAAGGCTTGCCCAAAGGAGTCCCCTACACCAGGCTGACTTCAGTGCAAGGCAGCCACCCTGGAAGATAAAAGCAGAGGTGGACGTTCATAGCAAGCCCTCCGCGTGCACGTGACGGACGTGTGGGCTGCCTTCATATTCCAGTCCTTGCCTGGCCTTCTCCGTTTTCAGACAACCACGGCGCTGCCACGGGAGAAGGAGGAGTCCTACCCGGGGCAGAAAGTGGCCCGAGGACAGGTGGCAGGGAAGGGCAAGGGTGTCAAGGCAAGCGGGACTCCGACGTTGCATTAAATTAAACCTACTCTCCGAGCCCCTAAGCGTGCAGGAGATCCACCGTTCAGAAACGCCGCCCCTGTTCTGCCAGGACATCCCTCCTACGTACAATTAAAGCACACTCACAAGTTGTGAGCTCTCAGGAGTGAGTCAATAGTTATAAAAAAGTCCAGGGAAAAGAAAGAGAAGACTCGGAGTGGGAGACTCTGGAAAGACAGTATATTAGATTAGCTTTTGTGTTTTCACGAACTACCGCTGAGCAATTCAGAGAGTTAACTTCAGAAGCCTGAAATGCTGTAAAACACCCACGATGCCCACTCTGCGAGCTCTCGCCCCCCGCCATCCTCGCATCTAGATGCTGGCAGAACAGGGATGCCAGATCGGCAGTCTCGAGGAAGCCTCTTCTGCCAAACCCTCAGAGTAGCCTGCTACAGCAGTGCCAACAGGAGCACGCAGGATGCCAAGAAGAGTCCCCAGCGCACCCCAACCCCGCGTGCGTGCTCCTTCCTTCCGACAGGAGGAGCTGACCCCCGAAAACACTTCATGTACTTCAGAACTTAGACCCATTTTGCAGCAGCATAAACAGAGGCAAAGCACTGGAGAAGCCAGGCAGGCGTTGCGCTCGGCCAGCTGCGGAGCAGGAGCCAGACTCCAGGGCCCTCAACATCACTCTGCGTTTTCACTGCCGCACCAGGACGCACCCTGCGGCTGAAGGCAAGCTGCTCATCACGCTGTGCCACATGCCTTTCCTCCCCGTCTGAATGAGCTATGCCAAAGCAACATATTTTACTAGTACTGTTTCCTTTTGCAGCGAGCGTGGACCATGATGCTGGCTCCTGGCACGAGAAGTGAACGTGGCACCAGCAGGACTAGGACTACGCGCCACTCCCAGGCCAGAAGGGCTCAGGGCTGTTTTTTTTAAACAGGTCGTCTGAAAGGGAGGGTGTGAAGTGAAGCATCCACACAGCTTTGCTCCAGGTGTCTTTAAACAGGCACCAGCCTGAAAAACTTCCAACATGCAAATAGCCACTCGGACCATAACGCTTTCCTCACCAACTCGCTACTATGCGGAGGCTCGGGGTTGATGCACGCTACCGAGCCCCGTCCTCCTGCAATGCAGCAACTCCACAGGTCACGCACTCTCATTAGCATTAACCCTATCATATGGTCTAGCTCCAGCTTGCTCTCTATATCCTATTACCTTCTCACCCCAGGCACTTCATTATTTACAATGCCCCCAGCTCAGCTGCTGGCCCCTAATGAATCTGGCACTCGCAAGGAACGACAAGATCAACGTCTCATCGCTTTGCCCAGCGCCGCTGTATTTAGAAGATTAAGCCCTTGCAACAGGTGTGCACTTTTGGGAAGTAGTGGAAAGGTGCCTCCTAAATTCAAGGCACTAGCTTGCCAGCCGCTTTGGTTTAGACCCCGCACGGAGGACGTACTAACGCATAACCACCCTGCAGGAGCCCACGAACAACTAACTACCTTCAGCATTGCAAGCTGGCCAAGCAAGGGGTGCATTGCAAGGACAGCAGGCAGGCAGTCGCTGAAGCCCTGCTTTCCCCGTGTCCTGAAGAAGCCCAGGGGAATGGCCTTGAATGCAGAGTAGCTCAGGTGCACCGAGATGCCCCAACTGGGAGATGCCAGACCTAGAAAGGCCGAACAGCAAGCTCCAGTTACCGCCCTTCCCAGGGTTTCCCGACCATGAAATAAAGAGATGCCCTTTTAATCTGTAGGAGCCCAGGCAGCCCTCTGCACATGGCCAATGGCAAGCAACTTTTAAAATCTGTGATCAACTAACATACCTGACAATTCCTGGCCTCCAACTTCTTCCCACTCCTTGTTTCCTCGCCGCTTGGAGGAGAAGAGCCTGTTTCTAGAGCACAGTCATGGGTACTAGGTACATCTAGTGCTTCAGTGCTGTCTGGCGCTGCTGGAAGCAACAGCAGCTTCACCAGCCGCTTCAACAGATGCTGGTTCAGACAGTCAGCCAGGCCTGTCGTGTTTAGCTAGGAAACGAGACCTAGCAAAAAGCAACCGGCGTTTCAAGGCAGGCAGCCGACGCGAACGGTGCCTGCCTCTGTACAGATAAGCCAAACGCAAATTCGGGGACAAAAAGTGGCCACTGCTTCAGCTTACTTTGCCTCAACGTGCAAATAAAGGCGGACTAATTCGAGCATGCAGGTAGGAGGAGGCAGAGCACCAGCCCCCTCCGAGGGAGGGCTTTGTCAGAAGTGGCAATATTAATGGGCACGTAGGTCCTGCTCTTTACAGATACCAAGAGCTACTCAGCTGATTTTACCCTGCAACAAGTCCTTGATAAACAGCTCCTGGAAACAAAGACTGAACCAAGCCCGCGCAGAAGAGAAAAAGATTAGAAGCAGTGTTTTTCTAGAGTCGTGCCTGGCCCTGCAAGAGCCCGCCACAGGAGCGGACAAAAAAAAAAGAAAGAAAGAAACAAAACCAAACCCGAGTGCCTGTGAAAGCCTAAGTGCATTTTCTACATTTTAAGTTCAGCAGAGGGAGCAAAGGTCTCAGGATCCACCACAGAGTTTGGGGCTTGCGCTGAATGATGCAGCGGTGACAACGGGCAGAGACTTTGCAGGAAGCTGTGCTATACGTCAACCGGGGACACGGCGGCTTTGACTGCAACGGCACCTACAAATCCCAATGCAGACAGGGATCTCCCTGCACTAGGTACCACCAGGGTTTTTCACATACAACACCCCTAAATAACAAACGCTGTTTTTGGAAGGTAGAATTTAAAGGGGGGGGGGGGAGGGGCTTTTTCTGGAGCCACCAGCAACTGCGAGACATGCAACACATCCTCCTGGGAACCTGGGGTGCACCAGAAACTTCTTGATGCCAGCCACCTTATCCAGACCGTCTCCTAAGCTGCCACACTTTCTGGATGCCACATTTCTAAGAGGACTTGCTGTGCATTACACCTTCGTAAGGGCAGCAGCAAGGCTGTTGTTAAAACTCTTTACCACGAGAAGTTCTTTTAAGTTAATAGAAAGTGTTTCCACACTGCAAGCCTCACTTGCTGCTTCAGGCACAGCAAATAACTATGATTGAGGGGGGTAACAAAGGACTCCACCCTCTTGGCAGCTGCCTGACATGCACATCCGCCGTCTCCAGGCTTGCTTTTCCAGTGAAGAAAACAGCCTCCCTACTTAAAGCACACCCCCCAAAACTGGGGGTGGGCTTTGGAGGAGAGGTATAGGTTATATATGAGAAACTACGATATCCCAACTGTGGGAGAGGCCTAGTTGGTCTTGAAAAGCTTGCAGTCTACATAAGACAAAAAGAGAAGCAATACTAAACAGTCATTTAAAAAAGGGGGGGGGGGGGAAACTGAGGCAAGCCGCTTCCTCTCCTTGTGCCAAGAGCACACGGGACACCCGTAGCAGCTCCACGAAGAGAAACGGACCTCTTGAACCCCAGGCTGCGGTGTTAGCATCACACCCCACTCCTGCCTTGCAGGAAGCAAGGGCGCCCAGCACACCTGCTAAAGGATGATCCGTCCCCCACCGAGGTCAACAGCATGGTTGCAATGAAGCTCAGTTATGCTCAAGGTGAACTAAAAGGTTCGCATTAAAAAGGAAGGGAAGCAGCACACGGCGAGCATGCCCGGATGGCAACACTTTCACTCTCTTGAGCACGTTCTGGGCTCTCCCGAGCTGCCAGTTCACAAAATGTCATCTCTGGAAAGCTGAGGCCCTGCACAAGTGGCGCATGGATCACAAGGCCTCTCCAGCAACAGCTGCTATTTATACACTGGAAATCACAAATTCAGTGGTCACAGACGACAAATCTCTCCACCTTACTGCCAGGTGGTTAGAGAGATTAAAGAAACTTCCCATGCAAGCTCCTCAGAGGGAGAGATCCGTTTCTTCTTTGAGGAAGTGAAGACAATGTCTAACCACGAACCACAAGGCATGGTCCAGAAGTCCTCATCTGACTTCTAGCAATGGTAGGCAATTTTGATGTGGCAGAGGCGGGGGAAAACATGAAACCCACATCACGGAGCACAAGAAAGCCTTTTTTAAGGCATTCAAAACCCACATACAAACACAGCCTGGACAGTCAGACACAGCTTGCAGTTTCGAGGCAGAGCAGATTCTGTATTCATTACCTAAAATTATGCTTCATCTCCTTAGAAATAGCAAGCACTGGCCCTCACAAAACCTAGACGCTTTAAAAGGCATCTGAGATGACCAGTTGCTTCCGACAAGATATTTGGCTGTATGTATATAGAGGGAGAGAAATGCTCACCATTAAAATCAGTTTTTAAATAGGAAATCAAGGAGTCCCCGTTAACCATTTAAGTGTTTCATTACTTCTACCGATTGAAAAGAGCATTTCAAAGGGCAACACACATCTGCTTATTCAAGAGCTTCACAGACAGCTAAATTACCCTAATAAGTGTAGGGCTTACAGCAGCGAAGGGCACCGGGACGATCAGAGCTCCAGATAAATAGGGCTGTGGCATTAAACAACATTTGTGTTCCTCTCACAGAAACCCCGCCATTAAGCAGTACCTGCTTTCAAAGGACCTCCTTGAAGGTAACCTTCCCCCCCAAGTTCCCATTCCCAGAAGGGATTCAAGCACTTCAGTGACTCTGAGCCTTAAGGTCAGACCCACAAAGCCACTACGGTGCCCAAATCCTACAGATTTCAATGAGGCCTTGGACACTTCTCAAAGTTTCACACTCAGGCTCTGAGCAAAAATAACTTGTAACTGCTTTAAGAAGAGGGCACACTAGCTAAAGTAAGAAAACTGTTGCATTCGCAGCCATACAACAGAGCTTAAAACAAATCAAAGCCCTGCAACTGTAACCTTGAATAAAACCGGGCTAGAGTTGAAAGTCATCTGCAACATCTGTATGCCTACAGCTGCATCCACTGTCAAATCCTATGCGGACATCACTTAGTACCAATAAAACACTTATGCTCCACTACAGTCCATGCATCTCAACTTCCCCCCACCACCCTACACGCAGCTTAAATCTTTAAAACATTCAAGCAAAGAAGCTGGGCTGGGGCTGTAACCCTGAATAAAATGCCTTCGAGAGGTTTGCAAAGCACCCGGCACACCTGGATCGCGTGCAGCACTGGCAGGCCGCAGCCTAGGTGCCGAACGAGCTACAAGGTCTGGATCAAAAGCTTGCAATCCAACCGGCCAGCACGCTGGCAGCTGGGGCAGACACCTGCGGCAGCCCGGATCAGGAGACCAAGACGGCGTCACAACACGGCTGATGCCGAGCGGTTAAAGGCAGCATGCTCTGCTCCTATCCATGCCGAGATGACGGATCCCAGCCTGCGGGGCCATCGAGCCAGCTCCTCCCGTGAGCAGTGAAGGAGCACGAGGATTTTCACAAGCACTCGGCAACACCGCACCAGACAAGGAAGTGGGGGGAGCCGGCATTTTGGTGCTGGGATAGGAAGTCTCGATGCACAGCAAGGAGCGGAGGGGGTTGTGACCGCGCTTCCGCCAGCCAGCAACGGAGACCGTGCAGGCGGTCACTGGGGTTTGATCTGTTGAACCTGCGCTGAATTTGGCACTGGATTGGGACCTAAACACGAGTCAGTTATTCAACTACAACCACGCTTCAGCAATTTGCATACGAGCCTGAGGAGCTTGTAAGTGAAAAAAAAAATAAAATAAAATACTTGGAAGTGCCTGAAGTTCACTGACTGAAAAGCACGAAGAGCACAGGTGTAGCAGCCGCCCCAACAGGTATTTCACCCATTATACAAATGGCTCAGCTAGGGGACAAAGAGCAAGTGATTTGCTCAAGGTCACACAGCGGCCAAGTGGCTCCCAAGCCCTGCGCTGCTCGGACCCCTTCTCCGCGGAGGACAAGGCACGCTGCCTCACGGAGCAGCTGTACCAAGCTCCAGGTGGTCACATGCTCTCTCCTTCCCATTTCACCGCCCCAGCTCCTGCGGCCGGGGCTCGGAGTAGATGATTCACAGACGCAAACAAACAGGAGACGTGAAGTTAGCCTCTTTTGCCATCACTTTCCCCAGCAACAGGTCCTTTCCTTTCACCAGAAGCAAAGTCCACAGGCCTTTTGATAACACCGGCTAGACATCAGCACGCCCAACTCCTTCCACACAAGCCAGGCTGGCCCTTGCAGCGGTGAGAAGTCAGCGCTACCATCACTCTGGTGCCCTCCGGTCCTCCTGAACACGTGGCCGGCAGAGAGACGCGTGATCTAGGTTATCCGATAGCAAAGCACCCACGAAAAGAGGGGCCCCAAGCGCACCTCTCGCACACCCCTCACTGCACGCCCACAGCTCCGAGCGAGCTCCGTCATGGGTCGCTACCGGCCCGGGCAACCGGCTCCCGCTGACACAAGTTCAACTTGAACGAAACAACTCTCCCGGGCAGCCGCGTTAATCGAGGGTTGCCGAGCCGGCCTTGCACGTTACGCCAGCCTTCGGGAGAGGCAGAGGTGGTGCGAGGACGCGAGAGGCGCTGGCTGATCGGCGTGCGGGCGCCCGGAGGGTGCCGTCCTGCCCGCGCCGCGCAAACGCGGGCGAGTCCTTACTCGCGCAGACGGGGGGTTCGGTGGGGTTGCATCACCCCTGCAACGCGATTCCCTCCACGAAGGACCCGTTCGCACGCCGCCGCCTGGGCTGAGCATCCACCAGGGACACCTGGGCCCGCTGCTTTCCGGGGGAGCCTGGGGGAGGGGGACCCCCACGACTTGCTGCGGCTCTGGGGGGCCAGGAGGAGCCCCCCCCCGGAGGGCGGGCAAGGGGGCTCACTTAGCTCGTGCTCCCGCAGCCAAAGCAGGCGGGGATGGGTGC